>NC_133038.1:919166-1224722 GCF_048771995.1 Taeniopygia guttata | reverse complement strand
CCAGGTTGGCCTCATTTGGAGAAAAATACTTGTGAGGAGGAGACTTCTGAGATGGTCCATGAGAATGGCAGATGCTGGTGTAGCTGGAGAAGGTGCTGTAATAGTGTGGGGTCAAAAATCTTTACCAAAGGCAACTTGTAGTTCTTTTTTAGTTCATTTTATTAACGTAATGAATTGAAAAATGCCAATTTAGAAAGCACACATCACATAAATAGCATTTTCTTCCCTCTTTCTGCAACAGCTATTGATGGATTCCAACTGAGTGGATAGAGATGGCAGCCAAATTCTTACGTTGAGGTTGCAGGAGGAGATTTTGGTCAGGATAATAGTTGTGTAACACCATTAGTGCTCTGTGTATGCCAGAGAGGGTGGGGATTCAGCTGCATCTTTCTCATTGGGAAGGAGCAGAATGCCAAGAATAATTGAGCTGGATCTTTGAATTCCAGGTTGAGACTGTAGGTTTTTCATAAGGACTTGCCATGAAATTTCAGTGTTATCCTTAGACCAAGGCTTTCACTATCACTTCAGAGACAAAGTTTAACGTCTTCCTTTTGCTCGTGTTGGAGTCAAAGATTTGTAAGCTTCCCCAGCTGTGAGAAGTCAAATGCATAAAAGTGTGTGCTTTCATGAATTTTTATGAATCTGTGAAGAACGAGTCACAGATGAAAATGGTATTTACCCTTCTGCAGAGCAGCCCTATGTGACGGAGCTGGGCAGTTCTGTGGAGTGAATATGCAGAGTTGCTAAGCAGCACCCAGTAATGCACCCCTATCTTGGCACATGGACATCCATCCCACTGCATTTTTCACGTGTACCCAAGCAGTTCAGTTAGATTCCACCACTCTGTCCAGGCAGTGCCAGATGCCACCAGCCCTGTGCAGGAGCAGGGCCCTGCTTTCTGAAAGCACCAGTGCTTTAGGAGAGGGTGGTGGGTTGCAGCCCACATCCCCTGTGGTGTTGCCCAGGTGTCCCCATGGTGCTCCTAAGGTGTAATTTTCCTCATCTTCCCGAAAATCCTTTCAGCAATGAATGTTGTTAAGAGGCTCATCGGTTTTTGATGTCCTCAGCTTGAGGTGCACAAGGGGAGGAAACCCAATTCCATTTCACTAATAGGTTCAGAGGTTCCCAGCATAATAATTTTGTAGTCTATGACCTTTGGCTGAAAATTACTGACTAAATGCCAGTCTGTATCAGCTCTGCAGATCTTTACAAATGCATAAATGTTACTGTTTAATATGTTGCTTATTCTGAAGTCTATTATAAGTTTCTATTTTTAAGGCTATTGAAATCAAACTTGATTAGCAATAATTTAGACCACTGAGACAACTAAAAGAACATTTTATTATCAGTTGTAGCACTGTAGCACTGAGCTTTTAAGATTCAATTACTGTTTTACTTTGCTGTTGACAGCTCCTACCTCCTTCACCCATTCTGATTCAGCTTCTCACTGGTCCCTTTAAGTTTTCCTTGCCTGCCATGTGCAGTTTCATAAACACTAAAGAGTAGAGCTTTCTTTCAGCAGATAGACAATAAGTGGAAAGAAACCCTTGGGAACTATCAAGTTAAAACCACAGATATGTACGGGAATTATTAGCATTTGGATTATGTACTAGGAAGCATACACATTGGCACATCAAAAATTTGTTAATTAATTCAGGCAAAAAATGTAGGTTGGAAAGGACTTCTCTGAAAATCCTGAACTTGTTTTGCTACTTATTCTACCAGCTACAAAGCTGATAGCAGGTCCATATCTGCAGGACATACCCCTTGCACACCTGCCTGTTATTATCGACTTGTCTGGGCCTTCCTGACCTTCCCTGAAGCTCTGTGCTATGAAAGATAAACAACTGAGTATATTTAAAAAAAAAAACTGAAAGAAAGGAAACTCATAGTACAATTTGTTCCATATTCTTTCTGGTTTGCCTGGGAATAATCAGGGTTAAAAAAAATGTAATCATGGCTATTCTAATAACCACACTTTTTATGTAAATAAAGAACAAAGAGATCAAGGTCCAGAGAGTATTGAAATCTGCTTGATGTCATCCCTTAACTGTGTCAGGATTCATGCTGGAATGCAGCAAGTATGAGGAAAGGAACCATAGCTGATGATAACCATCATAGAAAATTCTCCAGGAGGCAATTCATCATAAGGGGTGAGTTTTGCCCCAGTGCTGAGTGTCATTGCAAGCCCAATTCATCATTTATGTCTCAAAACACTGTATTTGGAGAAGGCAAGTGGTGCATAGCCGTTTTCCTGGCCTGTTTCTCAGCATGAAGTTTGACCTGCGTGCTCAGAGTTTCTCTAAGGAAGCAGAGCAGGAAGGGGATGTATCCAGCCCTGAGAAAGGAGTTTCTGAGGTGACAGTTTGTTGGAAAGGATGGTTCACAGTGATGAGCAGTGCAAACCACAAACAACTGAAGATTAATTAAAAACACAGAATTAAACTTGTGCCCTATTTCATAATGATGACATTTCTTCTTGAAATATATACAACATCTGCATGCTGCAGTTCAGCTAGGCAACGGGACGTCAATAAATATCTCCTTTGAAAAATATAGCTTCTTGATAAATATTGCATTAAAGAAGATGATGCTGGTGTCTGCTCAGTATCTGTTGGGTAGCCTGGCAAGACAATATTAAAATTATGTTCCGTGCTCTCTGCATGTGTTGCATCAATTAGGGCTCAGTCCATTTCCTGCTGAAGTCACTGCTTTTTTATTATTGTGGCTGAAGCACCCTTTGCTTTTACCATCTCCCTCTGTGTGATTTTCATCATGAACAGCCTTCTAGAAAAGAACACTTTCTTGCCAATTCTGTGAGTGTTATTTCTATCAATATAAATGAATTAAAACCTCAGTGATCAATATTCCAGCCCATGTATTAGTTTCTCTTATCTATTTAAACATGTGTTCTTGCTCTGTCTCTTCCTTTTGCCCAAGAGGTCTTAATTAAAGATTAACAAATCAGCTGGAATCAAATAAGAGCAATTGAGCTGAAGTGAAAATATGAACTTATAAAAACTTTAATGCAAACTTGGAAAAATTATTTGGGGTTGATATTTTTAGACAACATTAAAACATCTCTGTGGTGCCCTGTACCACAGGGAGTAGGAGCTCACTATTGCTGAGAGAGGCTGCTCCTGTGTGTTCCTTCTAATGCAAATAATGGCATCGAGAGTGCTGCAGCTACCAGGATTTGTACAGGAAAACACTTCCCTGTTTATTTCAGTGAAGCGGATCTCTGAATGTAAGAAGTGATTTGTTTTGATTTAACAAGGTTGTCACAAATTCAAGCATATCTGTAGCGCCTGTCAGTACCACACAGAGATGAGAAAAAGAACCACAAACACCAAGACAAGCGTGGGAAGGGAAGCAGAGATGGGGAGATCGTGAGAGAAGAACTGCTCATATAGAGAGAAGTGTGTCATATCAAGGGACTGCTAAATTATCATTTGCATTAATTAATGAATGGGAAGCATGAATGTTTGGTTCTGCTGAAGATTCTTAGCATGACTCAGCAATGAATTTCTGTGATAGCTATCTCTGAATACTCCCAAAGGATTTTGAAAACTGAAAATCCCTCCTTGTATCAGTTGGAAAAGTCAGAGGTGAAGGCCAGTGCTTCGAAACTGCCTGCCAAGCTATTTGGGATGTGAGCCCAATTCCCAGTTTTTCCCATAGCTTTGGTGGTGTCTCAGGTTGCACAGATACAACAGGTTTTACCTGTAATGAGCACAAGAGCAGTTTTGATGAGTCTGGGAACTGTTCTCTCTGAGCCATACAAGACTTTGGTGGTTTCCCAAACCACAGTGCAGACCTGGAACCAATGGAGATCTCTGCCCTGCAGAACAGCCACTGCCTTTATAACTGGGTGTGCAGATGTTTCCAGCTGGAGCCAGCACAGGTGGGAGATGGGCCAAAGCTGCATCTGGGTTTTACCCCAGCATGACAGGCTGGTCCATGCAAATGCTTCTGTTTCATTTATCCCTTTATTTGAGGAATCAGATCACTTGGTGATTGACAATGTTTCCCTCTCCAGCTACACAGATATAGTGCCTACAGTGAAGCTTCTCCTCCTCCTGCTCCTTTTTTATCTTTTTCTTTTTTTTTTTTTTTTTTACTTGACTGAAAGCAGCAAACAGCTAAATGTGTTGACAAGCAGTAGCTCAGCAGAGAACAAAAGCGGGAAAGAACACCTTGAAAGAGGTAATCTGTGTGAGAAGCAAATGGGAGTGAGAGATGAGCAGGTAATAAAGGGACTTTTGTCTTTAATGCATCTAGCTCCTGGTAAGCAAGCAGACATGAAATGAGAGAGAAACTGTTCCTTACCCAGGCAGAACAAACGCCTGACAGCATGGGCTGCATCCATGCAACACTGCTGGGTCTGCCATGGGCTTTCTCACTATCAAACCCATTCTCAGTTATCAGCAACAAGAGATAGATGGAAACATTGGGTTTGGGGGTTTTTTCCCTTTTTTTAGCAAGTATATACAACTATGAAAGGTTTGCAATAAAACTGGCAACTATAAAGCAGAGAAAAGATACAGATGCTTATGTAGCATCTTGATAAGGAAATAATGGGAGTGATCATACCACCAAATGTGATTTAGTACACACAATCTTTTTTATTTTCCTCATAATTGGTATTTTTTGTTCCCTGAGATGAACCTTTGGGATTTAGAATTTGTATTCATCTATAATTTCCTTGCTATCTGCTCTTTCTCTTTCACCCTCCTTACCTCCCCACTTCCTTCTCACCCTTAGGGAAAGGGAGACAGAAATTGTATCTTACAGGGATTTCCACTTCAGTTTGTGCTGAGTTTGTGTCCTACTTAAATCAGAAGGTGGTTCCAGTATGCTCATGAGAGGAAGCAGTGGGTCAGCACTGATCTCCACTCTTGTGACCAGTGACAGGAGTCCAGGAAATGGCTGGAGCAGAGTCAGAGGAGGTTCAGGTTGGGTGTCAGGAAAAGGTTCTTCATCCAGAGGGTGGCTGGCCACTGGAACAGGCTCCCAGGGAAGCAGTCACAGTATCAAGCCTGACAGAGTTCAAAAAGTGTTTGGACAATGACCTCAGGCACAGGATGGGATTTTTGCAGAGTCCTGTGCAGGGTCAGGACTTGGACTCAATCCTGATGTGTCTCTTCTAACTCAGCATGTTCACTGATTCTATAATTATCTGCTTGCGGGCACAAGTAGAAATGAATAGAAGTAGTCAAGCAAACCCAAAACCTCTGGGAGAGATACCATCTGGAGTATCAACATTTAAAGAGAAACTGAGATTAGATGTCTCTGTCCACTGTGGCTGCCACCAATATACAAGCCAAGTGTGTTTGGAAGTGACAGCATCCAGGTCTAGCCCTGCATTCCTCTGAGTTGTCTCTAAACCCAAGTGCTTTTCTAACCCACCCCTGCCTTTTTTTAATCAGATCTGCTTCTCTTGATGCACTTTGTCACCCACTTTCCCTCCATACCTGTCCTGCAGTTTTCTGAGCTGGTAGGTAAGAAAATAATTCTCAGACATTACTTTTTTCTTCCTCTATTTCATTTGGTTTCTAAAGAGCATAAATTTCCTGCTCTGTATTTCCAGTTTATATTGGAAATACCTCCTTCAAACTACCCATAAACATAAATAAAAATGAACAGAGACTAGAAATATATACAGAAACTCTAAGATGCACATGCAAAAAAAATGTAACAAAAGGGATTTTCAAAAAACCCCATAAAACATTATGTGATCTCACTGTTGATTTAGAATTATGCCACCCCTTCTCCAAAGCCCGTCAGGCAAAGTTAACATGTACAAAACTAATACATGTTCGTGAAATAAGAAATTGATTGTAGACTTATCTGTTCTGTGCCTGCTGCTTCCTTCCCACAGCACAAATGTGGCAGGTAGGTGTAGTGAGTGCTCTCTGTTGGTGTTGAGCTGCTGTGAAAAAGATGCACACCAGGACTTTGCTGTTACTATGATTCAGTATATAGTGGCTTAGGACTGTCACTCAGGTATGGATGAACAGTTTCTTATGGGTAAATATAACATTTCCAAGCAGTTTCAGCTATCTTTCTGAAAAGCTGAGGAGCAGTCTGAAGAGTGGCCAGGAATGAATAAAGTTTCATCTCAGCTGGTGGCAGCAGCTCTGGAGAGGTCAGCAGTATCTGTACAAGAGCAAGACTGGGATTTTCCTGTTTTCAAAAGCACTGCAAACATGATGCAGTTCTGTCAGGGCAGGTCTTGAAACTCTCCTAATCCCAGCAGAAGTGGACACCTAGGTTGTTTTCATCTGCGCTTTCTTTTGGTCTTCATTATAATAAGAGTCTTCCAGTGCCTCAAGGGCCTACAGGAGAGCAGGGTGGGGTACTTCAGACAAGGGCCTGGAGTGGCAGGGCAAGGGGGAATGGCTTCAAATAGACAAAGGGCAGAATTGGATTAGAGATTAGGAAGAAATCCTTCCTTGTGAGGGTGGGAAGGCCCTGGCACAGCTTGCCCAGAGAACCTGTGGCTGCCCCATCCCTGGAAGTGTTCAAGACCAGCTTGGACAGAGCTTGGAGCAACCTGGAATTATGGAAGGTGTCCCTGCCCATGGCAGGAGGTTGGAACAAGATAGTCTGTGAGGTCATCTATAGAATTATGGATTTGTAGACTCATCATAGAATCAATGATTCTATGGCCATCCCTTGAAGATTCCTGCTCCCCAGGAGAGCCCAGGCTACAACCAGTACATATGTGAGAGTTGTAAAACTCATTATCTCCCCCTGATTTTGAGGGTAGTTCAGACACATGAAAATTTCCTGAAGGTTTAGGTATCTCTTATCCATGCACCAAATGGAAGTGTGGCCTAGGAGGAAAGAAGGATGAAGCCAGCAACTCAGCTTCCCACACTATGATTTTCTCACACTCATCCTGTTTTGGAAAAAGCCTGTGCTGTGCCTTGTTCAGAAGATCCTTGCACAGCTTATGTGCCCTTTAGGCCTTTAAAATAGGGCATGAGTAGAACTCATATACTTTATGGATATTGGCCCAAGGGGGAATGTCACACCAGTGGCATTCAAATCTCTCTCTTTCTTCTTAGCTGGGTCTTTAGATTTTTATTCTGCTTAAATAGCATTGGTGAAAAGCCAAGGAAATAATAAAAAACCTACCTGGGTACAGAATCAGCAAAACCAGTAATGGATATAAGGCTTTTCCCCCCACCCTCTAGACCTTATGTAAAAGGAGCATCAGCAGTTTGCCCAGGCTGAGGACCTGAGTCAAGCTGTGTGACCCAAGATCAGTTATCCCTTTACACCACATGTGTTGTCTATTATTGAGAATTATTTATTTAAACCGATTGAAAGTTTTTAAAAACTTATATAATAAACAGATTTAATATTTTTATATGTTCGAGAGGATGGTGGACTTAAGCCTTTAGTAATTTTCAGTTTAAATCTTTTTGCTGCTGCCCAGGAAATCAAAGCTCTTGGCTCTGTACAAAATTTGACAGGTGCTTCCAAGCCTGAGCACACAGACAGCAGGTTTGTGTGTTACAGGCAACTTTTTGGTTAAGAAACAATACAAATCTTAAACTGATAGAGAGAGGTAAAACCAGCAAGTTTTGTCAAAAGGATTTAACAAAAATCTTGAAAGAAATCTGGAAATAATAAAAAAAAAGTATTTGTAAGCTTAAACAGGATCATGTGAAATGGTGATAAGTATTGTGTGGTTTCTGCTAGATTGAGGGGTGGGTTTGTGCTGGCTTAGAAAGAGATACTATTCATCTTTATTTGTGCTACAGCTTTGATAAAATGGGCTTAAAAGGTAAGATATATATATGAGCTATGTTCAGTCTCCAGTAGCAATGACAGTTTGATTTTATCACTGCCAAATGCAATATGCAGTCTTGTGCTTAGGAACCCTCCAGAAATCGAGATGCATTTTAAGTATAGGTGTAAAGTATTCTTTTTTTTATTATAATTTTATTTTTTTTTTCCTATAAGAAGCAGAAAAGCACCTGGTAAATGCTGTATCTTTTACAGGTCTTGGTCATTACTTGTTGGAGCAGCTGCAGGTGGGATTTGTGTTTCTTTGTATTAGATGACTTTGGGAAATGCAGAATTGTAGCCTCTAGTCCACAGGCTATGGGAGCAAAATCTAACTTAGTGGAGCATGTATCCTTGGATTACTGTTGTACAGCCCTTTGGTTGTATCAGTGCAGCTGTTGTGCAGATAATAGTCACTGTCTTGGGTCTGAATGGGTTATTGAATCGGTGCAAGCTACTGCAAATTGGAGTGAGCCTGGCTTTTCAGAGCCTAAGAGGGAAGGGAATAACAGAGCTGATTCTTCCTGCTGTCAGAGCACGTGCACATACCTGTGGGGAGGAAATAAATGCGTTCCCATCCAGCTCCCTTAAAACTAAAACCTTCCTCTTGCTGGCTTTGAAATAGTAAAGGCAGCAGGTACTCCTGCGAGACATTAGGAATTGCCAGGAGAACTGCTCCGAGATAAAGCATGGGCCTCTTTCAGAACCCAACATTGCAAATGAAGCAATTTGGATTCTATTCTTGACTCTGGCCCAAACATTCAATTATAAAAAAGTTATTGGAAACCCAGTAAAATTTCCTTTATTTCACTTTTGTGATACACAAAATGGAAATAAGTGCATAGGTTCTTTGATACTATGTTAAATATTAAGTGACAACATTATTATAGTCAGTCACTGATATGTGAGGCATGTGAAAATCTTTGAATATATAGCTGTGGTTTTGCCAGGCGCTAGGTAATGTTGATGTAGTAAAGCATAAGTAAATGAAGAAATAAAGAAAGGGAAACAGCAACTTTGTAAGTCGCTGTTGCTGATACTTGGTTTCCATGATTATTTTAGGTAATATAGCTCAGAGTTTGAATTTCTGGGAGTAAATATAACCTAACTCTGCAGTGCCTGATTTGTGCAGGTATTTTCAGGAGACGAACTTTGGACTATACTCTGATAAAAATGAAATCTACAGTATGATAAATATCTCAAACAAGGCAGCCACCATATGTACATGCAAATATACAGATCCTTGCAGATGGAAATACTGTTCAACCCTCTGTTGATTTAATGACTTGTGGCTGACAAGTGGTGTAATATTTTCCATATTGTAGTAACATCAGAAAATTACATTTCACAACTTTTCCTACAAGGAAAATATATTACATGCTGAAGTGAAAAAGATGTTTTCTTTAGAGAAGACCAGGTATGGGGTAGAAAATAAGTGCTGGAGTGTCTCTTGAACTAGTATTATGCCTTCAGAGCAAACTATGATTTGGGCAGAGAAACTTATTTAGTGTCAAGGCTAACAAATTCTGTTTAAATTTGGTATGGTTAAATATCACTGAAATGGGTAGAAAGAACTTGAATTGCAGGAGCCCAGAGAGTTCACTTGCTGACAGCTTCAGAGAGAAACACTTTCTGAAATTTATTTAAACAGAGTCCGAAACATCGAGTTTTTTAGTATGATTACCTTGGATGCATCTTCCTTCATCCTGGAAGGTTAGACTTGATAGTCTCGGAGTTCTTTTCCAAACATAATGACATTATGGTTCAAAAATCGCAGATTTTCCCCACAGCCTTTTGGCTGTTTCATTCCCGTATGTCTTGGAGAAATACTGATGGTGAAGCCAGTGAGTTTCCCTTTTTCTCTCTCCCTTCTGGCTAATTATGTATGATGAGCATAAGGGCCACAATTCCTGTAGCTGATTCCATGCCTCTTTCCTTTGCCCTCTATCACCTCACAACTAGATTTTACTCTTTTTTGGAAATCTCATTTACAAAAATATGCTTTTCTTATGAAACATTATTTGCAGGCCTGTTATTAAAATTTCACTGCATTTATATTTTTGACAGTCTGAACCAAATTGCTCGTAATTCCATTATGCTCTGTATATCACTGAGTTGGGAGAGTAATTCTGGCATATGCTAATGCCCCTTGGTTTACACACATAAAATGCTGTTCTGGTAACAAAGTAGTGAGTATATTTTATAATGGGATATATATCATTATAAATAGAACACTGGTTTTACAAAATATTTTAAGAGGAAGGTAAATTAGATCATGAAAAGTGCATAAGGGCTATAAATTATGCAGTAGCCTAAAGAATTATTATAAAGAGATTTGGCTGTGGCCTGATCCCATGAAACCTTTAACTGTGGCCATTAAAATAAACCATATCAACTGCTTACAGACACAGAAGATTTATTGCATCCCATGGAATGGTCACCTGAAAATTCAAAATTGCATACAGCATGAAAATAATGGTCCCCCTTAATTCTTGATGCAGATGTTTTCAATGAGTGATATTAAAAAGGAAATGGTAGCAGTTTCAACTGGAGTTTTTATAGTACTCTCTCTTGACATTCAAAACATTTTTCCCTGGAGAGGTGCCTAGCATTTTTAGAGGGGAAAAGCTTTAATGTCTGATGTGGCTTGTGAAAGAGGCTTGGGGGTGATAGACTGAAATACTCGACATGGAGAAATGTATTCAGAACCATCCTTGTGTGTCAGTGTCATGAAAAAGCCTTAGTTTCCCTCCTGTCTAAATCAGACATCTATTCATCTTTCCCTCTACTTGTTCTTTTTTTCCTAATTTCCTTTGTTTCTTTACATCACCATGTTTGTCTTTATGCCTTCTTCAAGCTTATGCAGCCAAATCTTTCTCTCAGAAGGATTTGTTTTGGAGTCCAATCGTGCACGTCCCTGAAAACTTCTTGGTTAGGTGTCACATCACAGCAGTGGGACAGGTATAGTCTTTAAATGGAATTCTTGGAGAATTAGCAGCATTTTGTGCCCTTCTCACTGCTAAAGTGAGACAGAAGGTCAATGTACCAACCCCAGTTAGACATCTGGGTCCCCAGTAACTGAGCTGGGACCATGCAGCAGTTACTGGTGGCCTCATCACACAGGGGGTCTGTACTATAACAAACTTGCTAATATTCTGATGAGAGATTGTAATTCATTATCAGCTCCCCTTAGTTATTAATTTGCTGCTTCAAAGGAACATAATGCTCAAGTCCATATTAGTGCTTTGGCACCTGGGCTGAAATTTGGAGTCACTTCTCTAGATAGCACAGTGTGGAAGCACTGCTTAGGAAAAAACTGGGGGAAGGATAAAATTAAGTATCTCTGAAAGGAATGAAATTAGATAATGATTAGGCATTAACCAGGTCATTAATTTCTGGGCTATTTTAGGGAAGATAAGCCCTCAGAAATGTGTGGACGAGTTGCACTTAGCACTCCAGATCTCTCAGAGATTCCTAAATTCTCTTGTCCATGTTCCCAGCCTGGGATCAGCAATCACTGTCTTTCTGGGTGGTCCAAGCTTCCCTTGTGTCTCTCTGTGTCTGACAAGCTGAATCATTAGGACCCTGTTAGTTTTCATTAGTCACTAAAAATTGCCATTTCTGCAACTCTACTATGTGGCTTTTTGTCAATGTACAGAGGTTTTAATGTCGCTTCTTGATCATCATCCCCGCAGTAGATAACATTATTATTTTTAAAGATGTGTATAATTTTAGTATAGCTGAATTAGTGAAGAAATGGATCACAAATGAGCAGGCCTTGGGAGGCAGAGATCCAGCAGCTTGCTGGGCTCGTCAGGGGCATCCAGAGAGGGTCAACAATTTGGACATCCTGTTGAGAAACCAAGTATGTCCAAGGACTCTGAGCATCCCAAATAACAGCAACTCCAGCATGTGTCTGCAGACCCCGTCCCCAGGCAGGCTAATTCTCACATAGATGAGATGGGTTGGGTACCACTGTGTGAGTTGCAGAGCACTATAAATATTACTTTTGGCAGTAGCTATTCACCACAGTACTGTGCCATTTTAAATTCAATAGCAAGAATGCTCTGTCATTTCAAGGAGGGAAACACTTCTTTTAATTTCTATTACTATACTTCACCTTTTGTAAAACGTTTTTCTCCTAAGTACATGTAGTAAAACCTCATTATTTCAACTATTTTGTTTATAGTGCTACAAAAAGGGATGAGGAAAAATCTGACTTTATGGGGCTGCTGGCACTTTTTCTCCTTCCTTGGACCCTCAGAAATCTATGGGGAGAATG
The DNA here is from genome assembly GCF_048771995.1 of Taeniopygia guttata. NCBI lineage: Eukaryota > Metazoa > Chordata > Aves > Passeriformes > Estrildidae > Taeniopygia > Taeniopygia guttata. The sequence goes on along the minus strand of NC_133038.1, from coordinate 1,212,640 downwards.
ACGAAAAATTAACGCTACTGCTCATCTGCTGCTGTTCTGGATGCATTAATATCAACAAGAAATCAACCCAGTGTTCTCGTAAAAAACATGTTTTCTGTATGTTACATACCAGTGACAGTCTGCACAAGCTTTTATTTGAATGTATTTGGTTGTTTGTGCTATGTGCAAGCATTGTCACCTTTCGGGGATTTTATCATTAGTCTCCTGACAGGGTTTGAGATTTGTTTTTGTTTTGATTTTCTTTAAAACTCTGACAACAGTGCTATGAGCCTTTTGTCAGGTTAGTCTAGTTTGATGCTGGTTGACAATAATTACACTAGTAATTAGGCATACTTTTATAGGATGGCTGTAATTTCTCTGCAATTACAGCTGGAATGACGGAAATACTTCTCTGTTTTTAAAGGAAAGTAAATTTTTAACCTTCATAGTGCCAGGGAAAAGAGCTTGGAAATGTTATTTTCAAAAGATTAAAAGCTGTAGGGCTAAAACCAAGCCTTCAATTATATTAAAGCCTAATCTGGTGATACTAAATCCTTTTTTATGTTTCGGGGATCTGACCTGCAATTTTTGTGTGTCTGGGGCTGACAGTATCAATTACATTACAGCAACCCATTAAACCAGTGACCTTTGGGCACTGATGTTTTAATCTCTTAAGGGTAAAGGGATTTATTCAGACTGAGTTTGAGATGAGTGTGATTGTTTACTTTCTCATTTTTCTCTGGTTGGCACTAACATAAATAGTTTCTAGTAACTTGTGTGTATTTTGCCTCATGCTGATGGCACACTGTGAGTCCTGCAAGCTCTTCTCTAACATCCCTTTTCTGTTTGGTAATGACACCATGCAGCAACTTGAGTCTGTATTTCAAACATAGTAGGTGTTAGACTATAAAATCAGGGTGTTTTTATAAAATCAGGGTGTTTTGTCTTTATAATTTGCTAGCTCTGGTGCACAGTGTCAGGTGGGTGAGGAGAAGGGAGTGGTTTTTGCATAGCTCTGGTCATGATTTAACCTTTGGGTTTTAAGTCTGTAAAGTGTCTAAAGTCTGTAAAGTCTAAAGCCTGTAGAAGCTGCTGGATAACCATAGGTGTTGTTGGTGTGAGCAACAAAAGAGGTGAAAGCTTTAAGTGATTTTTTATTTTTGTGAATTGTATGAAAATGTAGTGGTGTGTGTTTTTGATTATAATTCGGTCCTAGCAGTCAGTTTTATAACACCCCCCCCCCCCCAATTTTGAATTGTTATAGCATATTTTATTACCAGTGGATTTTTCCTATCCTTCTGTTGGTTTTGCCCTAGTTGATTTTGTATTGTTATAGCATCTTTTATTACCAGTGGATTGTTCCTTTCCTCCTGCTGGTTTTGCCCTAGTTGTCCATCTCCCCAACAGCAGGCGGCAGTTGCCCACCTGCCCTTTTGTTCCCTGTTCCTCCTCCCACTGAATGTCAATCCCTTCCCATGCCTGCCCCTTTCTCTAGAAACTTCCCTATAAATCGAAGCTCCATTGGTTTGTTTGAATTGGTCTCCTCTCCTGTACTCCCTTATTGGTTTAAACGTTGTAGCCCCCACCTTGTGTTCCACCCCCAGTTTCTCCCAGTTGGTTGAAGATTGTATCCTCCCCTGGGACCTCCCCTGTATATAAGTTGATGTCTGCCTGTGCTTTGTGTAGTTCTGTCCCTGATCCCCTGGGGGTTGGTGATGGTGCTCCATGATGGTGCATGGGATGGGAATGGGAAGCTGGAGGCTGGACCAGCTTCAATCTTCCCGTCACTGCGGGAGGGAGACATGAGCGAAGGGCAGTTCTGAGAGAGGAGGAGCAAGGAACGTCCAGACTCTGTCTACAGCTCTAATTGGCTGATTTATACGTAAGAATAGACTAAGGGTCCATACATGCATAATTAATGTTAAATTAAGCAGATATTTGTCTATCCATATGCAGAAAGCAGGAATAAAGGCTCATAACACACATAATTGCTATGAAGGAAGAATGACTAAGTGCACATAGAATTTGTGCGGCTCATAATTAATTAAATTCCCACTAAGACTAGCTGGAGGCTTTTCTTCTGCTTAATGGCACATTTATAAGCATTTTTCTACTTACGGCACTGCCCTGTATAAGACTGGATGGTAAATTTCCAAAGAGTAAAGGAGAAATACATGACACCCAATACATACATTAAGAAAAATTGGTTCCTCTGAGGCATTTGAACTCATTTTCTAGTCATGTGGATTGGCTATAACAAATTACCCACAAAAGAAACACGTTTTCCAATTTAGAATGGATAAATACCAAATAACCACTCAGAAAGCACATGAGAACTCACTGGCTGAAGCAAACAGCTGAAGTTAAGGCTGAAGTGAAGCCTACCTAAAGGTAAAACTCAAAAAAAAAAAAAAACATTTCCAGAAAAAAATCTCTTGATTATAAGGCATAAAAACACACAAAACATATTAGGGAAAAAAAATAATTTCTATAAATTAAATAGGATTGTTTCCTTATTTTGTTCAGACATTTTGCTGTGATGCCAGATTTCTGTGGCCCAGCTAGCTCCTGGCACCGTTGGATAGAGTGGGCCACCCCCAGAGAGCTGTGGAATCCGGGGTGTGGCCATAGGGCACAGCTGCTCTACAGCACCTTCCAGTCCTGATATTGTAATGTCATGTAGGAGCTCTCAAAACCAACTTGTTAGAAAGGATTTGGGGCAGGACTTTTCCTCTGTCCATATTTTCCATATTTTCCAGAAGACTGTCATTTATGCTTTCCCCTATTTGTAACTATTTCTAAAGTCTTAAAGACCACTCTGAAAAGAAAATCATTGAGGAAAGGGGTAATTGAATTTTCCCAAAGGGAATGCTTTAAAGTGGCAACAACTCAATGGTTGGCCAACACTGCTACGAGGCTTCCATCCCACTGTCAAAGCTGGTTAACTAAAAGGCTTTCTCCCATTGTGGACTGTCAGGCTGAATTTGTCATGTAGCTTGAGAGTGAATCAATGAACTGATTAGCAGTGGTTGAGAGGGGTAGTTTGGGAATTAGCACTGGTGTGATTTCTGTGACTTGCTTTGTTTTTGAATGTAAAGGATCATGATCAGGCCAGCTATAAATAGGAATAATTCCTGTAATTTGAATTCCTGGATTTGCCCCAGGGAAGGTTATGACAGTAGAGGAGACATCAGAGGAGAAGGTGTTGACCCTTCCTTTCTGTATTCCTTTCACTTCTTTGTTACAATATTGTTAATGAAATGACCAAAATGGTATCAGGGCATATCTGAGAAATCAATGAAAAAGTAAATATTAAAAAAAAAATCCAAACATCAATTGTCCTGCAGTGTAAATGAAAGTGTGACCTGGTTTTACTGTACTGTGTATGTACTGCACAAATACCTGGCTGTGAGGAGATATATTTTGCTTTATTTCTTTCAGCTGGATTTTTGTTGAAGCTAATTTCTTAAGAGGCTGTTAATTTTAGTTTTTCCAGCAAAGGTTCTAAATCCAAGTCCCTTTATTAGAACTCTTCTGAACTTTTGAGTCCTCCAAGGACTTCAAAGAGCTTCCTAATTGCTCTCAGTTAGGTAACAGTTTAAGCAGCTTTATTTAGATTTCCTTTCTGTCTATTCTTCCTAAGCTTTGTTCTCCTTTTCATTTGCATCTTTTAGACCACTGTATGTTGTCTTTTACTTTATGACATAAACTTTTTTCCACTGAATATTTCAGTATGAATGGACATACATATGTCTTACTACCTATATGTCTTATTAGCTGTCCATTAATGGACATGTTGACCCCTGCCACATGCAATCTCCTTTTGATTGCTTCCCAGGCTTTTTTCTTCTCACATCTGTCTCCTCTGCCCATGCTTGGCTGATAGCATACCCCATCTTTTCCCACCCTGCTGTTCAGCTGCTATTTCCATACTTTCTGGTTCTTAGCGCTGAGCTCAGGTCATGAGGATTTACACAAATCACAAAGGGGAAGTTTCATATAAAATACAACAAAATTTGGGAGATCTGCTGTGACTCCCAATGCTGTTGGAATTGCATTGGTAGGTCTGAAAGCCCACATGGAAATGTGTCTTTTCCATATTTATTATTGATGTTCAGATGTGCACAGCAGCACAATTGTAAATCCCTGCTTAGGCAGCCCTGCTCAAAGAGTGTCTTCTTCACATGAGGGACTTTGATGAATATGTACTGCTTTGATCAAACCTTCATGTTTTAGGAGGCACCAAGGGGTACAAAGCAAGTTCTGGCTGATGGAAGGGAACTGGCCAACAATGGCTCAAAGGCTGTGGTTTTAAGTGTACAGGGACTGTAATCTCTGTTTGTTCAAAAGAGGCTCTGTGCATGTGGGCAGGAGCTATCTCAGTCTGGTGACTCCACTGAAAGGGGGTATATTGCATTTTACAAAGTAGCAAGTACACATCACAAGAGATTCTGATTCTGGCCCCGTGCAAGAGTGGGACACAAACCTGCCATCATTTCTCCTTTGCCTATGCATCCTGACAGACAAAACAAAGCACACAATAAACTTGTCCAGAGTTACCCAGAGGCAGGAGCCAAAGTTAGGTTTTCTGAGTGCAAGGGCAGTATTCTGTTCACCAGTCCCACTCTCTACAGGGCTATGACAGCAGAGTTTAGCAGCACTGTAATTTATTATGTCCTGCTACGTGTTCTACATTACAGCAAGGCTGACCAAGTTTGCAATTTTAGTGTATATAATCAACATGCTGCTCATTTTTCCATTATCAGGGAAGTCTATAATTCATCTCCCTCATTTATGTCTCATACTGGAGCATTTCATTTCTATGACTGTGAATTATCAGCCTCCAATCCTTGAAGGTATGATTGGAGATGATAGTCTAAAATTTCACAGGTGAATGATTACTTCAGTTGTCCAGTGTGTGATACCTTTGAGGGCCTTGCTTTCCCCTGCAGAGGAAAGTGTTCAGCATTTTCTGAAGATCATGACCTTCTACAAATCTGTTTTGTTTGAACTCTTATTTGTTTAAAGACTACTATTATGCATCCTCAGTTTAGTTCTTCCACTCAGCCTCCAAAATATTAATAAATATATGGCAGAAAGATGAATATGCTTTGCACTACCAGCCTTTTTTTCTTTTAACAGGTTGCTGCCTGTAAAATGTATTTTGAAATACGGTTTTGCAAAACTACTCAAATTACTCTGGAGCATAAGCTTGGGATCCAAACTTCTTCACTGGGATTTATTTAAAAGTCCTGGTTTGTTGCCTGGAAATCACTATTTACAACAGTCAGCACAAAACTATCAGTCTGGAACTTTGAAAGAATTAAGGCAATTAACTTCTTATTTTCCGCTCAAAAGGAATCAGACACTGTTAATGAAATCACACATCTATGTTCAAAACTCTCCTCTTTCATGGAGACATGGTGTCTAGTGCAAATATCTCTCTCAATTCTTCTGTATATATAGTGCAATGCTTACCTGAGGCAATCTGTGCATGAATCCAGCCTCTCCAGGACTTTTGGCACTGCACCATCCCCTAAATAAGTGGTTACTTTGGATATCTTTGTTCCAAATGTGATTTACCCTGAGTGCAGCCCAGATGATTCCTGCAGAGCTTGGTGACGTGCTGAAATACAGTGAACCTTTTTCTTGCATCTGCCAGTTGTTGCCCCAGCTCCTCTTGGTCTGCCTTACACAAAATTGGAATTTGGTCCAAAGAAATGGAAGTCCAGGCTAACTTCTACCAAGCAGATGTCGTAAAAGACTTGTTTTATCTTCTCAGCCTGTGGAGTTTGAAAAGAACAAGTTGTGAGTTTTAGGGTTCTCTAAAAGGACTCTGTGAAGTGTTGAGGAAGAGCATGTTGTTATATCAAACACATGGAGAGTGTGTCTTATTCTGATATATGTTGCATGTGGTTACTGTGTTTTCAGAGACTTCATCCCTTACATATGTAAGCCATGAGATGCTCGACTGGCCACTAGCATGGACAGTTTCTAGGCAGCTGTTGTTTTGTATGCACAGCTCCATGCTTACAGTTAGAAATTGGGCAGAGTTTTAGTATATGAACAAACATGATGACCCATACTGAGCCACCCACAAGCCCTGCCTCCTGTTGGTACAGATAGCAGTAAGCACAGTATTTCTCTGGATGGACGATTTGCATGGTCTGTCATCTGTGAAAGTGAGAAGATTTAAAATGCTCCATAGTAAATGATTAGAAAACTCAGGCATTGATGCTGTGGGATTGCTGGGACTTGTGCAGGGTGTAGTTGATCTCCCCACTGCTTCACTTATCTTCCCAGGTACATCTGCTCAAAATTCATCTCTTCTGACTGTACATTTTTGTTCCGTGACTTGTCAGATTCACTAATGCTGATCACTTACTTCCATTAATGTCAAGACAACATCTATTGACACAACTGGACAGACACGTCGCTGCAATTTGGTCAAACTATCTCAGAAATGTAGGCATTTTTATAGAAGTGTTCTAATAAAATATTATTCAGGTTTGCTTCAAGAAAGTAGAAACAAGAAAACCATTTACCCTGATCTTGCAGAGATTTTGACTAAGGGATACCATTACTGTTGAGGAAAGTGGTTAACTGCAAAGATTTATTCACTGTGGCATTTCAGTACTTAAAAAGAGGGGTTATAAAAAAGAGAGTGACATTTTACACAGGAGGATAATCATAGGACAGTGGGGAATAGTTTAAAAAAAAAAAGAGAAGAGATTCGTACTAGATGTTAAGAGGAAATTCTTCCCTGTGAGGGTGGTGAGGCCCTGGCACTGGCTGCCCAGAGAAGCTGTGGCTGCCCCATCCCTGGAAGTGTTCAAGGCCAGGTTGGATGGGGCCCTGAGCAACCTGGTTGAATTGAAGGTGTCCCTGTCCATGACAGGGGGCTGGGACTATATGGTCTTTAATTTCCTTTCCTACCCTAACAATTCTGTGCTATATTTCATTATAAGATGTTACAATTTTGTTTTATAATTTCTTTAATACTTCAGGTTCTATTGGTTTTCTGTGAAGTTCTTTATTTGTGTGATACTTCTGAGATGTTCTAAAATTTGAAAAAATGCACTTGCTATGTCATGGCTAAGTGCTTGTCCTCCTAATCCAAACAACATGGATGTTTTCTGACTGTAGTTCATGCTTTAGGAAGCAGGGAGCAGCTCTGACCCCAGAGTGTTGTGGTTTGGGTGAGGGGTTGATGCTGGCTCTCAAGTACAGCTAAAGGTGCAATGAGAATCCTTTTCTCTTGGGCACATGGCCACGTAAAGCTGGATAGAGCCTCAAAACTCCTCTGACTGCTCTGCAAATAATCATGGCTTGTAATGGTTTTTTTAACAGACCTATGGACTAAAATTTTCAAAAGCAAGTCAAATTCTTGAAACTGTGCCATGATGGGTCACTTTTATATAGTCTCCATGATTCTCAAGCGCCATTGCTTTAAAGGTGGGAAGTCAGTGGAAATCTGGCACATAAATGCCTGTAAAGCTCTGGCCAGCACCAGTTTTGAAAACACTTGAGTCCTGGAGTGAATTATGCTGATGCACTGACAGGCAACACAGCTCTGCCTCCCATCCCCACCCACACAATAAAGAGAGCTGTTAATTTTCATATGCCAATTTGTGCACTGTGATCTCCTGGGAGCTGCTACACGTTCATTTCATGGGAGTACAAAGCCATGGGGCGGGTAGGTGAAGCAGCAGGAGTTGGCTCAGCCCTTGCAATAAAATCATCCACCATTCCTGAACCCACACCAGAACATTGCCTAGCCTGTGCCCTGGACTGCAAACAAATGTGTGAGCTCTCTTACTGCATCCCAAAGCACTCCCTTTCCTGGCTAGTTTTAGTTCTTGGTGTTTTAATTATATTTTTTCAGTTTCCTTCTATCCCAAATAGCCACACCATCATTATTGCAATAAATGGAGACAAGCATGCCCAAAGCTGTACGCTTTTTAATCAATATTTGGAGTCACTTCTACTTTCAAAAAAAAAAATGTTTTTGTTGTTGTTTTCAAGAGCTAAACCAGCCATCCATGATTATAATGGAAAGACTGACTATAATAACTGGGCATTGTATCACACTGAATGGCTTTCATTTACAAAAACAAGCAGCAATTCAGTGATATAGATGCTGGAGTTGCTTTGAAACACTTTCAGACCTGGGGGATAAATAAATATCTCAAAAGAATTGTGGATTATTTGGCTTGCAATATCTACACAAAAGGAAGGAGCAGAAATGGTTGGCGTTTAAAAAAGCGTGGTACTTGGTCAGGGAAGGCATCTTACACCACCTGGTAGAGTTGTGATGCAGAAGGGACAGGCTGTGGCAATCTCCCAGCAGATCTCACATTGTTGCACAGCTATATTCTTCTGTAACAAGCCTTTGAAAAAGCATTTAAAAAAAATTCTGTGGAAAAGTGTTATGGACATCACTATGCTGTTATTTCCTTAGCAAACCCAGGTCCTCAGTTTTGTATCCAGTGTGGGTATTGGTGTTAAAGCCATTTTGTGCAGGCTCTGCATCGTGGTTTGTCCCATGTTCAAGGTTTGGGTTGGAAGGGACCTTGAAGATTGATTTGTTCCAGCCCCTCTGCCACAGACAGGGACACCTTCCACTAGACCAAGTTGTTTCAAGCTCCATCCAGCCTGGCCTTGAACACCTCCTGGAAGTAAATGTGATCAACTCCTTCACCCCTGTGAAAGAACAGATGGATGGCATGGAATTTGAGGCAGCTTTGTTACCTCAGAGAGATGAATGTTGAGACCTATGGTGCAGCTGTTATAGCCCATCATATTTTTTTTCTCCTGGCACATTCTTCACCATAATATTTGGTGAAGGGATGAGGTTAAAATCTGACACATTTTCTAATAGTTGCTACATAAATAAAACCAGTGAGAGGGAAAAGAAAGGGGCTGGTTTTACTGAAGTGTTTAAGGGTATTTATATCAGGGATGGTGAGTTTCAGCAGATGAAAATGGAAACTGAAGGTCTGAGAAGGTCCAGCTTAGCCAGCAGGTTGTCATAACCTTCTCTCAGAGATGAGGCTCAGCCCTGGCTGATGTGCAGCCATGTCACTGTCACTGCCTGTTTCTGATGCCTCACTGCCCCCAGCCCATCTCAGTCATCCCCACACACCCAACAGAAACAAATGCCCTCCACCAGTGCTTCCTCTGTGGGCTGAAGCCAGGAGGAAAGGCTGTGAAGCTCCAAGGGATGAACAAAGCTCAATGCAACTAAATTAACCTCCATGTTGCTTAAATTAATGATGCTCTTGATGGTGACAAGCCAAGATAAACTGGGAAGTTCACCTTTCCTGAACATTGTGCTTTTTAGATCTGTGAACTGGAAAATTAATGTGAGGTTTTACAATCTCCTGTTGTACTTGGAAATGTAGGGCTTTGATATGCTTCTCAGAAATACATATTTTTAAAATTATACTTTGAAAGTATTGATTTCTTCAAAAAAACTCTTTATGTGATAATGATTTTTGCTATACACTTTATGTAAGTGTATAAATAATGTTTACAGAATGATAGGATATTTTATAATGTCATATACACGCCAGTATTCCCCAAAAGCATCTTCAGAGCAGTGTGAAAATTGTTATTACTATGTGAGCTCTTCACTTGTACACATAAATCTACCTTCCAGGTGGTTTTTCCATACCCTGATGGGGCTGCTGCATTTTATTTCTTCCTCAGTTTCAATATACCTTAATTTTAATTGAGAATAATAAATTATCATGGTAATTTGAACTATTCTCAGGCACAGATTTACAAATAGCAGGAGGTACTCAGCATTGTTTGTTACTCACACTAGAGAGAGGCCAGAGACAATGACGGTGTAAGGAAACTTGAAGAAAAGCAAATGATATGCTGTATGTGAATTAGAGATGTGACATCCAGGAAAAAAACTTATAAAAGCATCTGCTTTTTTCCAAGGAAGGTAATTGTTACACAGATTCATCAGCTACAGAGAAAAATGGCAAGCAGAAGCTTGTCTGTGTCCTCCACTGCTTACCAGTGCTTTCTCTAATGGCTTCCTGTATGCTTTTGCTCTTCCACTGTGACTATTTCAGTGACTATCAGGCCTAAATCTGAATTTAAAAAGCATTTTTCTGTCTTAAGTGAGGGAGGAAAAAAGTGAATATTTGTCCCAGCTGTTTCTGATCTGTGCTTCCCTCTGGATTTCTAACATTAGTAATAATTTTTACCCTGCAAAAATATGCACAGTTTAAGGATTTGGTATGAAAAAGAAAAGTCAAGTAGCCCATTGTTAATGCTACCTAGTCTGTTATTCCACTGTCTACCTAAATGGTTTATATCTCTATCTGTTCCCTTCTTTTACCTTTTATTTCTGCTGCTACTGGGCTAGAAGGGGAGGTAAACCTTTCAGCACTCTCCATTGACTTTAGAATAACAGTTACCTCGGGTTTGCTTGCCATTCTTACAGTTGTGCACATTCTGCACTGTTTTCAAGGAAATCTTTTCCTCCCTCTTTTTACTGCTGTCTTATATCCCCCAGCATTCACTGCTCACTTGCTTCTTGCATGCAGAAAATGAGAAGTCTGCCTTGATGTCTGCTAGATTGTGGGTTGCCAGTTTTCTTCTTCCAGTAATTTTCTAATGAACAGAGATGCAGGAAAAGCTTCGCTTGACTCTGAGAGCTTTGCTGTCTCTTGTACCAGTCAGGATCTCCATAAAGGTTTGCTATTCTCACCATCTCCTGAGATCATCCACATTTAGCCTTTATCTTCTGGAGGCAATTTTGTTGAGGCTATCAGTGGCTTTTTCAAAGTCGATAAAGTTAATGATGATGGGTGCACAATTCTCCTCTGAAACCTTCTTGTTTTCCTCTTAGCTGCTTGTGTGTCTCTGATTTCACCTGCGATAAAAATATCCTCTAGCCAAGTTTTTCCTGATGCTGACAGTAAGTCTATGCTGCACCAATGGCTATAATCTGTCAGATTACATTAATTTGGCAGTTTGGCAATTAAGCCATTTTCCAGTTGTTTGTTGCTTTTTTGCCTCTCTGGGTTTACTTGTGCTGGTTTAACAGCCTCAGAGTTGTTTTCCTACATCCTCTTTTTATGTGCTATTTTGCCAGCCCCTAAATATTTTCTGCTGCAGCCTCTGCCTTCCTGACTGTGAAGAAACTCTTGAAAATACTCTTCCTTCTTTGCCAGTCCCTCATCCCAAATGTTGGTATACACCACAGAAGATCTTCCACTGGCAGTTTTTGCCTCATCTGCAACATTTTTTAGTATCTCTATCAGGTTTTTTTAGGGTTTTTTGTGGTGGTATTTGGTTTTTTGGTTGGTTTTGTGTGTGTGTGTGTGTGTTTTTTCCTTGAGTTTGTTTGTTTGTTTGTTTGTTTGTTTGTTTTTTAAACTCAGTTTATTTTACTGGTGGCTCATAGAGGTCTCTCTCCTCTCTCTCATCTCAGTGTTGCTGTGGGGAACAGATATTAAGCTGCCATCTCAACCTGGCATGGGAGGACATCAGGCCCAACAGGATGAACACTGCTATGAACACTGCTGTTGCATCTTCCTCAACAAAACTGATATCATTTTGCTGAACTAAGAACAGGCAAAAATCTGGGAGTCAGTGTAAGGAAGGAAAACACAGAAACATAGAATGGTTTGGGTTGAGAGGAACCTTAAAAATATTATCCAGTTCTAATCCCCTGCCATGGGCAGAGACACCCATGATCAGGTTGCTCCAAGCTCCCTCCAACCTGGCCTGGCACATTTCCAGGGATGAGACATCCAGAGCTTCTCTGGGTAACCTGTGCCAGGGCCTCACCACCATTAATTTCCTGCTTTCTGCATCAGCTCTTATTTGATTAACACATAAAAGAAAGAGACAGAAATAGGGGAAAGGTTTCCTGAGTACATAAGAGAAATTCTCTCAGTGCAGTATTTTTGTCCTACATCAAAAAGCACGTGAAAATATTTCTGTCTTCTTGTCACTGGATATTTTGCTTTCTTAACCTCATTGGCTTTACCCCTGGAATCCACACAAGGATGAATGTTACTCCTATTATACTGGAAAACCTTGTTCATCCTAAATAATATTCTCGTTTCTCAGGGGACTGCCGAGGCTTTCTCCTCCTCCCTCTGCTCCCTGACCACAGCTGTGCCTGACTTTTCTGGGTGTCTATGCTGCAGCACTGGTGATTTTCCCATTAATCTGAAATTTAGGCAAGTGATTATAGTTTTTCTGCCCAGGCTCAATGGTATGGCTTTATTCTGTGTGATTTTTTTATTGAAGTAAATAAGTGATGTGAGTCCCTGTAAGTAGGACCCTCACTTACGTATTCACTGACTATAAAACTGAGACCAGATCTTACCTCATTTGTGGATTTAGCACATCCCTGATGCTTCAAAGGATCAAAACCCACTCATAAAAGTTAAGTTGGAATTTCCTTCCTATTTTAGACTTGTACTAATATTACTTTAATTGCTGTTCTGGGGACCTGTGAATGCAAATGGGCAGTTAGACATTTTGGTGCTTATTAACATATGCTGCTCTACTAATGTCATGCAAATTGTTAAATCTGCATGGGAAGATTAGACAAATAGTAGCAGATGTATTTTTATATGCTGTGTTATGTGCTTGATTTTTTTTGAAAAACAAATATCCCTAGTGGGAGAACTGCCATATTTGAAATTCCTTTTTTATTCTTTTCTGAATGTTTGAGAAAGAATGTTTTAGTATATCTCTCAGAGTAACTACGTCAAGGATGACTTAGGATCACTGCTAGACAGGAATACAGGATGGTGTGAGCACAGAAACTTTACTGGATGCAATTCTAAAATATGACCAGATTATATTTGTTCTGGGATGAAAACTGAGAAAGGAAGCAATGCATCTATAAAACACTATGCATGGAAGAGAGAGCAGTTTTGGAAACAGTAATGATAGGAATGACTTAGAAATCTGTATAGAGAGTTTAAATAATAGAAGGGGAAGTGGCAGGACTGTGCAGAGTTATCTTGATTATATAGAAATCATTGTTACTTACTATTTTGTTAACTTTTAAAACAAGTTCTTTCCCATGTCAAATTTTGATCTTGCATTAGTAAGGTGACTAAGTTCCTGAGGAATTTAGAAGTTAATTGTAAACTTTGGTTTCAAAGCTATGGCTATAGACACACAGGCACACACCCATATAAATAGTATATTTCCAACACCTAAGGCACATATACAGAGAGAATTTCAGTAGCTTGACAAAAATACTGGTAGAAATTGTTCAAAGCAAACAAAATTATAATTTTTATTCTGAAAAAGATGTAGCATGCTGATATATAGGCAGATACCTGTTCTGTTTGAAAACCAGACAAAAAATATAGATGGTAAGTCCTTAGAATATTTGAAGCCCTGGCTTATGGCAGCTGATCTGTGAGCAGGCAAGGGAGCTGCTTGTTTGTCCTTTGACTCAAGGGCTTTCTGCTGCAAGTGATGAGGGCTTAAATGTGACTGAGGATGGGATTTTGTCCAAAGTAGGTCAAGGGAAGAAAATCTTTCGTGTTTACTCAGAGCCCATCTCATCCCTGGAATGGGAGAGACCAATGAAAACCACCAGCTTGTGGCCCAACAAGCACAATTATTGTGCACTGTGTCTTCATTTGGATGCCACGCTCAGTTAATAACCAGATCCCCACCATACTTTTTTATTGCTTAGGCTGAAGGAGAAAGTAATTAAACTTAATAGGTATTGCCCTTGCTTTAAGGCCACTATACATTTTAAGCTGCCAGCAAAAGTAATTAATACTAATAGAAGTCATGATTCCTAAACAAAAACATTTATATGCCAAGTAATCTACAACATGTACTTTTGGGATTTTTTTTTTTCATTGTTATGCATGCTTATGACCATAAACTTGCTGCTTCATGGGGTTCATTCTTTCTCCAATTTTGAGTGAATTTTCTTTTTTTTTTTTTGTGTGTATCTCCAAATATTACTTTTCCCTGAGGGTTTCTTAAGAGAACGTGTAAGTTCACCATAATGTAAAATAAAAACTATATTAACAACTTTTAATTTGAATGCAAGTAGGAATTTAAAATATGTATTTTGTATTGCAAGTTGTAATAATGCTGGGTAAGCATTGGGCTTAGCTAATTGACCATATGGCTCATTGATATCCACATGGCAGAAGATTTGTATCATCATTAGAAATGTGATGATGTCAACATCTCAGTGCAGCTCAGCAAAGAGGTGGGTACAGCCAGCTGAATTCCTCAAGGAAGCTCTCAGTATATGTTTAGATGTGGCTGTATGATTTTTGACTCATGATAGACAAGGTTTTACTTAGAATTAGTATCCTGTTTTTCCATCATACATAATTTTCTACTTACCTGCCAGGCTTTGCTTGGTTGGCTGCTGCATGGGAAAAGATGAATTTTTGCATAGAAGGGAGACAGAAATTGCTTCTAATTGTTTTCTGGGGCAGCCATTAAATCATCCAAGTGAAACCTTGGTCTATTTCCATGAACAACCCATTGCAACACTTTAATGACCCAATTATTTCAGTTCTTGAAAAAATGAACAAGTAACTTCAACTCTAGCCAGCTTCCCAAGGACAAAAAGCCAAGTACGACACATATTGTCTGTTCTGTCAGAATGATGCCAAAATACCAGTCTGCTGGGTGCAGAACTCCCTGCAGAGCTTTGCTTGCTCGTGCTGAGCAGAAGAGAATCAGCGCAGCATCCGAGTTGTGCAGAGAGGAGAGGAAAACTCTTCTCTGCAGCTCTGAAATTTAAAAATTCTTAAGTGGCAAAACGTGAAACACCCGCCTTGGGTTACAAACCTTAATCAGTGCCAGGGGGCTGTAGGTTTTCTTTTGCGGTTGAGTTTGTTCACTTCCAACACTAAATTGTCATTATACCTTTTCCTCAATGTCAAATGTTCCCTAATACCTCTGTGCATTTTCCACTATTCTGTGCTGCCCTTAGGCCAACTCAATGAGCTCAGTTCTAGGAGCTTTATTTTTCTGCCACAGGGTACATGCTGAGTCCTTCTTGTAGTCTTTGGGGGTTTCTGTAGTTTCTTCTCCAGGCCAGGTTGGGCAGGGCTTGGAGCAACCTGGTCTAGTAGAAGGTGTCCCTGCCCACGAGAGGGGGTTGGAATGAGATGAGATCTCAAGTTCCTTCCAGCCCAATCCATTTCGTGATTCATTGAGCTGTGAATCTTTTCACGTCCTTCTTGAAGTGTGAACTCAGAACCTGAACACATTTCACGGCAGTTTTGCTAATGTTGCTTTAGGAGGCAATATTACCAGTATGTCATGCTTCCTGCCTGTTGAGATATTTGGGGAACTGGGTAAGGACAGTTATTCTCTACTGGAAAAAAACTTACTGACAAATGCCCCTAATGTTGTTTTAGGTAGTATGTTTTCTCTGTAAGGATATTGACCAAAAGGCCATTAAAATTACTAGGCATCAAGAAGGTTACTGAAGGAAAACAAAGATCTATTGATTTCTTACTTTACGAATATGCTACTTATCCTATTTAGCAGTTGCAGTTTTGCAGCAATATTTCTTGTAAGGGCAATTAGCAAACCCATGAAATTAGTTATGTGGCCAGGAAAATCCTATGGAGATGTGTCTGAGGAGAGGGAGGGAAGGCAAGAAGCAGTCCTGTGGCTGCTGAGGCCTGTGTCTTCTGTCTGGCTGTGTGGAAATCATTTATCTCTGGAGGTGGTGCTGGGCTCCACTGTCTTCTTTTGATGTCTGAGTGCTGGATTCAGAGCTATTACTGTGAAAGCCTCTGCTCAAAGGCTTGCAACAGGGTCTCCTCATTTACCATGCACTTGTGAGTGGGTGTGTGTACATGCATACATGTACCCTCAGTTTTTATGAAAACAACAAACATGACTTTGAAGAAGACCCTTCTAAGCAGGACAAGATGTCATCTTTGTTTTGTTCTTTACATTTAAGAGAGTCACAGTGTAGCTGTTCTTATTGCTATCTTCCATCTCTTTTTTACATAGACTAACAGTGAATTCAGTTTAGGATTGTCTTTGCAGTCCTCTCCTCTCCTCGCCTCGCCTCGCCTTTTTTGCCTTTTTTTTTTTTTTTTTGCCTTTTGAACACTGAAATAGGCATGATAAAGATTTAATATGACTTCTTACTTCTCATTTTTGTTTGTACCAAGCAAACAGATGGAATCAGAACACTCTCTCTAACATCCCAAATCAATGAAACATGTAAAGGAAACTCCCAGAGGCTGCTCTAAGCAGAGCCCCATGAAAATCTCTCCAGATCTATTTCCAGAAACTTCAGAGCAAAGGAGATGGAAGGAATAATGAGCTACTAGGTACTAGATTGCTGGGATATACAGGAGCCTAAAATCAGTGGAAGGTCATGGATTTTGGTTTGTTCAGGAGGTAAAAGTTCCCAACAGAAAGTGACTGAAACATGAAACTCGTTCTGCTGGCAGGGTCCCACTGGCTCTGTCGTCTGCCCCTGTGCCTGCTAACCCCCTCTCCAGCTTGGGGACAATCTGCCTCTCCACTGCTCTCTTAAAATTTTTTTCTCCTTAGGTGACCAATGTCTCTCAAGTTCCTTCATAATGTAGTTTAAGCATTTCATTTTTAAAGACTTGTCTCTTTATTAAGTTGCTAAATAATTAGAGTTAATAATTCAGACCTTTCTTCTGTCTCTGCTCCTGGTGTCTGACAGGTTGTTTCATTGTCTCTTTTCCACATTCGTGCTCTTCTGGGGTCTTCATCTCTCTGCCCTCCCTCCTTGACTTTTTCTCATAGCTTGAAAAATTTGACCCTGCTTTTAATATCTCTGCTGGCATTTCACTTAATGATCCTATTACAAATTACTGAAGCCATTTTCACTCAAGATTCTTAGGGCTCTACCAGTATCAATTAATTTCCAAACACCTTCACTTTATCATGCAGATTTTACACGTGGGTAAATTGGGGCATGGAAAAGTCAGACAGTGCTCAGCATCACAGCCAAAAGTAGCACAGCTTGAAAAGGGGTGTGATCTTCAGCACTGCTGAGCATCTCTGACTGCTGCAGGATTCGTTGTGGCTCTAGGTGGTGAAATTCAAGCCAGGGTAGATTTAATACTCATGCATCTATCTGTTTCCTGTGTCTTGATGGGAAGGAAGGATCTCTGTTAGTCTATACACTTATAAAATCCATAGCTGAGGTTAGCATGCTATTAAACTGAGCTCAAAGATGAGTTAGAGTGCAGGGTAATATTTAAGCTCCTCAGATAAATATCAGTGTCCCAAGCATCCAGTGACATAAACATATAACATCAGGAAAGCCACCCTTATCTTATAATTTTTGTCTCTTGTGCTTTATCTTTTTCAAACACATTTATCATGAACGTATTTATCATGACAGAGCTGAAATTTGCCACCTTGGTACCAAATCCTTTAATGGCTTTTTCATGTGACCAGCACAGCAAAGATCTTGTTTTGATGTACAACGAGATGGACATACAAACATAAATGCCTTCATCCTGACTCTTACTTATTCTTTTAGATTGAATTAATGAGTTTTTCATGTCAATACAAATTAGATAAATAGCTGGAAGAACTTGTTAGCCTGTTTCTGGTGGTTTGGATTTTTTGGTTTACTAGAATTGATTAGGCAGTTGTTGACAAAGGCAAGGGAAAGAAAAAATCCATCACAATTATGCACATTTTGCTGCAAGGCTTGAAAGGGCAATTTAGAAATCAAATGATAAAATAGTAAAAGAGATATATTAAAAATTGCAAAGAAACAAGATTCCTGCATTTAAATTGTCAGGCAAGTGTTTATGCTCTTGCTCTATGTATGTCATCAAATAAAACAGCAGAAAATCTTCATGTCCTAAAATGTCCAGCTGATAGCTGGAGATAATATGAGAGATTCTCCTTAAATCTGTGCTGGTGATGGGAAGAGGCTTGAATGGAATTCTGAGTTATTCCCTCCCTCCCTGCTTGAAGTTCAAGGTGATCCACTGTGGCAAGTCAGGGGCACTGAGATCCACTCTGGAGTGACATTGCAGAGCAAGAGATGAGCAGGGAACAGGCACACAGTGATTCTGGATGCTGTGGAGAAGGAAAAAAGAACAATAATTTTTCCTTCTCATTTAAAAGTAGAAAAATATGGACAGCCAACTTTATTCTCACTCTTTGAGATAACAACTTATTTGCAAATAGTCAGCAACTGCCTATTAAAAACTAATATGCAGCAAATCTGGTCACAGTGTGGCACCCAGTTAACGAGCTCATTCACCAGAGGTTTTGTGTTGTGGTCAGGGAAAGCGCTCCTCAATTAGGACTTTTGTGCAAGAGGAGAAGGAAGTTCATGAAAATTAATTTGTCTCTCTGATCATTACCTTTTCTGACCATTTATAGAGTATGACACTCTCCCACTGATGGCGCGTTTTTCTCGTGACCTTTCTCCAGCTCCTTCTGTGGAACTTCTCCCTGTGTTTCAAAGCTTGTTTTCAAGGTCTAACAAGGAGGGTGGCAGGATCTGAGCCAAACATTCCGGCTGGAATCACTCAATGGAAATGACATGTGCCCATTCATGCATATTTGATACATCACTTCTAAAAATAAGAGGACTTTTTTAAATCAAAGAACAACGGAGTTTCCATTTTAAGTCAGAAATAAGTCAGGTGGCTCAGCTATGCTGAGCTGTGGTCATACACCTTTTTTGGCAGTGTTCAATTCTGAAACAATATCTACAGGAAAAGGAGGGCAGATGTTGATTTTCAGCTTGTTGTGGGGATTTTTCCTTTTTTTTTTTTTTTTTTTCAGGATGTTGGGGGTAGCCTGAAGGAAACAATGGGTTTTCCAAGTCCTATAAGATAAAGTCGGAGGACACAGCGGAGCCTTGGAAAATAAGTATAAAATTTCCACATGAAATATAAAATTTCACATCTTTCAGGAGCAGAGCAAGGGCCTCCCCTACACAAGAGCAGGTTTTCTTCCCCAGGCTGGAAGACTCTGACTCTTTGTCTCTGGGAGCTTCAGGCAGTGACAGGGGCTCCTCTGTGCCTTCATGTCTGCAGGTCGTTGTGCTGCCCCACCACAGCTCGCTGCTGAGCTACAGGAGACACAATAATTAAAAGAATTTATCTCCTCTTCCCACAATCCTGCCTACCACAGCAGAAAAACATTCCTAATATAATAATCTAAATGGAATGGGATGAAAAGGGAAAGCTGTATGCACTCAGTGTTACTCCTCAGGGATTGCTCTTTTTTGGGGTGAAAGTGAGCTTTGCTAGCCTGAACATCAGAAACTCAGGCTGAAACTCTGAGTTAAAATGAATTCATAAAGCAATTTGAATTAGGGGCTGGCCCTTGCATTCCCACCATGTAAGAAGGACACTGTGTCACTGTGTTTTTCCTCTCTCTGCATGTATTTGTGCCCTTTTATTTTTCCTGTAATTGTAGAGAGAGGCTTTCTCTCTATTTTCTCCTCAATTCATAGAGATCTTGTAATTTATCTCAGGCCTCATAAAGGCACTTTTTCATGCTTGCCGACCCTATAATGATGGTTTCTGATATGCAGGAGCTACTTTCTCTCTGCTGCTGTACTCTGCTGCTTGTGGAAGGATTGATGCCGTTCATTTTTCTGCCACACACCACCATAAGGAGAAGCGATGGAAGGAGTTTCTTCCTGAGACACAGCTCCTGATTTCTTAATAGGAGAGCAATAAATACAATGTCTTACAGGCATTAAGATAAAGGGAAGAGAAAGCTAGAGCAGCATCTTTTTCTCCATCTGTTAGTGTGGTTTTTAGTTCTGAATTCCCTTTACCTGCACAAAGGGCTGAGCTGTGCCTTTGTGTGCACAAAAACTAAATGCAGATCATTCTGTTACCTTTAGCTTTTTTGTTTGTTTGGTTTTTTTGTTGTTGTTGTTTTTACATTTGGCATACTTTGTGTGAAGTCTTAATTAAGCCTCTGTTCTTGGTTATTCCATTATAGTTTTGTATAGACTCAATTAAAAAAAAAAAAATCTGTTTATAGTGGCTGGCTGCAGCAGCAGCATTGAGTACAATCCTGGAATGACTGGTGCACAGTTTAGAAGGTTGCTAGAGAGGGCTGTAAATTATGTCATGTATTGGTCATCAATTATATAGATAAAACTGTGAAGGAGAGTGGTTTGTCAGAAAAGATAAGAAAAGAGGGACTGAACCTAGATATATTTTCTGTGTTGATAATCTGGTCGTTTTTAGAAGTGAGAGGAGTCACTTGTAGAAGCCACTTAATAAATTTAATGACTATTGGAAGGGACAGGATAAAAAAAGAGCAAGGATAAAATGTTAAGTGTGCTTGCAATTGCAAAATCCGTGCCACTTTTCTTTAAGTTTGCTAATGACTGTAGGTGTTGTCTGGAAGGAAAGCAGGGCTTGAAGCTGATGTGGTTCCCCTCCTCTGACAGAAGGAGAAGGGGCCCTGTTTCAGGGATTTTGGCAGGGTTTTGGGTGTCTTTCAAGAGCTCCCAGGCTCATTAGGTGCTGCCTCAAGTAATTACACTGAAGATGTGACAAAAGCAAACACTTTCCCCCCAGGGTTATGTGTGCTTCCAGATGTGAAACAGCACAAGAAAAATGGGGACATTTTTGTCATTTTTCCTCTCTGTTCCAAATGGAAGTAGGAAGGAAGAAGAGGAAGGCAATTTGCACGTCCAGAAAAAAAAAAAATACACAGAAACCTTTTGAAGTATTGAAGTGAGCTTGGCCTAGATTTATTGGCATTTCTCCTTCTTCACCCAGATATTCATCTTACCCTGTGCCCTGTCACAATGGGGAAGTGTGGGGCAGAGCCTTCAATCCTCAAAAGCAGCTTCAAAGAGAGAGAAGAACAAATCCCTCCTTCTACCTTGTTGTTTTACTGGGATTTTTCTAGAGCAGGAGACAGAATGACCCATGTGTCAATGACAGAAAGTCCTCAGGGTTGTATTAGGGAAGGGCCCTGTGCACGGAATAGGTGACAAATTTATTCAAACCCTACTTTTATTAATATCCTTGAGAGACCTTCTGCAAGTGACCCAAACTACTCGTTCCCCACATGCGGGGTTTTCCTTCACTGAGTTGCTCTATGTCTTTTGGTAAGGTGAAAGTTCTTCAGGAAAATATTAAAGGGGATTTCCCCTCTAAAAAAAAAAAAACAAATGTGGGAATTGGAAGGAGGAAACAGGGAAGGCTGAAATGCACAGTTGTCTTCATTTAATGGTCCCCTTTCTGATGGAAAAAAATTGTAAAACTCAAAGCCCATGGATGGAATTCATGGGGTGTTTCACCAAGGCCCTTTCCCTTAAAATTAAACAACCTCCTTCCAACACCAGCCCAATAATTATAAAAATAAAGCACTTTGTGGATTTATTTCCCAAAAGATGGTAATATTAAAAAATTTACAAGGAGTGAAAACTAGAGTTTGCCACTGCACTTTGACCAGTGCCACCTCTGCTCTGTCACTGTCACCATCCAGGGCTGAATTGCATTGTTGTCACCAGGGTGCTCTCTGAAGCCGTTCAACATGAAAAGCTTCACCAGCTCCCATGTCTAAGGGAAGATTTCCATGGGCAATTTTTCATTAACAGCAAATGTGTTTGAGAAAATTCACTTCTGCTGCAAATCTGCATGACTCTGTTGAAATTATATCAAGTTACATCCTCAGTCAATGTGGGCTATTATTTGATTTTATAAATTGTATCAAGACAGTATTTTTTTTTTATATTAAACCCAAGCATTTCCCTTCTCTGGACCTTATTGCTGACAGAAGACTCTCACACAGCGAAGTTTACCTTTCATTTGTTCCTGTGTAATAACCATTAGGTCTGCTGAGAAATACCACGTTTCTTATGCAATGTCAACACCTACTTCCATTTACTCTTTCTCTTCAGAAAACACAGCATGAATCCCAGATGCTGCAGCATGCTGGTGTCCTTGACCCACTGGAGTGCTAAGAGAAAGTAATTAAAGGGAACAAATTGATGACTTTTTAAGGCTGGCAAAACATAGAGCTTTTTGCCTTCTTTGTCCCTGTTGCAGTGGTGAAGTTCATCAGGCAAAGGGAGGTTGAAGGATTGCCAGGTGGGTCACAGACTTGCTGTTGGTACTTCCCAAAGACCAGAAGTCTGAATAAGTTTAGGAATGCTTAGTTTCATATTTTAAATTTGATTTTTATAGTTTGAATCAGACTGCAGAGATTTCCTCTGTTACTGAATAAGTTTCCTCTGCTACCAAATAATGTTTGGAGAGAAGATAGCAAGGTAAACAGGAAGATCCCATCTAACATTTTTATCTAGGATGCTTACCAACTGAATCTGCCAGCAATTTGTTTTCATTTTTAACTCCTATCTTGAGTAAAAAAAATCCAAAGTATTTTTTGTGGAATGTATCAAATGCATGAGATGCATTTCAGATACTTGAACAATTCAAACACCGATGCATGCTATGACTCATATTTCCATGATAAAGTAACACAGACATTATGCTCAGCGTTTTAAATTTTTTATTCCCATGTGTTAATACAACAATGGTTCTGAAAAACTCTTTCATTCTCTTGTAGTGAAATCTCTAGTACTCTTCAAAGTTTTCACAGTAATCATCTGCCACGTCTGCAAATAAAAGTGATGCAAACATATGGTTTGGGGGTTTCTCTAAAAACATACTCTTGCTTCAAGTTAGACTGATAACAGGTACAGGATAACTTCCAGAAATTGTAAAACACAGTTTCACCTAGAATTAATGTTTCTGGTTTTGGTATCTTTCTTTTTTTAAACTTTTGTTAAATAAAGAAATAGAGCAGGGGCTGAAAATCAACAATTTTGAACTTTGAAACTGCCATATGAGATCTGGGAAATTTTATTGAACCCCCAAAAAAGCATCAAATCCCTTATGTCCTTTCCATCACGAGAGTTACTCAAAACAACCAGAAAAGCTCTAATAAGGAGTCCTTTTTTGATGTGCTGAACTGGATTTATGCCTTTCAGATTTCTTACTAACAGGTTCTTTAGGCTGCTGTTGTTCTGGCTTGATGGTGCTCAGCAGAACAGGCAGCTTGGAGAGGAGGGACCTGGGTGAGCTGCTGCCAGGGGGACATCAGGGAGATAGCAGGGAGAAGATATGAGCCTCCATGTAAAAATGGGAGCTGCAAAGGTGGAAGGGTACAAGGGATATCAGGGGCTCACATTAGAACGGAAATAATTTGTAGAAGTTATTGAATGAGGGAAAAGAAGGTTGTTTGGGACTTCGTCTTAGGTTAGAGGGGTTTGATGGAGAACTGCAATATGCCATGCTGGGAAGCTTTGGAAGTAGAGCAGAGGGAGAAATTTCTGGATTTAGGGGAGCTAAGGTGAGTCCGGGGGATTTTTGTGTAGTGAGAGGCTGCATGAATCAAATAAACCCTGAGAACTGCCAAATACCGAGTGCCAGTGAACAAAACTCAGCAGTGTGGACTCAGAGACTGGGGAAACCAGGGGCTGGGGGTACATACTACTGGGAAGTCGCCTCCTTTACCTAGGGGTTACATCTGGGAAGTTGCTTGCTTTATGTAGGGTGGAGCAGGATGGTGTGGGAATTCATTTCTGCCTTGCCATACTGGTGGCAGGAGCAGTGGGGTCAGTTCTCCTTCATGGCTGTATTTTTTCATGTTCTTGTCCCTCAAAGGGCTGCTCCTGGCACGTGCAGCTCTGGGCAAAGACCTACTCTTTGTTTGGGTGAGATGTGTAGTTGAGACTGGAGGTGGGTTGTGGGCAGTTGTCTCTCTGCAGAACGCTCCCTCTTGCATGTTAGAGATCTCCTATTGCAGCGCCCTAACTGCAGAAACGTGGCACTTCTGACCCTGACCTCCTGCCATGTGTGCACAGGGAGGGTCTTGGAGCTCAGTGAGAACAGGGATAACAAGTGATTTGCCTGAAAAGATCTTAAAATAAGAATGGAGACTCTCACTTGTAAATATTTTGCGTGGTGAATTAATATTGAACATATGTGTATTATAAAATTACTCTAACTACAGCCATGGAGGAGAGCACTGTTATAGGTGACCAACAGATATTCAACCTGACCTAACCCTGATCAAAGAGGATTTAAGCTTTGGTGCATAAACTAAAGTAGTTGATGTTAGGCACTTGATAAAGCAACACTTGGGTGCTTTACTTAGGTTAACTTAACAGGTGTTTGAGGAGGATGACCTGTACAACTTGCTCCAAAGTCACTCCCTAAGTCAGCCAGGAAATTCAGAGCAGACCCCAGGAGTCTTCTTCACTTGGCCCAAGCAATGTCATTTACACCCTGCTCGGGACTTGCTCTAAATTAAATGTGAGAAATTTTATATTTATATTGTACCATTTATGTTTTTAATATGATTTAAAAGCTGGAATGTTATTTCCACTGAAGACTGGGGTTGAAAAGTCCCTTGAGCACTGAAGCAGTTAACTTTCAACAAAATTTATATCCTGAAGAAGTACCAAATTGCGTCAATTTAATTCCCAGGTCACTGGATTCCTCCTGGTTCAACTGAAGTAGCACAGAGTGTGTTTTTAGAATTTTCTCTAGTTCATTTGTTCATTAGTTTATTTTGGATTTGAGCCCACAAAAATCCCTCTGGAATGTGAACATTGCACAGCTTTTTATATTAAAATTCTGCTCTTTTTAGGACAGGTAAAATGAAGCCATTAATCACATACCTTAGGACACATCAGTAAATGTAATATTTAATATGCACATCTTCCTATGCAATTACATTGAAAATTATGTGTACTTAAAGACCCTCGTAAAACTGGTGGAGGAGAGAGTTGCTTTATGCCAGCAGGACATGGTAGGACATAAATACTTTGAAGTGAAATCCCGAGCAGACTACAGATGTAGTGGAATGGGCTTATTTCCCTGGAGGATCAATGGCCATTAACCCAAATTGCAGAGTTTGTTCTGTACTCCCCAGAGCTGCTGTATTAATGCACCTTTTGGGTTACCACCTCAGGTACTCCTGGGGCTGGCTGGGAGGTGCAGAACTTGTCCTTCAGCTGCTTAATGCTGTCTAAACAGTTGCTTCAGGCACAGCACATTAAAGAAGCTCTCATCTAGGACAAGGGGTAATGACTTCACGCTGACAGAGGGCAGGTTCAGGTTCTGTATTGTGAGGGGGCACTCTGGTTGCCCAGAGAAGCTGTGGCTGCCCCACCCCTGGAAATGTTCAAGGCCAGGTTGGGCAGGGTCCCGAGAAACTTGGGATAGTGGCTTGTAGCAACCTGGAAGTCCCTGCCCACAGCAGGAGGCTGGAGTGATATGATTTTTGAGATCCCTTTCAAAACAAACCATCCTGTGATTCAGTCTATAAAGCACTATCACACATACAGACACCCATTAATTTATATCCTTTTTCTTTCTTTCCACCATTTTCCAAGTCATCCTCTGAGTGGACCAAGGATAGAGAAACATGTGTGTTTCAGAAACATATATAAGTGAGCATTTAAAAGCCAAGTGGGATTTTTATGTCCTCTTTGCACTTTATACTTTCTTTTTCATCTCTCTTCCAAAGTAACAGAAATATTAGAGGAAGAAATAATACCCATCATGACCACATACAACCTGCCTGGTTATATCCCCCACATTGTAGGGAATATAAACATATAAAGAAAAAAAATACTGCCTGGACTGTGTTCATTTCCAGTGGGTAGTTATGCATTTCAGCCAGCCCTAATTAAGGTCTGGACTCTGGTGGGATCTCATTGCTACTTTTCCTGTCACTAGGAAACTTAAGGAGTTCTAACTTAAACCAAGCTATCTTTTGTTTCATAGCAAATTAAAACATCTGCAGTCATATTTCAGTAAGGAAAGCATTTTAGGTTAAATGGTTAAGGAGAAAGGAAATCCTTTTCATCCATTTCTGTTGCATCATTTGGAACAATCTGAAGTCAAGACTTCAGACATCTTTCCAGTAATGACAGCTTGGAAAGACTGTGCCTCATTCTCTAATTTTTTCCTTTCTGTTTCATTCCCTAACACCAAATGTTAAGTAATGGAATTACTAAATTTGATTGTTGGGACCCTGTCTACAAGTTTTGTGGTATTTTTGCAGTAAATCAGTAAATTGACCTGGGGGTTCACAGGTATGTCTTGATGAAACAAGTGACCAAAGAATCTGATAGTCAGATCTCCAGGAGTTTTTCAGGATGTTCTTGCGGCCAAGGACGGACCTTGTAAAAATAGAAGGGATGAATTTAATTGAGGTCTCAAAGACAAACAGAGAATTACTGCTCTATTAAATATTAAAATTCCTGCTCTCTATCTAGTCTATACAGGGGTTTGGATGTGTATTTATGATAAAGATATTCACATGTTAAATTCTAAT
Organism: Taeniopygia guttata; assembly: GCF_048771995.1. Lineage (NCBI taxonomy): Eukaryota > Metazoa > Chordata > Aves > Passeriformes > Estrildidae > Taeniopygia > Taeniopygia guttata. Next base: position 1,186,321 of record NC_133038.1, on the reverse strand, counting down.
TTTGAATATTTTGGAGCATTCAGGGAACACTGAAGCCCATGGGACAGCTCAGTGTGGATTAAATCCTACAGGCCCGTATGCAGTGACAAGAGTCTATGAAGGGATGTTTTAATAGAAGGAGGTCTTGGATTAGGATTTGTAGACTACATTTTTAGCTCAGCCACACACCTCACGTCCAGTCAGTTTGTTCCCTTTTTGCTAGAATAGGATGGATGTTTCCATTGGTCAGTAGTGCTATTAAGAGAACAGATCCACTAACTGTGAGCGCCTCAGATGCTGGTGATACAAAATGTCCAGGCAGGTTTGTGCAGAGAGTTGAGGCCACTGAAACCAAAAAGTTTTCACCTTCTCTCTTTAATTTCACCATATGCAAAGAAAATTATTATTTGAATGATACTCTAAACAGGAAAACATTTATAATGTTTGTTTTTCAAGTTTCTCTTTTAATTTTACCTTTTTTTTTTTATTATTTAGAAAAAAACCCAATCGAACTATCCAATATCTGTTATTTTTTGAAAGTATATCTTGTTTGGCAGGTGTATGTAAAAACTTTGATTTTGTGGAAGGTGTAAAGATTACTTTCTCTGCCTGGGCTGGCTGATGCTGTACACCCACCTGAACCTCACTCAAGTGGCTGTGATGAGGGGGAAGGCAGCTGTGTTCTGCTTGGCTTTGGAAATAAAACCCACTTCCCTGGATATCTCACAGTTGTTTAGTTTTTGAGGTTTTCTCCACGGGGCTCTGATTTTTCAGTATTACTCTTAGTCCTTAAGTAACTTTCTGTGCATTTTCAACTCTGCTACCTTATTTTCTACGTTAATGAAACATGGGCTGTTTGTTGCAGTTTCCTAATCAAACTTCAGAACATCTGTGTGTTTAATGAGTAGTACTGCCAGTCTTAACTATTTAGGACAGCTGGATGATGAAAACATTTAACTTTCTGATTAAGGTATATACAAGTCAAAGCTGTGCTTCAGCATGGTAGAATTAAATCCAAGTGGTCTGTAGTTTTCCCCAACAACAATAAACTTCTCTTAGTTTTTACATGTAGATCTCAAACAAAGAAAGTTGAGGCAACCAAAAACTAATCACAGTCGAGGAACTGGCTTTAAAATTCATGATCAGCCTTGTACAGAGAGCTGTACACCATGGCAGATGATTGGAAGATGGAGGTTTAATGGTAGTGGAGGATCTGGAATTTGTGACCATCTTACAGTTTCTTAATTTTACCTATTTCATAATCTGTCACAAAAATTTTGAATTTGAGATGCTCCAGGTGGTTCTGACCTGGCATCCCAGCTATGGGGTGGTGGCTGTGGTTGGGTGCATGACCTGGACTGATGGCCTGACCTGGCCAGAGAGACAGAATGATAAAAGATGAGACAGTATCATTCCTGAGAAACTCCAGAAAGAGAAGATGAAAACAGAGGTGAAAGGTAGTTCAGGAAAGCTGAAAGGAAAGGAGCAGGACAGACAATTTTTGATTGGATTTTCTACCAAAACATAGTGAAGGCTTCACAAGTTCATAAAATGGTGGTTTGAAATATAATCTCTTCAGGCAAGAGAAGCAGATGGAGGGGGTTCCTCTGTGATGGTAAATCAGGCTGGTGACAAGAGCCAGCAGGTCCCAGATCAGCTGGGCAGGAGCTCAATTTCCTCTTGGAGCTGAATTTCAAGCACCGAGGGATGTGTTCAAAGATACAGCTATTCTCCTAACTAAGATTTATGCCTTTGAAAATGTCCTTCCTGCATTTCAGTGAAATCTCCCTGCTCTTGGTAGATCATGAGACAGTTTATAATCTCCTTCGGTGTTTACCTCCAGGTAAACATGGGAGAGAAACACCTTTCCTTGCTGCAGATTATAGTGAAATGAGGCCATGGATACTCAAAGATGATAACCGCGACTTCTGTCTGATAGTTCCAAGAAGTTCACTACAATAACAGGATATCACAGAACATCATGGGGTTTAAATTGAGGAAGTTTTAGTTGCAGAAAATTGTCTGAATGACTGGCATCAAGTAACATGTGGTCTTGGAGTTGTCAGTAAGAGGCACCCAAGCTTCCTTTTGGGAATATTCTGCAAACCTCTGTTTTGATGAGGAGCTCCAATTGTTGATGAGAAGTGGTAGGTCTTTTGATTAAAGTGGCTAACGTAATCTTCTGATACAGAAATTTCTTATTTAATATGAGTCCTTCTATGATTATTTTAAGAGCAACTATTTATTGGACTGATGGGGTTTGGTACTTTAGGAATTGCAGTGCTTGAACCCAGACCTCCTGTATTGCAGGGAGGGTGGTATCACCATGCCACAGTGTGGATATTGCCCCCTTTTCTGTCTCTATTCCTCCTTCTCTGGCTTCTTTCAAAGTATTCCATTTCAATTACAATGCAAATTAAAATACATTTCCATTTATTAAATGAATCTTTGTTTTACAGCCAGTCTTAATCAAAATCCCAAGCCAGGCTCTGTTTCTGTACTTCTCTTTGGGGCTGATTTCAGTTTTCTTTAAGGTGACTTGCCACCATTGCAAAGAGCCCTCCAAGTGCTGGATATTTCAAACACCATTTAAACTTGCTGGAAGACCAGAGGGTTTGAAAGGCTTTAGCAGTTTTATCCAATACTTCTATGGTTGAATTATGTGCCCTTGAATTACACACATTTACCATAGACCCTCACTAAAAATATGAGATGTTTCTTGGATTTTCTCCAGAGATTTCACTCACTAGGAATACTAAGTTTCCTGTATATAGCTCTCAGTTCTCTTTCTGTCTTCCTATGTTTAGCCCTTGTCTGCAGTTTTGCCACTATTCATGTTTATGTCAGCTGCTGACACCACAACTTCTCCAGGTTTGAGAAGAGGAAACAGTGTTGGTTTCCCTTCCCAGCCCCACCATTTTGATACACAGTTAAGCAAAGCTAAAACCTGAAATTATTTCAGAGAAGCACGTTGGAAAACATGGCAAGAAGGAGGCAGCTCAGCCCCTCAGTTCCCTCCAGCCATGGAGTGACAGTTTCTACAGTGACCTTAATCCCTGCTTAATCCAATCTTCCCAAGTTAAACATTTCTTTGATCTTCAAAGAGAAAAATATGTCATTTTCTCAAATTCTTTATGTCAGAGGAAAATACTGTCTGGAGATGAAGCCCCTCATGTCAGAAGACCTCCATCACCTATTGTTGCATTTTCCATCTTCCTTCTGTGGCCAGCTTTTCTCACCCTCTTCCTTTTGTCAGTGTCCACCTGGAAGAAGCAGCTCCAGCAGATCTGTTAAACAAAAGACTGGTAGTTAATCTATGGCAAACCGTGGTGCTGAAGTTATTCTGTGCTGTGCACTAGGCCAAAACTTAGAGGTACTCTGAGTGTTCCCAGATAACAGGAACAGGAGTGTTCCATACCAAGGGAGCTGTGGAAATGATGCTGTGTTGCTCACCAGTGGCTTATTTTGCCAGATTTATTGTCGTTTCCCCACCTTGCTGCCATGATTGTGGAAATTATGCTGAGGGCCCAGGAACACTGCTTTCTGGTCAAGAGAGGTTGGGTTAACTCCTAAAAGCTGAAGGGAAAAAAACCTCCCTAGCACTTACTAGTTCTATTACTAGGTCTAGAATTAAAAATAAGCAGGAATAAGAATAATATTCTGCCTTAGTTGAAGTCAAGTATTTTATCTCTTGAAAAAAACCCATTAAAATGTCCATAATATAATGTTTAGGATTTGGAGCTTTTTTTTTTCATGAGTAATCTGCTCTACCATAGCCAGCTGCATTTTGTATTGAACTTTTCCCCATACAATCTCACAGGTGAAAATGAAGCCTGTGTTTACCACATCTGGCTGAACCATCTTCATGTTCATGGCATTGATATGGTCTTGACGTCAGACTGCAGGCTGGAGTTTGCTATTTAGAGGCATGTCAGTACAGTGACATTTAGATTTGACTTACTTTGGTCACTTGTGCCCTTTATCGATCAAACCTGCTGTACTGTGCATAGGTTGGTCTCCTAAGCTGTATATTGTATTAATACTAGTGATAAGAGAGCATCCGTTGGTGCTATTACTGATATACATCTTTAGTCCATTAAAATGCAAATTTTAAGGTGTGCAGCAGTAGAAATCTCTCCAACTTAAAGCACTGAAAAGCCTGGCTAATTATGACTCCAGCTATTTTTCAGATAAGTGAGCAGTAAGTCATTATAAAATTCTTAATGTGAATCCTTTTATTTCCCTTGTCCCCTGACTATTGAGCTGCAGATAATCTCATAAGGCAGTCTGTTTCCAGAATGAGTGCCCAAGGGTTTATTCATTATTCTAAATTTGAAAGCAAATAAAGCTACGAGAACCAACCCATGGTTCCTATTATTTGTCTAAAGCTACATAAAAATATATGCAGCCCCAAGATGTGTAATTTATATCAACAAGACCAAAGATCAAGGATTTTCTTATCATGTATCTATCAGATGCCTCTTCAGTTTGCAGAGATGATTTTTGGGCAGTCCTGTTTCTGGTATCTTCTATTTCAAGGCTCCACAAGTACTTAGAGATTTATGCCTTTAAATATGACTCAAGGACAGATCTGGCCTCTTTGCCAGCACAGTGCTGCCTTTAGAGGACAGCTATTTCAAAAGTTGCCTAAAACCCTTTCATACACAAGTACCCCATGGTCTCCCAGGAAACTCCTCCCCTGAGTGCTGAACACTGGTGAGCCACTGCACCACTGCAAACATGCCAGCAAAATAAAGTGTTTTTATTATAATACAGTCAGAAATTTCCAGGATCATTTGTGCAATGGCATTTAGGTATGCTTGAGCCTGTATGTCAATTTTTATATGTGTGAATACTCAGCAGGCAAAGTGTGCTATAGATTTCACTCCATCTGAATTTACTTTCCCACTGAAGCATCTCTTGATCTGGTTGTCTGGTATTTTTATAGTTATTCCTGTTTGAACACAGATGGCCCCATTGTGTTGCAGTCTACAGAATGAATGCAGTTGCTGTGATTAAATAAAGATACAGGAACAATTCAGCCTTCTACTTCACACTTATCATCTTCCCCTTTAATATGACATTTATGATGACCATTTTTCTCATTTTCCCAGGTTTCATCTCTTTTGGCCAGGCGATTAACTGTGTATGTGTCAAGTCAAACATAAGCCCTTGGCAATATGGCAGAGTGGCTTTGTAATAAAGCAGGTCTCAGTATTTGCTCCAAACTGAAGAGAAAACTTTTCTTTGAGTTAAAGTTTAGTTAACTTTCCTCATGTCGATTTTTCTTTGACTCTGTTTGAAGAGTCCACCTCCAGCTGGCTTTTGAGACACAACCAAGATCTTTGAAAGATCAGCAGCTACATTAAAGGAAGAACAGAGAGCAGTGCCAATACAGCAGGTTAAACAGGAAAGTCAATGTCAGGGGCTTTAATTACAAAAATGACACTGTATGGCTGCACTGATGTACTTTGTGATAGTTATATGCAGCGCTGGAGAAAGGCAAAGCAGATAACCTCTGCGTAGGATGCAAACAGGGAGAGATTTATAAATGGCGCTTATTGTTCCAGCTCCTGCTGACTTTAGGGCACAGAAGGAAGCAGTCCTGAACCCCTTTTCAGTGGGGACTGAGGACCATTTATCATCACTGTGGGTTTGGGGTTCTCTCCCACAGAAATATTCTCTGCCACTGGGACTCAGTGAGAGCTGGAAAGCAGCAGGCAAGTGCTCCTTGGCCACAGAACATTTGAACTGCTCTCAAAAGGCAAATTCAGTTCGATGGGCTTGGAAAAGGGGCTCTTTAGCTCATTTGAGGGATGGGGGACTGGAGGGAAAAAAGAGTTTCTCTGTTAAAAAAAAAATGTTCTGGTTTTGAGGCATTTTTCTAAATGTAATTGGACAAGTGCAGCTCCCTCAGCGACTGCTGACGGAGACTTTACAAGCAGAGAACTAAACACTTTTATGCAAGATTCCCTTCCATGCACATAGCTGCTGGCTCACCTGCAGGGCCCTGTGTCCTGGCCTTCCAGGGTACCTTATGTAATGGGGAATTTGACTTTTAAGCTATAAAGTAATTGAATAGAAGTCTGGGCTGCAAATGCTTTTGCAAATCAAAAAATAAAGGTGTTGGGGGGAAACCCATTCAGACCTCAATGCTTCTTATGCATGGGCGAGTTGTTCCACAGTTTGCACATGGCCATCGCCTGCAGCCTTTGCCTGCAGGAGTGTGTGGGCTGGTACCAGTTCAGGATCTCTCCCTCCACTGGTTTTGGGAGCATTTGACTTTCAGATTTGAAGTGCCTGGCTTGAGTCCTGCTTTCTGAGACAAGCCTTTGGGCATGGAGTTGTTCTGGGGTGTGGGTGGCATTTCTCTTTGTGTTAAGCTATAGTGGAAGGGAGACAAGTTAATGCAGACAAAATTGGCTTTTTCTGCCCCTGGCCACTTCAGATCAATGAGAAGATCTATGGAAACCCTCAGCCTGGAGAAAATAAAGAAAAAACAAAGGGAGAAAAGAAAACCTTTCTCCTGAGTGATCGTTTAAATCCTTCTGACAGCCTTGGAAATGGAATTTCACTTTCTCCTCCACAATTCCAGCCCAGATTGTTTACTCTTATCTGCAAGCTTGTCTTCACTAGTTTTTCACATTCAGTTAATTGATTGATTGCCACAAGATTGTTAGTTACCACAATGGCAAATCTGCCTGGGAGCTCCCATAACATTTGTGGCAGTGCTGTTACCCTGAGCCATGTCCCCATGTTAACTCTGGAGAAGTATTTGAATAGAAAAACCTGTAGCATCTTTCTACCTGTCTCTGTCTGTATAATATCCACAGACAATCTCTAGATGTAACAAATATTGGACCAGATTTGTGGCAGAGGAAGTAAAGGTGACCTTTCCTATTAAATAAGATCCTTGTAATTTTAGTAGCTGAGGTAAACCTTATCAGGACTCAGGTAACATGTTAAAATACTGATTCCCACAGTGGAGATTGTTTGAATGTATGCTGAATAAAGCACAGGCAGCAGACTGTGGAGTAGCATCTTTAAATTAAAACTATAAGTTTAACTATGTCTTAGCAGAAAGCAATTACCCAGGCTGAAATTTGACCCAGCCATCAGAATTAATACACCATCATTCTTGAAGAAAAAGCCTTTGTATATTTAGATTTCATAAGCAGATAGAGGACTGGGTTTATATCTCAGGGGAAAAAGACAAATAGTAAATAGGAGTAGATCTTGCAGTTGGCTTATTACAGAAAACTATTAAGATGTCATCCTTTGTATGGCTAGTGCCACATTTCCCATCACCTCTATGGCACTTTACAGTGTGATTGCAGATGTGGTTAACACCTTTGCCCATACAGCTATGATGTTTGCATGCATAATATAAAACATCTTTCCCATAAAACTTTTTTTTCTCTTATATAATTCGTTGTGCCTGCATACTGGTATATATTTTTATTCAATCTTTTACATATAAATGAGTTTTATTGAATAAATGTTGCCATTGTCCATCCTCCACACCATATTTTAGCTCTATAACTTTAGTGTGTTTATGATTTGTCTTCGATTCTCTTGCAGTAACAAGTTTGTTTATTGCTTTTTAAATCTCTTGCAGTGACACTGTGTAAAATTAAGGACGTGGTTAAATTCTTTATAGTTTCAGAGGGTTTTTAAAATTTCACATTTCCATAAAATTGGATGATCAGTGCCACAAATCAAACTCAGGACACCATGGCTAGGTAGGTCTGAGCTTGTGGCAAGCTGCTGCACAGTTTTAGTGAGAGGACTGAAATACTATATAAGCATTTTCATCTAGTTTTATTGTTTTTCCTTTTGTTTTACAAGTCCATGTAAATCCAAGCTGGGAATCAGTGTGTGGCTGGCCATATTTGAAGATTTTCTGAGTAAACCAACTTAATTTCCTCTTGGAAGACAGAGGATGTTTGTGTGTATATGAAACATTAATGCCAAGGCAGTGTGGATTTGAACAGGCTCGTCAGTTCCTCTCATTGACAGAAACTAATTACATAGCCCAGTCTCAGAGCTAATACATGCACAAATAATGTAACTATAACAAGAGAGGTCTGCAAACATTCAAAATAAAATGAAAACCCACAGGTCCTAATCCTCCTCTTCCTTAAATCAACAGGAGATTTGCCTTTTGGTGTGACAGGTTGTAGTGGTATCCATAAACCAGCACCAGGTCTGAAAAGTGATGGGGATTACTCTGTCCTCTGGCTGGTAGAGCTCAGGGTGGGACTGCAGCAAACTGGGGTGCAATGGTCTGGGCAGAGCACTCATGTGCTGTTGGAGTCAATCCAATATCATGCTGGGGGCAAGGTCACATCTTCAGAGAATACAAGCATTGTGCTACTTTCAAGTGTTCTATGCTGGGTGCTACTAGGCTTCACAGACAATTTCTAGGATTTTTAAATCATCAAAGTTTATTATAACATTAATTAAAATGTGATTTATCACAGATTTCCTAAAATAGAAAGGCTTGGGGTTTTTTTTAATAATGCGATAGTGACTAAAATTGTACTTGTATGTGCAGGCATGGGAACGTATTTGTGTTCTGTGTGTACCTCAGGGAAGACTTGTAATATTCAAAATCTTGATTATTACAGGAAAATCCAAGACTAAGGCAAATGAAAGACTTCCAAACAGCCTTTTCAATAGTGTAATGAACACACATTCTTCCTTTTAAATTTTTGATCTAGTAAATGTAGTGCCTTTATTTTTGAAGAGATATGTCCATCCCTTTGATTGCAGCACTAAGGATACTTCTCAGTTGATAAAAAGATCCTTGTGGCTATTTGGCTCCATTTTGTTTGTGCTCTCTTTAGAGCACAGAAATGCTCTCCCTGTTAAAGGTGGTTGTTGAACTCCTCTTGTGCTCTGTAGCCTTTACCACAAAGCTTTACATTACAGGGTCAAGAGAGAGGATATCAGATTAAAAAATGAATCACAGCCCCTACATTTCAGGTAATTCAGTGTATTAAGGAAACAGAGGCATTTCCATGGGAGTGAAATGGGAAGTAAATACCCAATGAAACTCATGGCAGGGCTCCCACTGCCTCAAATGGTGTGAGAGCCTGACCATAACTCAGGCACCACTAAATTACCACTGCTGTTCCAGGGAAGGTTAGTCAGGTTAGTGATTGCTAGCACAGTAATAGGGAGGAATTCAGGGGCAGGGGAGATGTTCCAGGGTGGGAGGAAAGAGCAGAATGAGCGAGTCCTTCTCCCTTCGCTGGGGAGTGAACAAACAACACAGGGGTTGGGAGCTGATTCCTGCTTGCCACTGATAGAGATGGGAAAACAAATTAACTCCAGACACAAGGTGGAGGTGAGTTTCTCCTTCTGCCTCCCCAGAGCATGAGAGAACAAGAACCTGAACGGCAGCAAGGGTGGCTTGTGTCTGTTTCCTGCATGAATGCTAATTTTGTCAAAGCAATATTGTGAGTTTTTTGGGTGCTGAGTTTGCTTTTGTTTTTTTATGTGCCTTAGCTTCAAAAATAAGGGCATTATATTAAACACCTATAGGTTGGATTCAGGTCCTTAAAATTAACAAAGTGCATTTGAAAATATAGATGCTAATACCCACTTTTATATCATCTCTCTTGCTGCACTATCTGCATTTCTTCCGTGCACTTTAAGTGTCATGGCTAACATCTGACATATGTTTCATTCTTCCTATCATGCAGTATTTCAAAACCAACAGTAAATTCTTTGCATAATGTATGGGCTGCTTTCCTTGGAGGAGAACTGTGCTATGCTTCAGGGACCAGGCTCTGCCTGCGCTCAGCGATACAGCCCTGCTCGCAAACCCGAGCCACTGCTCCCTGGTGGAGTGTTTCATGTCTATAAATGTGGGGATGTTTTATGAGGTCCACACTCAGCCTATGATCTAGACTGTTCCCCAGCTGCTTCTTCTGCTGTCTTTCCTGAAGATAAAGGTGTGTCTGAAGCCCTTGCAGGTAGATCCCATGGGCTGAGAGGTTGCTCGACTTGGCTAGCAGTGACTGCAGGGAGCTCAGGGAAATCTTTACTGAGAATTCTTTCTCTGGAAATCTGCTGGGAATATAATTAGGTAGCAAGTCCAGGGTGAGCTGCATGCTGCTAGATCAGCCTAGGTTAACTAAATAGGTTATCTTAAGTGAGTGTAACCCCAGCTTTGGCACTGATGCAGGAATGCAATGGGAGTGCAGCCAGGAGTGTGGGGCTGCAGCAGCATCCCAAGGATTCCTGCACTTGGCTGTATTGTAAGAGGAGAATGACATTGAAATTACTCATACAGAAACGACAGCTGCTGGGAGGATGCTTATTTGCAGTGTGGATGTAACCATATTTTGGAGCTGGCAAATGATATTAGGTCAAATACTCCAGGGGTCAGGCCTAATTAAGATGTCGGTATCAGATTCCAAACTAATTATGCAGGGAAAGTGAGCTCTGTATTGTTATGTTTGAGTCGTTGCATTCAAAGGTAATGCACATGGGTTTGTGTAGTGGAGGGAGACGTGATCCATGGTGCAAGTGCCGTGCTGGAGTCAGAGCAAATCAGTCAGTCTCAGCCTGAGCCGAGCAGCAGAGGGGCCAAGCAGCCTTGGCCACTCAGAGCTACAAAAGCCAATTGACTGGTGACTTATTTTTTGGGAAACAGTGGTGTGCCAGAGGATATTCCACACTCTGTTGGCTGCCTTGTTAATGGTAAATAATTGGAATAAATACTCTGGGAATTGTATCTGTGCACTGAGGGCACTCTGCAGCCACCCTGCTGGTCATCCCCAGAGCACAGGGGCAACTGCATCCCACCAGCACCAAAACCACCACAGATTACTGAAACACCTTCTAGGAGTCTTTCCTCCAGCTTGCAGCAGATCCACTGTGGTGATGCTACTCCTGTTGTACAGTTCCACCAAATATTTTACATGAGCCACAACTCAGTTTTTCTGAGAAGCAGAATGTAATAATTATTCTTGCTGCTATGGACACCTGTGGCCAGTTCCACTGAACCCATGAGCAGGTCTCAACTGGCATTGCTTAAAACAAGGGGCAGAAAGCTAAAATAGAAATTATAAGTGTCTCTGAGGATGTAGAAGTTTGCTGCAGAAATGATTGGTATAATTCTTTTACCCTTGTGTCAAGAGGAAACGGGTTCATGATGAAGGAGAGCAAGATTTCAAATTAGGCAACAGCTTTCCTAATGTTGAAGATAAGAAAAGGTGGGAATAGTGCTAAAACAAGGCATCACCCTCCCTCTGCAATTTTAAAAGCCTTCAAAACTAGGTTAGACAAACATCTGGGACTATAACCCTGTGACAGCCATGGAAACAGTCTTTTTATTGCAACTCTTCCTCCTGATCTGTGGCTTTTCCTGCTGCAGTCTTACAAGCCCACATTCTTACATAAATTTCTCATAGCTCATCTTTGTAAATACCTAACAAGGGTTTAAAAGGGGCAGTTGTGTAAGGGTCATGCCTACAGAGTGTGGTATCAAATGAGAACTTCTGAAACTGCCATTTTACAAGGGACTGCTCAAATCCTAATGGCATCTCAATTAAGCTAACAAATTTCTCCTCAGGCCAGTCAAATTTTGGAGTTACTGAGGAAAGATTGAACTCTCTGTGCTTCAGAGTTTCCTGGGTGAGAAGACAGCTGTGTACAAATGGAGAGCAGGACACCGTGTCCTGGTTTCACAGAGGCAGCCCATGTCACTGAGTGTGCTGTCCCTCTTGGTTTTCATCAGGGCATTAGAATGACCCAATTTTCCCCTGCTTTGCTATTATCCTCCCTTGCTTATAGGAACTGGTGATATATAAAATCATCCTTCTTCGAAGAATGTCAACTGCTAAGACTTGAGGACAGGTAGTGGAAATGCTCATAGAGAAAAGCTTCCTAAAAACCACAGTTTTTGGACTAAGTGATGTGGTTTTCTGTGGATAGGCTGCTTGGCTGATGTCCATGACATGTTGCACAGGGCTCACTGCTTTCCCAGAAACAGCGAATAAACAGGCAAAGGGTTTGGGGAGGTAGCAGCCAAAATAAAAACAATGGCTAACAACAGAGGTTGTCACAATGACATCTTCAGATCCCATCTAATACAAGGAGAAAGACCCTTTGTAGACCCTTCCAAACTAGACTAATAAATGCATAATAAATGCAATATAATCAGATGCTATTACAGTCTAGGTCTGCTTGAAATTCATATGTTTTGGACTGAAGTTCACTTTATATATGCCTCTAAATAAGTTAATATGTTCACTATTTCCCCCTTACTCCTGTATCTTAATGAATAACAGGCTTAATCACTCCAGTATCAAGATAGCCTTTTTACATCCATGCAAATGTTCTTTGGTGTGTAATTTGTATATGCTTCACTCATCTATTATCATTGTTCTTTCTAAATGAGAAAATGCAAATGTTGCACCAAGGGCCTCATCTTCACAGCTTACCAAATGTAATTCCTGACAGCAACATGAAGTTGTTTAGCATAATTTTCCTGTTAATAAGCTGCCAATTACAGTAATTTAATTCTTAGTTTCCAAAGACCAAAGGTATATGACGATTACCAGAGCCCTCCCAATTAATGTCTCAGGTTATTATTTTGGTATGTCTGAGAAAACAGAAAAATGGGGAGGACTCAGTTGTTTAAAGATAATACCAATACAATTTCCTTTCAAATATTCAGAAGTTTTTCTTATCTGAGAAGCAAAATGTGATTTTGTGTTTATGCAATCCCCCTTGCATGTGCACATTCACAGGTATAAAACTACTAGAAACAGCATCAGATATCTGTATTATATATGAATGTGAGTCAGCTTGAAAAACTACCAAATAAAACTTTGTAAAAGCTCTTAGAAACACCTGCCAGCAATGAAAAACTTTTTTCTTCTTCCAGTAATTTCTGGTTTTTGCTCAAACATTTCCAAAGCTCAAGTGATTATGCAGCACTTTATTAAAGTCAGTGGAAAATACTGCAAGAGAGAAGGGAAAAGAATACTTAAAGAAGCAATTACATTTGGAGCAGCTCTTCACATATACTGTTTTCTGTTCAGATCTCAACTTTTCTTATTAAGCAGAATTTGCATGAAAACAGAATCCCTGTTTCTTAAAGAATTTGTCTGCTCTTCCTGTTTATTTCCCATCTGCTTCTGACATCATAATTTTCCTGATACAACCAAACAATTTCTGAGGCAAATCAGGCTGATTTTTAATTGAGGAGTAAGCAATAGAGAGTATCTTGGGAATTAAAGGTGCTACTTTCAATTCAATATCTCAGTGAGTAAATGTGGGAAGAAAATGGTCTGATTTAGGGAGGGGTTGAAGGAAATAACTGAGTCGGATGGAGCCTTTCAGCTATCTTGCTTTGGGTGATGATTTTTCCCTTCCCACTTGGAAGCAGTACAAGAACCTGCCCCATATTTTCTGATGTATTATTTCTTTCAAGAATACATTCACAGACTCTGTGAACAGATTTTGCAAATTTTGCCTTGCATAGTTGCAGCTCAGTTAAAAAAATCCCCACCAACAGTCCCCCCAAAAATCTAAATCCTCAAACCCCAACAAAGAAAAAAAAGGCAAGAGAGATTTCACCCTTTCCCCTCTATGGGATTTGCAATTATAAGAACCTGGGCTGACCCTGTAGGAAGACAGAAGCAGGCAGCAAGTGATTAGACCCCTAATGTAATATTTATTGGACATGCAGGAGTCAGGTTTGGCAAACAAATTTCCATAAATACTCGCACTAAAGTCTGTTCTGGTGTCTCCAAACACCTGCAGTCGGCTGTTCCAGCATTGTTGTTGCTGGTCCCTGTAATGAAAATGAACTGACTCCTGTGGAAGCATGGTTAGGTCAATGTTAAGCTGTTTCTTAAATTCCACCTTGCTGGGAGCTGTACTCAGAGCACAAAAGCCCAGGCAGTGCCATCACCATGTGGCCTCTGCCCCATTCCCCTCTCAGGTGGGTGCATCACCCAGGACTCCATCGGCTGCACCCAAGCAGCCGCTGTGCCCGAAGAGCTGCCCCTGCCCACTTGCTCTGGTAGCCAGCAGAGCAGTTTGCTGGCCCGGCTGGCTCCGTGCGAGATCAACATAGGCAAGGGCTGTCCTTCACCCATGGCTGAATCCAGGGTCCTGAGGGCTGTGCACGAGCACTGTGAGTTGGAATTGCTTAGCCTGGGGAAGGGAGAGCTCCAGGAAGACTCAGACCCCTTCCAGTACCTGAAGGGGCTATGGGAGAGCAGGAGAGGGGCTTTGGGCCTGGAGTGACAGGAAAAGGGGTCTTCCCACTGCCAGAGGGCATGGTTAGATTAGATTTTGGGAAGAAATCCTTGATGTGAGGGTGGTGAGGCCCTGGCACAGGTTTCCCAGAGAAGCTGTGGCTGCCCCATCGCTGGAAGTGTTCAAGGCCAAGTTCAATATGACTTGGAGTAGCCTTGTCTAGTGGAAGGTGTCCCTGCCCATGGCAGGGGGTGGAAGGAGATAAGCTTTAAGGATCCTTCCAAACTAAACTAAAATTTGATGATTAACACCAGGACAATCTTACACAATCCAGTGTCTACAGCATGGCATGCTCTTTGCAAAGAAATTGCATTTTTTCTTTGAGGAAAAAAATCCAAGTGAGCTTCTTTGGGGACTTTATTCAAACATGGAGCACATTACTAAGCTGGTTGCACATCTTTGATGTTGATGCTCGGCCAACTCCTCCCCAGTGCAAAGCCTCAGGCAAGGGCTCCAACAAGAGAGGCTCTTCCAATGCCCTGAAAGCTAAATTGAAACTAAGTTATTGAAGTTATTAAAATTTAAGAAGGTGCGAGTGCCTGTGCTAGCTAGGTACTTTTTGATAAGTATATACTATTAATAGCACTTTAAAAATCCCAACTCAAGATTTGCAGTATAGGTATTTTTCAAGATGCTTTTGACTATTATGAGATTAATGGATACGGGGCAGTTTGAAACTGGTACATTAATTTTAATCACTTATCTCCGTTTATATGAATGAGAGAAGTGGGCAAATCTTACAGAAAGACATGAGACTATATGTACCTTATATACTTTAAAGGTATAGGTGGTGCTTATGCATTTTAGGTTCAAAAATTCTTGCCAAGCACAGGAAATAACTGACAATGGAATTTTTGAGACATATGCATCTGGGCAAGGCAGTGATATCTGTAAATGGGCAGTGCCACTTCTCTGTTAGGTTAAGCAAATTTGAAAATAAACCTGGAGAGTGGAATAATTGTATTTCTTTCTACTGAAGACCTTCCTATGTGGACATTGGGAGAGTGTTGGGGTATGTTTGCCTGTGTTTTTACTGCGAGTGCAGTTTTGTGAGACTGTTATGGGGTTTTTTCACTCACTTGAGTGTTTGGTTGCTACTTAATGACTCAGATCAATCATATCACTTTCAAGTGCCTTTGATATAAATTTTATTAATTTTTTTTAGTTTGTAGACTTGAGACTCTGTGCTGTTTCCTTGCTGGCCTTGAAGCTAGCAGGTGCTCTTCTTTTCTAGGCTGACCTCTGCCTTGCTCTCACTGTGAGCTCGCTGCCGTAGCCTGAGGCTGGAGAAGTGTGACAAGGGGCTGCCCTGGGACTGGTGTCAGGATATTAAATGGAACAAGGAAAGAACTTTGTATGGGAGTGACATCCATGCAAATCTGACCAGGGGCATCACCTCACTGCCCACCCACGTTAGGTCTGTATTTGTCTGCTTGAGGAGCAGAACGCCGTGTTAGTCACTGCTAGTGCAGGGCAGGCTGAGGCTGCTGCCACCCTGCTGGCTTTGTGCTTCCTCACCAGGCAGCCCTGAGGTGATTTAGCACAATGGGATGGGATGAGTGCTCATCACTAGGAAGCCTGCAAATGTTTGTACTTATAATTAGGAAATGTTCTAACACTCCTATTAACCTGATTGATGTGAAGTCTTGCTTAGGCAGAAAACTGATTTTCCCCCAAGTGACTCCAATAGAAGATCCATTTAGTTTGAAATGGAACTTAAAAGGAGTGCAAATTGCTGATGATCCCTGTAACCAATGAACAAATGACTGGTGCATCTTCAAGGGTTTGTAGTGATGGGAGAAACCCCAAAATGAGGATGTACGTTATGAGAGGGTGACACTTTTTTATCCTGTAGGTAGGACCACAGCAGTGTCTGCATGGACACGTGCTCCATCCCACACCAGGCTGTGCCACTGGTCCAAAGCACAGCTTGCTGACACTGCCCCATCCACATTCACTATCAAATTTAGGACATGTCTGTCCTAAAAGGATGAGATCATTCTATAATTGTGAGCAGAAGAACCAAATAAAAAGCTAGGCTGGCTATACCAGTGCACTGGCAGAGGCGTGTCATTCAGGACCAGGCTGGTGTTTGTGTGGTGTTGAGCTGCCCTTGTCACCTTGGGTGAATGCTATTTCTGACTCCTCTGTACCACCTTCCATGGTACCATGAAGATGTGCCCTTGCTGACCTAGCAGAGGGATAAAGAAATCTGCTCTCTTTTTAATATCATTCTAGGAGAAAATGGCTGCTTTTCAGAAATAAAATGGTTTCTGTTCAAGGTTTACCCAGTACAAATGCAGTAGTGATGCAGCTGAAGCTGTGCTCTGGGGCTCTGCACAATGCAGAGTTTCTGACCTAAAGAAGACTTGTGTGCCCAAAAGCATTTTTGTTCTTTACACGTATTCACTGGTTTAATAAAAGCTCATAGCTTTCCATGCAAACCTTGCTGTCTAAGCCATGAATTAAACTCCTGTGTTCAAAAGGACTTGGTATTGACCTTAAAACCACTGAAAACCTGTTAATTTTAGGCAGACTGAAGAAGAGATATAGAACCAGGGTGCATCATGCTTCACTTGTAAACAGACAAACAAAGTTCTGTAGCAAAGGACAAAAATGAGCTCTAAGTAGAGGCAATAGAGAGCCACAATGACAGTTATCCCACTCCACTTTGTCCCATGATTATTTATGTATTAGTTGAAGCCATAATAATGTTAAAGTCACCCTCACTAAACATACAACACTTTGTATTTTGACAGCACTTCATAAACATTAATGAATTAAGCTGAAGTAAACACTTCTCTAAGATCAACCTTTCCTGAACAGAGCTGCAAAGGCAGATTAAAGGCAATGAGAAGCACATTGCAGTTCAAGCACATAAAACCACTCATCACCTGTTCAGAACTTGAAGGGAATAAAATTTGGACCTTCTGTATGCTGCAGACTCATTAATGAAGTATCAGAAGTGACTTTTATGTGCCTTGTAATTTGAACATTACACTAACATAGGGTAGGAAGGGTCAGGATAAAAATGTAGTTCAAAAGGACCTTGCAAATCTCAGTAATTTTGGACTTAGAGAAATAGAGAAAATCTGTGCTTATGTGCTTGGAAAAGAAATTGAAGTTTTACCCCAAGTGAATCTCACTGGTTAGTTGTCAAAATCCAGGTGATGCCACCTTCAGGGTGTATATTAATGTGAAAAAAACCCAAGGTGTGAACCAGTGCAGCACAGAGAGTGATGTGGGGATGGTCAGCAGCGTGTGGCACAACAGGGGGTTTTGATTTCTGTAAGGAAGGTATGCAGAACTGTTTGCTGACCATGTGTCTTTTGGCAACAGCTGCTTTTTGGGTGATCCCTGTGCTCAGCAGAAGCAATGTTTTCTTTGCCTGAAGCTGTGGCCCCCATTCTGTGCCCTGGGGCTGCTCCCACCCATGGACAGCGCCAGGCTGGCTGCAGGAGGTGCAAAGTGCTCGCAGGCCAACTTTTTAAAGATCTTTCACATGAAAGTGCTACTTGTCTGAGTTTGGACAAGCAAAACTCAAATATCTGAAAGTTTTTCTGCTGAACACGCAGGAACTCCTGAAAGCAGACTAAATTCCCAAAAAATACAGACAAAAACTTCCTTAGCATCTTAATGATCCCTTTGGGAAAGCTGGCCAAGTCAGAGAGTAGTATTCAGTAAATCCTTGTTATCTGTGCTTGCTTTACTAATGAGCCTGAGTATCATATTTAAATCCCTGTAGCTATGTCTCATACATTGGCTGCTGTGAAAAAATATTTCCATTCAGCAATTGGTGTATATCACAGGCAGCTTGGCTGTGCTCCCAAAATGCCTTTCCTGTTATTAGTGTACTGTGGGCCTTCCAATGGTCACTGTGATGGATAGCATGGTGGAGGCCATCAGAGGGCAACATTTCAAACCAAGAATGCTGCAGCTATTGGAGGGTAATTGAGATATTGTGTATTTACACAGGTCTGCCTCAGAAATATTCCTTTAGCAAAGGTTACATTTGATTAAGGGCTTTCCTCCTCAGATCATGGCAAAGTCAAATTCAAAGAGCAAGAGGAAAGAAATAGAAAGGGAAGCTGGAAAAATAAGATGGAACATTTCTAGTATAGCCTAGCTAATGGCTGGTGATCTTGTTTGGAAGCAGATGGATGAAACTTCCTTTTGGAGGCAGGATTTTTCAGTGATATTACCTATTTTCTTTTGATCATATTGATCTTTTTGATCAAGCAACATTTTGGGTAAGGTTCTCCTTCCTTTGTGTGTTTTTCTGCATTTTTGAGCTGAAGTAAGAGGATCAAATTATTATTTGTAGATTTATATAGGCCTGTGTCCCCTAAGGCCATAAGTAAAATCAACAGGCTCAAAGCTCTGCTGATGTTGTGTTTGGGAAGCTGTGCTTGGTCCCTCTATTCTAAACAAGGACTGGGACTGTAACTGCTGTGAGGAAGGCAAAAGGATTTTAGAGTGAAAACACACAGCCAGCCTAGTAAATAATTGTACTTTTCACTCCCAACCTCTGGGAATACTCCTAAATGAGATAGAGGAAACAGCATGGGTGGTTATGAAGAGGCTCGCAGGGAAGGTGTGCTTCTAAGTGAATTGTTGGTTCTGAGAGCACAAGCTGTCTTTGTGTGGAGTTTTTATGTCCTGCTGCTTCATTATCTCAGTAACTTATTAAAGTTTTATGTCTGTGTTGTGCTGCAAATGGACTGCCCATAATCCCCTTTTTATAGACTTAATCTGGTGGGTGATAAATGCCTATGGATTCAGCACAGCATCTTCCTCTTGGTGGTGGAGGCACAGTGTGAGCAAGTCCTGGGCAAGCTGGAAACACACCTCATGCCTGTATTTTAAAATCCCCCCTATTCCAATCTGACTTTAAATAGGTGTTGGTTCTGACATTTCCGTGTGAAATACAGTGCTATGTTTACTTCTGGAAAGATCACTGGCAGCTGTCCTAGCTGCAGTATTCTGTATGCACACTGTGCTAATCTAATTAACATCCCCTCTGGAACCTGGAAGTTAACATTGGACAAGACTCTAAAGCTGGTTTTGAAGATTTTCTTAGCTTAGGTGCTTGCTGAGACAGGCTGGATGAATTCTAGAAACTGCCTTCTCAAACATTCAGTGAAATAACTATTACAATTTCATATTACCTGTACACACAAGCCAGTTAATTTGTTTTCAGTGAACATTTGTACAAGTGAATTATTCACCCATCTGCAATATTTATCTTTAAAATGACTAGACAATTCAGCTCTGTGTGGAGATGTGCCTCCGTATGAATTCATAAATCCACGATCACTGGCAGGACATTTTCTGCAGCAGCTGATGATCTATTTATTCTCCCTTTTCTTCTCTCCCAGGGTTAGCTCAGACCCTCCTGCTTTGACATGAACAAGCAAACAGCTTGTATAATATTTAATACTTCCTAGTTTGAATATGAAGCTCCAACAATGCTCCCCACCACTGCAGCTTGTCAGGTGAGCAGCTCTCAGATTATTAGAAAGCAAATATTTTGTGCTAATTTTTTCCTCTCACACTGCAGACATAATGAGCATAAGGGATTATGTGATGAGCTGAAATTACTGAGCTAAGTGAGGAATTGAAAATGCAAATGTAAAGCCTTTGCTACTATTAATGGTCATCTCTGAGCCTCCTAGCAGAGTGAATACTTTTGGGATGCTGTGTTTTGGTTCAGAGATGTTCAGAGCTCCCATACTCTAGGGCACCACAAAGAGGACACAGAGGGACATAAAATCACTGTTTGATATAATCCTACCAATATTGTGTTTACTGGGATTGCCCCAGGGCTGGCACTGCCCCTGCCAGGGAAGCATTTAGGATTACTCTGTGCTTAGATGGCCAATGCTTTTCCTGGAGGTAAAAGGGGAAGAGTAGCACTGGCAATTACTGGCCTAATATAATGATTCAGAAAGTTGTTTCAACAGCTTTACCTTCAGAGAGTCTCAGCTTTAAAGAGCAGTAAGGATCTTTTTAAAATGCCTGTTCTTTGTGGTCATTAATAAAGCCACTCTTTGCCAGGGATGATGAGCTTCAGGGACTCCATCACATGAGCCTGGAGATCTGGGGCTTGATCTCAACTTGTACAATCTGGAGCAGTTCCAGCCAACTAAGCAGTAATTTCCACAACCTTAGGAAGCAGTTCTGAATATCCATGGTTTTGAAGCGCAAATTTGCTGAAGCATTTACTTAAGACATGCATTCTGTGGCTATCCCAACTCTTACTGAAGTGCTGAGGAGTGAGTAGTGCACTGAACCGTGCTGAGTGAGGGACAGCTTTTACCAGCAGTTAGTAATTCCTACACTGACACTTGGGTCTAATTGCTGACATGCAGCACACAAAGAACTCTACCCGAATTTCTCTCCAAAGAGTCTCTTTTTTCAAATATTTTCTTCATCCCTTTCCTGAAAAAATGAGAAAAGCAGGCTTCTCTGAGACAAAAGTATTTTTTTCATCAGGAAAGAAAGGTTAGATTTGGCCCAGCTTTAAATTATTCTGAAATGACTCACAGATTTTACCTTGAAACTGAAGTGGTTTGCTGCATTAAAGAGACTTTTGAAGAAAGCAGCTAACACACGTTAACCTATTTCCACCAATTTTAGGATTTAAGTTCTGTTAATGTCTTTATACCCTTTGTTAACATCTACATGGAGAACAGAGTGTTTTACACTTGAACTTTGGTATCTGAAAGTGAGAACAGTGTAGCTGCAGTTGTAGTTACGGAGCAGAAATGATCATACCCACTCTGGCTCTGACTGTTAAGTACCCGAAAAAAAAAGCTACTAGAGAGTAGATGAGTCATCTCCTGTGACAGGAAAGATTTGCCTAGTAAAGGGAGAGTCTAAATCAAAATTCTTCTGGATTAACTAGACACCAGCTTTCTAACCTGTGTGATTTTGTTCTCTGAGCTGCTTTCTCTCCCGTGCCCCTGTCCATGCCCTAATTAGAAGGATAACTAACAGAGCAGTGTGACATTGCTAACAGGGACATTGAAGTTTTAGTTGAACACGGAAATTAGCTTTGAGGTTTCCTGCAGTCCTAAAGATTTTATGGTAATTTTCCATTTCTGCATAGGCATATTTGCATTTAGCAAGACAGTTTAGCTCTAATCATCTGTCAGGTGTTGCCAATCTGCTGTCAGTTGGCTAGAGCCATCAGCTTACAGAGTTTTTAATAGTACTGTGCCCATTGTCTTTAATGGGCATCTGGAAGCTGACTCCTGGGGACTGCTCAAGGATATTCCAGAGCCAAAACGGCATCAAGGCATCAGTCTGACCTAGTGAACCTCCCAGACCAAGTCTGCAAAATGCTGCAGGCAAACTAAGCAGCAGAATCTGACTGCTAATGCCTTGCAGAGCATTCCTTACCTCCCACTCTTGTTTTTCCATTTTCTTCTGATCTGATCTGCTCAAGCACAAGGCATGGTGTAACCCCTGATTTTGCCCACAATTAGAGACATCTATAGGTATTTTCCAGAGGTATTGTTTGCAAGAACATATCTTCATTTGGCTACTGCTACTGGAAAAAAAAAGGGGGAAAATCAAGAATAACTGGAGCATAAATTCTCTGGATGTGTCTTCCTCTTAGCTAGATTGTGTTTTCAATACAGAGGCTGGGACGAGGCTCTTGCTCCTTTGTTCTCCTGCTGTGCTGAAATGCAGGTTCTATTAGAATGGGGCTTTTGAGCAGCCTGGTCTAGTGGAAGGTGTCCCTGCCCATGGTAGGGGGCTTGGAATCAGATGAGATTTAAGGTCCCTTGCAATCCAAACCATTCTGGGATTCCATGAATATCAAGCAATTAAATTATCCCTCTAGCCTGTCTTTCATTTCTTTTTCAGATTGGAGTGGTTTTTAGTGCTGTGCAGTTTCCCTCCTCCTTTCAGCTATCACCTCCAAATTTCACAGTGTCACAAATGTCACTAATTTCCTTTGCTTTTCCAAACTATCTCTATTATTATCTCTGGGCACAACCTGCACCTCTTTAGGCCACAGACAGCCAAGCTGTTTCCTTGTCCCTGCTCCACTGGCCTCCACTCTGCTGCTGCAGCAGGATGGTTTTTCCTGGCCTCTTCTTGTGGCTGTAGTCCTTTGAATCAAAGGGACAAAATCCTGCCTCACTGCCCAGTGTGTTTTCAGATCATGCAAAGATTCATGCCAGCTCACAGATCCCCCTGCTGCAGGCCTGGGTGAGCTGTGACCAGGTGCTGTCACAGCCCAGACCTCCTTTGCTAGCCAGTTCCTTGTCCAATTGATTGTTTCACCAGCCTTGCTGTTTTAACAGCTCTATTGAAGTTCATGTAATTCTGGTTTCCAGTCTGTCTTGCTCCCTCTTGCTGTCCCTTTCTCAGAAATATAAATCAAACATTAATATTGATCAGCATTTAATGCCAGGCACAAAGCAAAATCTGCTTTCATGTGACATGAGCTATTAATAAAACATTAATGAGGGCAAAGAAGAAGGTTTCAAACATGATGGCCAGCTCATCTTGCCTCCTCCTCAAACACAGAAGGCAGGTGTCTGGACTTTCAGCTGCATTGAAATTTGGATTTGACTTTTAAATCCAGATTTGGAAAAGTCGAGGGACTTATTACTCAAAAGGATTGACTGAGGGACCTCAGATGCTTTTATCTTCTGTACACACAGGATGCTTTCTCAAATACCAGTGCTTTGAATTTTAATCAACCATTCTATCAAAGTTGGACAGGTTAACCACTTCCAAATGCCTTGCCTCATTTAGCTAGACATTTACTCATGTTCTGCTATATGTTCCCATGAAAGTACAGTCACATTTCTGATGGTATGGGCTGGTGCTTAGAAAGCAGCAACTGAACTCTACTGGTCAAAGGGATTTTGACAGACGAGCGCAGGCTGTGGTTCAGGGAGACATGGGCAGCTGGACACTGCTTGTCAGGAACCTCTCATGTATAACTCAAATGCTGAAAGTGCCTTCTTGTTATTCCCCTATTAGCTTGAGAACATGGGGAGGGACAAAATAAGGAATTCAGGTGTAGAGAAAAGAACCAGAAAGTTAAATGCAGTTAAATTTGTTTGGAGGATTTTGAAATAAATCAGATTGCTTCGGCCTCCTTATAAGCAAAGCAGAGAGATCACATCTCAGCTCAGGGAGACAAGCAACCTCACTCTTTGCTGTGTAAAGGGAATCCAGAGACAAACTTAAGAAAAAATTGAAAGGCTGGAAAAATGAAAAATGGAAGACAGGATGACAAGAGCAGAGGACCCAAAGACAGGACAAGGAACACAAACATAATTTGAATTGCATCTATAAAATAAAAAGACCTAAGACTACTCTGTTGTTAAGTTAGTTTTTTCTGGGCAGACTGTGAAGCAACTTCACCAGATATATCCAGCTACTCTGGCTACACAAAGGCACTGCTGAATGCATTCCTGGTGCATTAGGTTTGATGCTCTCATGGCTTACATCTGGCTTTGATGTGGTTTATGCTGGTGTGTGTGAGAGAAGATGTCCTCTGAGAACAATTGTCAACTAATAACAGTATATTAGAAAAATAGGGCTCAAAAGGTTATGAGAGCTGCCTAATCTGAAGATCTATCATTATACTTCAATCATCAGATCCTGCTAGGAAAAAAGATACTCCTGGCTCTTTTTTTTATCATGAACTTTGAAGAAGCTTCAATGTTTACCAGTATCTGCTGATTGTTTGATCTTCAAGTTAAGTGTATCCCCTGATAGATTTATGAGCTGCTGAAAGAAAGCAGAGTTGTGTTTCTACCACACTATGGAGTAGCTAGAGACATTGAAGTCTTCTAAATCATTATTGCCTATTAGGAAAACTTTTGTTTTCCCTGCTGCTGGATGACAGTTCATTTTAATTTTGCTTTCTGAGGATCCTCTCCATCAATGGCCTGCAGTCTGCATAAGTGGGAATGTAAAGCAATTGACATAAAATCAATATTAATTCAGGAGTGTGTTGGATTTTTTTCCTCTGTTTCTAACAGGAATTTATCAGGGTGTTTTGACCTGGCAGCCTGAGGCAGATGAGCTTCCAAATGCAGGACCCTGGGGCTTGAAGGGAGGCTTTGAACCACTGTTTTGTTGTGTGCTCAGCTACATATTGAGATTAAGTGTCAGTTTTGTGTTCCTGACTTTCATCACAACTGGTCACTGCAGTTATTTCCAACACTTAGAGACATTGGTCTAAGTTTCACTCAGAAATTTCTTGAGCAACTGCTTGGTTTTAGTAAGTGTTTGAATAGTGTGAATTTGGCCCAGTTAAATCTTTTATCATTTTAGGTGAAAGTGAAGGTGGAGGAAAATATAGGTTTGGTTAGTTGGGTTTTTTGGTCATGTTTTTTAAGTAGATCAAAAGCAGAGTTTGTTACTTGTGAACTTAGAATCAGGACTAGATTTTCCATCCACCATAGCAGAGATATTAGAGGAAAATTTAAAGGAAGATTGGGCAGATGTTCTGGGATTTTATTGAAGTTTCTCCCCACATGTAAGAGGTGAAGTGGAAGAAATCCCAGGGGTTTGGGAAAGAAAAGCTGCTGCCTATGGATCAGTTAGGCACTGAAATCACTGCAGGATACATATGGTCTTTATGCTGAAGACTGAGTTACAAACAATTTCTTATTTAAAAACAGCACAGTATTGAATGTAGATTTGAAGCAGGTTACACTGGGAGAGATCCAAGAGGAGCTTCTGCAAAGAGCAATGAGCCAAGGTGGTTCTATGAACAACATCTCAGGAGATTGAAGGGGAAAAATCTTAAATGCAGACAACAGGGGAAAACCTTCCAGTCTTTGATCAAGCACTAATCTAAACAGCCTTGTCAACAGAGGTCTGAGCTCAGGAGCTTTAGGGTTTATTTTTGGCTTTTCAACTCTTTTTTAAATCTTGAGCAAATTGCTTTATTGCTTCCAGCCTTAGTTTCCCAGTCTTGAAAATGGGATTTGTGGTATTATTTCCCTTTACAGCATACTTTGCTACCTGTTTCATAAAAGTGTGTAGGAAAAGTTTAGCCCTCTTTGTTGCACCCAGATAATGGTTTTTCATTAGCTATAACCAACGGGGAGAAAAGGCTCATCATCCAAGGAGGCTGATCATGGAGCCTCTCTCTCATAAGTGAGAGGAGAGGGACAAGGTCAAGGCTGCTGTGCATATCTGTCTCTGCATGCCATGCCTCTGAGAGGGATGGAGGAGTTCAGTTGCGAGGGCTGTTAATCTGGAACCTTTAACAAAATATCTATTAAAAGTAGGAAAAATGATGAATCATCAGTCTCAGGTCCTTTGCAAGTGCTCTTGTTAAAGACTGTTTGCAGTGGTCCATAGCTTTAGTCTGCTAAGAGCAATTCTGTTCATCGTCCTGTCTGCCCAGCAGATGAGCAAAATTACTGACAGCAGAAATATTCTGAAACAGAGGATATTAAGCAAGCACAGAGATGACTGATGTCTGCTGTTCTCCCAGTGGAGTTATCACTCATGTGATTTAAGCTCACTTTAGTGACATTTCTGCCCTTGAGGATTTCTTTCCTCCTTTGCAGAACTGTGTGCACTTTACTTGAAGTTTTGTAAAAAGCAGTGGGGAAGGATCTTCCCAGTGCAGGGCTGCATTTCCATCAGTGTCACAGGCATCAGTCGAGCAGGGCTTTTCCTGTGAGAGCAAATGCCACAAGTGTCCCAATGGTTGAGTCAGTTCTCTGCTATTGATTTTACCAAAGCTCAGGTCCTCATGTCAGGCTGTAGAGTCCTCAGCTGTCTGAGAGTCCACAACTTCATGTCACCCTGCAACAGCACTTTTTGTCAAAGGGGAGTCAGGCTGACTTCACAGATTAAGGCAATGGTAAATACTGGGGAGGATCTTTAGCTTTGAAATGGGTTTCCCTCAAAACTCTTCTGGCTTTAAGAACACACTGCTGGAGTGGCATTTGTGGAGGTTACCCATAACATGGCTTATGAGAATAAAGAAGAAGCAGAGGAGCTATTCCTGCTATATCAGCCAAGGCAAGGAATAAACCCATCTTCTTACATCAACGTATGCATCAAAGCCTATAAATAGACAAATAAAGTAAGCTCATACAGTATCAAACTAGAAAAATGTGATGTAACAGCTTCATTATCATATTTATGTCTTCCTAATTGCACTCTGCTGAGATCACTTGCAAGCCGAGCATGTATTTCTGTATAATAGGATCAAGTGTATTTGATCTTAAGCTGTTTTCAACAGAAAGCTGAAATGAAAGGTGAGAATCAGAAAAGAGCATGAAAATTGTTGCCTAACATTAATACTAAAAGTATTTTCTCTTAAGAAAACTTTCCTCCTGTGACCCATTTTCTACAATCCATCTGTATATTTGTAACATGCTGTGGGAGCTGGGACTGAAGACCTAAGATTTCACAGGCTGGGTTGTCCATATGCTAAGAAAACCAGCACCTATACATGGGAAAGCCACTTGTGGCAAAGGAAAAACTATGCCTCCTGCATAAATTATAATATTGACCAAAGTAATATTAGTATCTGGACTCAGAAGTCATCTCCAGTCTTGAAATACTTTTGCCTTCTGTGCTCAGTATTGGTTTTAGTCACTGGTGATTTTGAGTGAGAGTTGTCAAAAAATATATAGAATTCCTCATTTGGGAATGATCAGCTCTTACAGTAAACAGACAAGGAAAAGGATCTGATCTTTATGATAACATGACCCCCAGAGTTTAGGAAAGGATTGTTCCAAATGTGTTCTTGTCACACTGTGCTTGTCAGAGACTAACAAGTGAGTCGTGATGGCTCCAAGGGCTGCTGATAAGATTGAGGTGTATTAGGAAAGCTGCTTTCTCCTGGGCATGAAATTACTCCAACAGTTGCTAAGGAAATGTATTCCAGTAATCTATGGCCACTTCACATGTGCTGCAGATCACTGGCGATTGCTTCAGCAAAAAAACCAGCTGCATTAATAGTGTGTAAATTCCTCAGAAAACAGCTACTTGCTTTATGCAGCAGTTAGAAAAGTGAGTTGATTTAATTAGTGAATGTACATTTTGTTGAATGTGTGCATATTATTACTCTACCAGTTTCACAGGTGCAAACCCTGAGCTCACAAAAACAGGGCATCGTAAGAAATCATGGTATCAGTTGTGTGCTCATGCTTTGGTTTGCACTGTGGGCTCTCACACCAGCAGGAGCAAAGCCAGCTGAGTCTCAAGCCCCTGGACACCTGCCCTGGGTGAGTGATTGTCCTTGTGAAGAAGTTGGTTCTGACAAATTGGCTGGTGTAGAGCACAGTGGCCCTACAGTGTGATAAACTTTACATTAGAAGCACTGCACTGAGATATGCTGGATAGCCTTTCCAAGAGGTCCTTGCCAAAGAAGTTTGTTTCTGGGACAGTGAGCAATGACTGAAGAAAATGAACAGTAAAAATTAGAGGAAACATGCTGAAGAGTCTTACTGAAGCTTTTTTATTCAGTATTAGTCTTATTCAAAGCTGCAGTAAGTATGAGCATTGCTGGAACGACTCAGAAAAGCCAGAACTCTGGCTTTGGGAGCCACCACTCAAGTTAGTAAATAGTCCATTGTCTGGATCAAAACAAAGGGTAATGGATTCAAGCTGAGAGAAGGTATATTAAGATTAGATACTAGAAAGAAATTCTTCCCTGTGAGGTTTGTGAGGCCCTGGCACAGGTTTCTCAGAGAAGCTGTGGCTGCCCCATCTCTGGAAGAGTTCAAGGCCAGGTTGGATGGGGCTGGAGCAGCCTGGTCTAGTGGAAGGTGTCCCTGCCCATGGTAGAGAGTGGAAGAAGACAAGGATTAAGGTCCCTTCCAACCCAAACCATTCCAGGACCCTGTGATTCCCTGACTCTGTTATTGCTGCCCACTCCAGCTCGCTGGAAGCAGCCCAGGGCTGTTTCAAGGGATGCTGAGGGATGCCAGACAGCTGTGCAGTCTGTGCTCCCTGTGTAGCATCCCAAATTGCTTCCAGGGTGGCTGGCAAACTTAAAAACACCTTGGCATAAGACTACTAGGCTTTATCCTCCCCATAAATTTGTCCAAGGACTAGGAGTGTTTTAAGGCACATCAACCTAAAGAAGTTTTAGAGTGCGCTGGAAAAGAGCTATAGTGCTGGAATTTACAGCCAGGAACACTCACCTGGACAATAAGAATCCTGGTGCATTGAGCTGAAAAATATGCTGCAGTGTATGGTATTGGCTTGTTTGTAATAAACCACTAGCCTGGTACATTTTATTGGTTTTACAGCCATTTATTGTTTTGTTTCTAGAAATACAGTATGTAAGCAAAACCGATAAAATAGTTTATTACATAGCAATTGTTCAAGAAGGGGAAGACCTATCAGAAAAGGTATCTCTTAAAAAGTATTCAGTGCATGCCATGTATTAGGGGACAAAATAAAAGAGATGGTTGAAGACCATCACAAGTTCTCCACTGTCTTTAGTCGGGCTGGAGAAGGAGTTCTTCACCAGGCCTTGGACAATTGTCTGTGAACTTTATCAGTTAAATCTCAAACAAGAACACAAAGCAGAAGAACAATATTTGCTGTTGGTTATTTATCATGCTTTTATTAAAAGGTTTCAACTACCCAGTAAGAAAGCAGAGGGAGTCACCTCTGAGATCAGACATCTCTCAGAGGAGAGCAGTAATTTGACCCAACACCTATTGCATTCAGGCAGCCAACTGTGGTTCTCCTACCCCTTCCTTTTGATTCTTCTCTTATAATGTTTGATATGCTTGTTTACATTCAAGAAAAATCTTTATAACCTTATCTGCTTTCTTACCTCTTCTTACCTGGGCACCATATTAATACAGTGCATATGATGAACTGACAAATCCATGTGTATGTTTGCAGGATGGGGACTCTGGATTTCAGTATTTGTACAGTGAGGCTTGTTAATGACAAAGGATCAATTAGTGTCAACCTCACAGGACCAAGTCCAAGGAGATGCTGTTGTAATAAAACCACCAGAGTTCTGATGATTTAAGACAGAGTTAAGTTTACCATGATTTATGCTGGGGATTTTACTAGAAATCTCAAGGAATGTACAAAATAAATGGCAAAATATTGTATCAAAGCAGTTAGAGACCAGATAGCCTTAGAACCCTTTTTCTCTTCTTTGTCTAGGGTTAAATAATTTATGTCAGTTTTCAAGTGCTCCAGAGCAGCTCAGCACTAGTGCCCAGTGTATTTCCAAGAGCAATGTTACCACTCTGCCTCTTTAGTGTCCATACACCCTGTAAGGAGCAGCTTTTCCAGGAAACAATGGAGTTCTGTGGTGTGGTGTTTGTCTTTCCAGCCCCATTGAATAAGACCCTCCTCCTTTATTTTTCCATGTAGGTAAGAGATCAGCTCTGTTGGTTGGAGCGTGGTGTTAATAAAACCAAAGTTGTGGGTTCAGTTTGGGTCACTCACTCCTGACTTGGACTTGATGATCCTTTTGGGTTCCTTCCAACTCAGAAAATTCAGTGATTCTCTGTGAAATAAAGTAAAAGAGCATCCAAACAAAAATTCCCTCCATTTCATGAGCTCCCAAAGGTGCAGGTGGTTTTGGTTTCAGAGGTACAGAATGGTTGTGGACCTTGATCCCTAGCTTTGGCATGCAAGTTTGGACTATCAGCCATAGAAGAAATAGCTCTCCCCAAAGGATGCCTTTGAGAAACCAGATTCTTTTAACACATGTCAAGTATTTGACATGAATCAGGGAGGAATGTTTGGTGGACACTCAGTTCCATCTGCAGCCTTTCAGCAGCTTGAAATGTTCACTGTATCCCAGGTCCTGTTTAGCCTCTCTGCTCAGCTGTCTGTCATTGAGCAACTCTTCCCAGCACACCCACTACAGCTTCATCCTTAAACTGCAGGAATGAGTTCCAGCCTATTATTGCAGTGCTTAATGATCCCATTCAGGTTGTTTTGGAAGAGTAGTCCTCATCGTCTTACCCCAGGGATTTAAATAGGCTCATATATCAAGGCCAAGCCTTGATAATTCCTTTATTTCTGGTGGCATTTTAAATCACACAGAAACCAGCAGCTTCTGAGCAGGGAAATAACTTCCTGCCATTAGGCAGCACCTATCACCAAACAAGAACACTCCTGAAATTTATATTCTTAGCTATGGCACTTGCTCAGAACTAATGAATTGGGCCGGGACAAACAAATCACTTTTTCAAATATTAAGTATCTCATCAAAGAATTTGCTTTCAATTATGTGTTTTAGCAGTAAGAGGTTAGGTTTTTTTACTTTTCTTTTCTGAGTTTTTACTTAATTTCCAAGCCTATATGCAATTTTGTATTGATTTTTCCAACTGTATCTTTTAGAACTCTCACATCAAGCCCTCTTCTCTTTCTGCCCACATTCTCTGGTTTCTTCCTTCTCTCTTTAATTTCTTTAGCCTGTGAGTCAAAGATTCATTATAGTGAGAAGGGAGCAAAACACTAAACCTTTCAAATCAAAATGAGAGCTTTTCTTTTGAAGAAATAATCTGCATTACAGTAATAATGAGCAATTATAGGAAGTTGGTGGCATTTCAATAATTGTATTCCTATTGTTTTGCTCAATAGATGTTAGTTCACATTCTAGAGAACTCCTTTATGTACTACTAAGATCATCCTTGTAAAATGACAGATTTCCTGACCTTTTTCCTCTTCAAAGGATTTTCACCGAGCACGCTTGCTCCACAGAATAATTGTTGATAGCACTCCCGAACCCCAGGTACTTTCAGCTGAACCTCTAGCAGAGTGAAGTTTTTGAGCTTCAGAATGGGAAATTCTCTTGACCCCTGTTGAGAAAATCCCTACAGATTGATTTCTTTATAAATATTGTTGTAGAAATAGAAATTCATTAGAAAGGCAGGAGAGGATGATACAGTTCTTTCCTTGGGGAGGTTTTTATGGTGTTTGGAGCTTTCCTTGCATAAGAGTGAGAGGATTGTGGCTGGAAGATAAAATTTTCTTCCAAAAAAAGAGGTTGAAAGCAGTAGAAAGAATAATTATTTTCCAAAAGTTCTTACTTAAGCAAGAACATGAGGTCTAGACTTGATGTAGGATTCAACTAAAAGCTGACAACAGTCTGAATATGGATGGAATTTTAACATGAGATTTGTTGCACAGTACAAATACTCTAACATATTAATTGCTCAGTATTATTGATGCAATTGGAAATTAGCTCACTGATGTAACTCTTCTGCTGTTGGATCCCATGGAGACATCCAAGCTCTCCCTATGAATCTTTCTCCACCATTTTCTCCACGAAGATTTCAAAATACTTCCTGGTGTCATATGATATCCCTCTGCAGCCGTGCTCTGTGACCATGCTAGCTTGTTCCTCCTGGCCAGATTTGCCAGGTATCCCTGAAGGGGTTTGCCCCGCAGACATGTG
This sequence comes from Taeniopygia guttata, assembly GCF_048771995.1. Lineage (NCBI taxonomy): Eukaryota > Metazoa > Chordata > Aves > Passeriformes > Estrildidae > Taeniopygia > Taeniopygia guttata. Next base: position 1,154,661 of record NC_133038.1, on the reverse strand, counting down.
GTGATGAGAAGTGCACTAAATTCATTTACTTGTGCTTCTATTCCTGATGCCAGCTCTTGAACTCAAGTACTTCTTTGGTCTTTCTTTGTATCCCAGTTGATTGAGAGGGTTGAGCCATATACAGTATTCAAATTGCTTTTATGCATGAAGAGATTTTCAAGAAATCAGTGCACTCTTTGAGTGACATAATTAATACATGAACTGGCTGCCCTTTAAAGACAGCAGTAATGTTCCTTACAAAGACCAATGCACTAATAGTACATTCAGTAATGTACTTTTTAAAAGCTAAATTCTTCATTGTTGGTATTTGAGTAGGACACAGAATTAGGCATGCTGAGCTGTATTTATTAGCAGAAAACTGATTATTATTACTGACCAATCTGCTTTTTAATGATTCAGTGAGCATGTTGTTTTTTATAATAATGAATACGGGGCTCTTAATCAGGTGATCTGACAAGTGTGCAGTTTGCCTGGAAAATTATGCTGGATTGAGAGTGGTTTTATGAAGAATAAAAAAGGGGAAAGAACCTATAAAATGTTGGCATTTAAAGGAGAAAGGGTCAGGAAAAGCTGAAGGAACAGAGCAGTTCTTTCTGTTTATCATCTGTATGCAGGTATTTGGCCAAAATTCACAGTTAGTGTCAGAGATACATTATGCTCAACTCAAGACAAATTTCAGGTCTGATTTTAACATTTTCTACTGAAGGCCAAAGAAGGAGGACTGAAATGTTCTTTACAAGCAGGAGGGTAATATGGTTCTATGAAAGGCCTCTGTAAAAATCAGATGGCTGCAGCTCTCCTGGGCTCTGGGGCCATGTTTATCTTCCTCTAGTTAAAAAAAGAAATATTTATTTTTACTTTGAGTACATATTTGTCTCATTTCTTACTCACTTATGTGCCCCTCAGGCATCTTAGTCTTTCTACCAACCTGATCTGTTTTCTGATACTGATCTTCTCTTACTTCATACTCCTGAAAGTGCCTTCCCCTCTACCCAAGGGCCTGGCCTGGAGGATGCTGATGGGTCTTGGGGGCTGCTCTTCACACTCACCTCAGTCAAAGCAGATTTCACACTGACAAAGTCTATGAAAGGAAATAACTGGCTTGCACCTGACAGCAGTGATCAAATGAGGCTCCGTGGAGACTTCTGCTGACTTTGATGGCCTTTGATCATCAGTCAATTATGAGTCACTGTCACCAATGACCTTTATCAATGCATAAACTGGAAAATTAATATACTGCTAAAAAATACATCAAACTTCTCTTTTTTTTGATTTGCCTTTATTTAGCAATATCTCTCCCTGTTCTGGTCTCTATGATTGACTAGAGTGTACTATTGCATTTCATTCTGTTGATCCAGTTGTAAGTGGGTGTCCTGTTCTGAGGTTCAACTTAAGAGCAATTAATCACTTTCCATTACAATTTACTTTATAAAGAAAGTAAGAAAAAGCAATTTTTAAAAGAATGATCCAAAGAATTATTTCATGGAGGACTTAATGTTCTAAGAAGGTATATAGGAAACTCCCTAGGGAGCAACTTCTAGGATTAGCACTAACTGCTTTTCATATTCTGGAGTAACAGCAGAATTAAAATGCCAGTTTTTGTCATGTGCTCTACATTCCATTTGGATACTCAGTGTCAGTCTGTGGCTATTGTTTCCCAGGCCACTCACATGCAAAAGACTGACCAAAGGCCCATGAGGTCAGTGTAAAGAGCCCCAGTGATGCCACTATGCTTGTGTCAGCTCTAACTCACAGCACTGAGGCCATGCTCATTGGGCACAACTTAAACAGTGTGTGTTGCCTGCAGGAATCACCTTTGAGTTTATAAATTTTCTTCTAAGCTTTATGTCTGAAATTATGCCTCAAGAGAATGTCCTCTGAAGCCATTCAAAATTGTGTGTAAATAAAACTCTTGGAAACAATACTTGTCTGTTACATAGGAGGACCAGGTATATCTATTCCTGTTTCTTTTTCTTTCAGTTTTCTCCTTCTCCCCAACCAATACGCAGAATACTTGATTAGAACTTCATTGTAACAGGTATGTTTTCTTTATTTGCTCTGGGAAAAAAGTCATCAAATATGACAGACAATGAAAACAAGGCATGAAGGAATTTTCTGCTTTATGTTCTTAAAGAACTAAATGGAGCAAGGAGGCAATTTCAACCCTAGCCTCACAAATAACCTTACTTTTTTCCTCCTAGGTTCAGTATTATCTTTATATTGTGCACTGACCTCTTAAGAAAGGGGGTGTGTGAGGCAGATAGAGAATAAGGACCATCAGTGAATCAATATAGGTGAACTAACTCCAGAAGTAAAAACGCATTGGAGAGAAGCAATATTACATTATTTTTGTATTGTCTGCAACACCTGAGCCTTGAGTATCATTTGGAAATACAAAAATGTCCTTTTATCTATATTGTGAGCCTGAAAGGATTCCCTATCTGTTTGCTCTTTGTCATCAAAAGCTCTTGTCTATCATTGCACAGTATTTTGTATTGTTGTCTGTAAAAGTCTGAAATGACTGTTTAGATTGAATGCCCCAAGTGAGCACTGGGTAATCCAAAGAACATTGGATTTCCTTTCAAGACCTGGGAGACAGATGCGTCACTCAGTACCATCTTTTTTTCTCTGTATTACAATCACAAGGTGCTTTAGTGCTTTTGTTTCACGATGAGGAAAATTGCTCTTCTTTTAACCTGTTTTGAAAGCCACTGTGTGGCACTTGTGAAATTTAGTGTAGAGATCCTGTAAAGTTTAAACTTACAGTTGTGTAAGCATTAGACACTGATGTTCTCTGCACTGGTCCTTCCCAACAATCAAATGGATGAGAAACATTCACTGCAGCCTCCACCCTCAAAGACTGAATTCCCACTGCTGCTGTTGTTGTTTGTTATGGTAAAACTCAGGTAACTGCCAAAAACTGGCCTGCACTCTGCCAGGAACTATATAAATTCAGAATAGTCTATGCTCTGATGAGCTCAAAATTTGAAAAGAAAAGGCAGCTTTGGTGTGAGATTAGGAGTATAATCATATTTTTCAATAATCTCACTTCAACAAGTAGATTTGTAATATTTTTGAAAAGAAGGATCAGAAGCAGTTTTCAAATATTCTGATTCCCTGAACAGCTTAATCTGTTTTTATGTTCAAAATCACTTGGGTTGGAACTGGATGATCTATAAGGACCCTTCCATTCTATGATTCTGTGATCCTAGAATGCCATTTTCTTGAAAAACATCGGTGGTGTCATGAGCATTTCTACACACACTAAAAACAAACTTAGCTTCTTCTCTAAGCTTCCAAGGCTGAACACCAGAGCCATTGTCCTCAGAGAGCTGCTCTCCCTACCATTAGAATCTGTAGCTTTCTAGCACAGGTTTAAATCACACCACAAAGCACTACAATAACTGACTGGTAACTGACTGGTCCGTTCATGAAGCCTTCCAGATATTTACAGCTGCAGGAGTTGTGTGCTTTGATTGCAATATTTGTTTTCAAGTACCTTTTATACTATAAAACATTTTTTAAAAGCATGTAACCTAAAGTTAGAACACTTTTAGCCTCTGGGAATGAAAGATTCAAAATTAATCTTTATCTAGGCTAGGCCAAGTGAGCTCATGTTTTACATTATTTATTATGAAGGTCAGCTATTATTCTTTTCAGTGTCACAGTTGTAGACATTCACTGTTTCCCCACATCCTCAGTGGAATAGCTTTCTAGTAGTGACAAACTGGGAACCAGTAGAGTCCACAAGCAGAGGTGGTTTATTTTTACATAACATTGTGTTGATTGTCTAGAAGTTTTGTATTAAAAATCAATAGGAACCACAAGATGGAGACTGGAGATCTAATACTTTTATTTATGTTTAGTTGGTAATAAGGAGTATTACAGTAATTAAATATTTTAATGGGATATTTGTGTTGTTTTCCCTATAGAAGACATGGATGACTAAGAACACCCTGTGTACTATTTCTGGAGATGCCAAGCAGCTGCCTGTATTTTGTTCCATATTTCAGTTCTACTTTGAGAACTTTTCTCTGTAGTTAATGGTTTTTTCATAAAGTACCTATTCACTCTTCTGTGCAAACCTAACTACTTCTCCCCGAATAAGAGCCTATTATGGCAATTAAGAGCTGCTGGTAGCCATGGAAATAATCACGTTTCTTGACCTGACAAAGGTGTTCTTCTGCTCTCCTGCATCTCAACTTTTAGGATAATGTACACATTCCTGATTTAGACAATGCAGTGCTATTATTGCGTTTTTGAAAATGTGGGGCATAAATCAGTGAGAGTGGTTGCTTCATACAGAACAAAAGCCAGTTCTTGGGTGCACACACACATTACTTCTGACTGAAATCAATCCTGCTTTGCTCACCAAAGGACAGAACTTGTCCCATGAAACAACAAAAAACCTGATCTGACCAAGAAACAGTGGGACCTGCATAGGGAGAAAAATATTAACCATACTCCAGTGTAAAAAATCAAATGTGAAAAGTTCATAATTTAAAGCTTCCCCAAGTCAAAATAAAAAATTCAATCATCAATTATATACAATTTCTATCTTAATATTTTTTTGTAAAAATCAGTTCATAGATCCTTATTATATATGCATGTGTATAGATAAATAAATACACACCTATTACTCATGCCACAGTAATAATTTACTTTGGGTTATCAAGATTAGCTCTTTTTAGTGTGTGTGTGAATGAATCATTATTCTGTTGGACTCTTTGTACTATATGATCTGCAATAACCCCAGCAGTAAAATAAGGGTTTTCAAGTGTGACTTCATTGGATTTACTCCCATATTCTGTATGTATAGTACAACAGCATGAAGCAGTGCCACCATGAGAATTAGCTAGAACAATAAAGCTGAAGGCATCCTTTGCCAGTAGCCTTAATTCACACTAGCTTTCCCTTCCCAGGATTGTCACTAATAGGCAATGACTACTTCTTAAATATTATTTAATAGCTGATTATTACTGCTAAATGATATGAATACTTTTAGCTGTGATTGGACAGAGAAGCTGCTTTGCATTTCAGGTTCCTGGATGGATATGTCTGCAAACATTTTGCCTAGCACATTTATTTAGGAAGAGCTGAAATCTGTATTTTATGAACATGCTTTCTGAGTCCTTTAAATGCCTTTTTTATAAACACATCAATTACTCCAGGAAAGCCAGTGAACTTTTCTCAGATATGAGCAAAAATAATTAAAAATTTGGATGAATATAGGCTTATATTTTTGCTTCATAGCTTCTTCAGTTTTATTTGAATAGAAGAATCTATATCGAATTAGGCAATAGAAGCTATGTTGGAAAGTCTTTGTCATTCAGTAGTTGCAGAAGAGCAATCTCAGGCTTGGCTCATCCCACCTAATTTTGGGACTTAACTGAGCCACGCAACTGAACCTTGGTTTTGATATTTGCTAGCATTGCCCTCCTAAGACAGAAAAAGGCATGTTATCATCTGAAGAAAATCACCTCCTTCCCAAATGGCCATGACATAAAATGCTCATTTTCCTTTTTTTTTTTTTTTTTTTTTTTTTTTTTTTTTTTTTTTTTTTTTTTTTTTTTTTTTTTTTTCCCACACTAGATAAGTCAGCTCTGGGGAGCAAAAATTGTAGGTTAGCCAGCCAGCAGCTTTGTCTGTGGAAATAGGTAAATTTTGCTTCTACAAAGAGGCTCAGGCAATTAAATTTGTAAGCTCTTCCACAGAAGAATTACAACATTCATATACTTCCTTCTGATTTTTTTCCCTACCCCACCTTGATTTCACTCAACCCCGGACAGGCAGGATTGACTTCCTTCTATCCATGGTGCTCCTGGAACTGCCAATGGTCTTGTTAAATTGTGATAATAATTTTTACGCTGTTGGTCACATATTTGTTATGAAATGAAGTAACTCTCTTCACATGAGCTGTCAGACAGAAATTACTTTTAATCACAATCAGTCTAAATTTCAACTGGAGGCTTCAAGGTGATGGCCGTGAACTTTGTCACCCATTAAAGGCCCATGAAGCAACAAAGATTTTTCATTTTTAGCTAGAACAGGACTTTTAAATTCCTGTGCTGAAGAAAGTATTGTTTATATGTCAAAATTCTGTAGCATAAATGCAATAAAGCTATATTTCTGCTGATTACCTCCATCAAAGTTGACTTAATTTCTTTAGACCAAATTCTGTGCTTCTTCCTTCTTCTGTTAAAAGCAATAAATGCTTTAAATAAACTCTTGGGGAGCTTTCTGGATCCATGGCAGCAAAATTCAGAAAAGTGATCAAAAACTTATATATTTATAGATTTCATTAGACTGTAAAGTACCTCTGTTCTTCTCTGTGAATATTTAGGATTTATTAAGTACATGGCAGTCTTGTTATGCTTGTTATAACATTTCACCCTTAAACCATTGGAATACTGAGCTCATGAACTGAGGCTTTGAGATCTTTAAAGACTGTGGAAGGAGCTCGAATAGGAGAGTGAGCACCCATAAACTCTATATCATTACACACACAAGGACCAACACTGTACTTTGCATTTGAATATTTCTCTTCAATGCCTTTTGCTTACACTTCATTTTTAATCAGGCACGTTGAAGCAACCCAAAACAAGACCTTTACCTAATGCTGAGTTTAATGACCCTTTTAATACCAGCAGAGCTGTCCTCCTTCACTCTCGCTGCTGTTCCCTCATAGCTTTGGAGCGTTAAACGTGTTATAAAAATGTCTTTTTGGTACGGTTCACAAATTAACTGAAAGGCACAGAGAAGCAGTATACTCATCCAGCATGAAATCAAAATCTAATCAATGCAGATTATGTTAGATTAGCTAAGCAAGTAAACAATTAGCCAAGTTAATGTTACCTACCATGTCCTTCAGCACTGAACAGTTAAGGAATTTGTCTTCCCAGACATGTTTAGCTCCAGCTCCTGTTTGTGACATTGCAGGTTCTTGGATGAATTTTTCAAACTATAGGAGGAAGAGGAACAGGGTGGGGATGGACATTCTTGGGGCTCAGCACCAGCTGGCTGCTGTGTTTTACCCTTCCTGCCTTCTTGCCATCTTGGGGAGCTGGCTGAACCCCTCTAGGCTCTATTTCCATGAAAAGATCAAGAACAAGTTTGTGAGCAGGGGTGGAAGCAGCAGTGAATGGTCTTCATGAGCTCTGAGATCCTCTCCTCCCAACCCAGGAGAATGGCCATGGATTCATCAAGGATGCTGGCTTTTTCCTTCACATTGCAACTCATATATAGTGTGCCTTTTCAAAAAAAAAAAAAAAACTATGGAAACTTTCCCATCTATGGCCTTTTCTCCATATTTTATAATTTGCTTCCAGATGTTTTTAAAGGCTATTTGGTTAAAACCAGTAACATTTCTAAAGCAGCCAGCCCCTCTCTCCCTTAAGGTGCAGCAGAGGAAAAGACATCCCTGAGTGCCTTGACCCTATCCCACATGCCACATGCAGCTCCTAGGATGCTCCTCATGCCCTCTCCAGCCCATTTAGTCCTTACTATGCGTCCCTTAATCACCCTGTGAAATCTTATCCAACAAACAGCCTATTTGAAAGATGTGTCCAATCGCAGGGTAATGTATTGTTTCCCTTATATTTAACTTTAGCTGATCCCTACAGTATGAATATTTTAGCAGGAAAGTGTAATCACTCTGGGAGATCTTGACAACAGAGTTCATAAGAGCAGTGGAAACTTCTCAGTCTGAAGAATTAAATGCAAACCCATGAGGATGTGTTGTGATCAGAGGTGTCTTGCAGAGAAGTCCAAATCCTGCCAAGCACCACTGACTTTTTCTCCTGAGAAATGAAAATGTTTGGCATCATCGGACCTTCACCACAGCCGTTCCTTGGGGGCTTTCTGCAGGTGCTTTGCCCAGCTCCTGGCCCTGCTGATCTGTCACAGAAGCATGGAATGGTTTGGGTTGGAAGGAACCTTAATGATCATCTAGCCCCAGTCCCCTGCCATGGGCAGGGACGCCTTCCATAGACCAGGCTGCTCCAAGCCCATCCAACCTGACCTTGAACACTTCCAGGGATGGAACATCCCCAGCTTCTCTGGGCAGCCTGTGCCAGGGCCTCACCACCCTCACAGGGAGTAATTTCTTTCTAAGCTTGAATCTAAACTTCCTGTCTCTGTTTAAAGTCATTCCCTTGTTCTTTCATTGCATACCTTGTAAGTCATGGCTGCAATATGGACACCAGGAGCAAGAAACAGAAAAGGGTCCTTAGCACTCAAGTCAAAATGAGACTTCTTCTTGTTGTTGTATTGCCAAATCTACAGCTAAACCCCTTCCAAGCAGGACATGGGGAGACATGGATTTCCATTTATTCTACTGCTTGACAAATTTGGGGATTGTTGCAATTGATTGTCATATTAACAGCAGCAAGAATTTTTATCCTGTGATGTAGGTCTCTAGAGGCCACAATGATGCAAACAATCCAAGGAAAAATACAGGAAAACATTACATGCTATAGCCCAATGCCAAGAGAATTCTAACGCAAAAGAACTTAAATACAAAAAAAATTTTGATTAATAGAGTTTTGTTTGATTCATAAATAAGACTGATTCATACAAAAGGATTCGGCTTTATCAACTAATAGTCATATGCTATTTCAGAGAACTAAAAGCTTGAAAAGACTCAAACTTTAAATTGTGTTGCCTTTTGATTTTGAATTTAAAAATAAATCCTCTTTGAACAACTGAACTTGTAAGGAAATTTTGTTGTGGTTCATTAGAGAAATTTTGCATTCTCAGCACTTTTTTTGTAATGAGAAAAGGCTATCAAAAATTTTGCAATCTGTTTTAATTTTAAAGCTTTAGATTACTTAAGTACTTTGATAATGTAAAGAAGTCTCTGTTAGAAAAAGGGAGCAAATTAATTTCTTGGTCATTTTCCAAAATTTCTTCTAAAACACATTTTCTTATTTTATGCTGGTCAAGGAATCCAGATTATGAGATCAGTTCAAATTTAACAAGTGTTGAAGTCCTAAAAGTGTAACAGAAGGCACATAAATGAAGAGAAAAGTTACTGGGCTCAGGGAATTGGGATAACGGTGATGTACATGTGATTTTGGCAAGGATTTACACCATTTTTGACACTGACTTTTCAATTAAATTCTGTTTATTTTAATTTTTTTTCCTAGTTTACCCACTTCCAGGGCTTGATCCTCATTGTGCTCCCTCACTCCTGTTAATTTATTTTGATGGAGTGCATCTTGATTCACAGAGTTATGGATGTGGAATGCCAAACTATTCCAAATGAGCTTGGTTTGTGTTTACCTGGGAATTAATGGGCAAAAGGGTAGACACAAGTCAAGATTTACAGGTTCTTCCTTTCTCTGTAACATTTTTCGGATTGTTTCTGAGAAATAATATGGAACAGAAAAGATCAGAGTAGCTTCTGGTCAAGAGCAGATGCCTCCTGCATCCTGAAAGTCAAAGGACTTCTGCTGGCTAATTGCTATGTCCTATCCAAACTCCAGCAGGTACCTGTGGAAGTTTGTGAGCTCTGATTCACTTCAAACAATGTGTTGTGCAATGACTGTAAAGAACAAAAGCCTATCAATAATCAAGGGATTGTGGTTAAAAAAAATTAATGGCTCTCAATATAAAATTGGATCTCCAGGTCTTCACTCATCCACTTCAGAACCAGTTCAAAGCTATCCGAGGTAATAAAAGACATTGCTAAAATAAAAGACCTATCCAAGCTAATAAAAAACTTGACAGAGTTACTGTGTGTCATTTTCCAGGGAGCTGTAACTACTGCGTTATAGCCAGTTCATTGGGAACTAAGTACAGAGCACAAACACTGACAAAGCTTTGGAAGAGGGATGAATTATGGGTGGATCAGATACAGACACAAAAGTGCTGTGCTGGAGGTTAAAGCCATTCCAGAAGCTGAATGCCTTTGCTTCATAGAAAAGGATGTGACAATGAGTTTCATTTAAAGACTGAATTCATTTGCCACGGGAACAATGAGGTTTTGCTTTTTTAATCAAAATGCAGACAAGTAATTTCTCAGGCAAGCAAAGCTCTGAATTATGCTAGGGAAGATACAACGTGAGTAAACAGTCATTTCTGTAATACAGCTATAAAATATTATATTATACATATACATGAAATAAAGAAGTGATTGAACTTGTCATTTAATTGTATTATCAGATTTGTAGCTTGTGAAAATGTCAGGGAAAATAACACAGTACATAGGATGGGTCGATTTATTAATTGTGGATAATTTTTGAGCCAACTCCAGTCACTGCTACTGTATTTCTTATTTATAGGTATTCATCAAGTTGCTTGGATAAATAATTTTAACCAGCACACCAGTTTTTTATGGTCTTCCTATTTTGATTGTCTACCAGAATCAGTGACTGGTTTGTGAGGCCACACAGCATCATTTCTACCTGGATGACTGTTACATGTGGGAGGGTAACCTTGAATACCTGCTGAGTTTGAGCTTTTTGATGATGTGACATTTGTGCACTCTAAATATTTGTAATATTTGAAAGAACTGGAGACAAGGAGCAAATTATTCATGTGTGTTTTCCTAATTCTTCCCCACTTCTAACTCTTACATTTGGCATCATTTGCTTTTTAATGTTGAATCACAGAAAAACTCCAGTTAGACAGTTGAACTGAGGGCCAAATCTTGGTCTAGATATCAATTTTCACTCCCACAGCTACTGGGAGGTTTTTATGAATAAGGACTTTGGGCTCAAACCTATCACCCAACAAAGCAAAAATGTCAGTTGGAGCTTGAACCAAGATGTCCATGTGTGCTTGAAGCATGTTACTATTTTCACCAGAAAAAGTACAATGACTTGGAGGTTTCTACTCATGTGAGGAGAAGCATTCACATCCCTGCTCTTGGCAAGAGTGCCTGAAATGAAGCCTCACACACACAGATTTACTGGACAGGCTGTTTCTATGCTTTCTTGGCAATGAAGAAACATTATGAATGTCTAGAAATAACTTGGAAGAAATTTAGTCACCTGAGATGGAGCAATCAAGTGCTGCTGGAGAAGGGCTACATGTAGTCTCCAGCAGGATTTCCAAAACTACATCCAACAGAGGTCTTGGAGGACAGAAGTTCATGGATCTTCAAAATTTCAAGGCCAGTTATACTTCTGGAAATCTTGCCGTATCTGTAAGTGAATGAGAGCAAACTGGAGGAGCTAATCAGGAGCTCTTCCTTCCTTCCCAGGGGAGAAGCTCCCCACATGGAGCTAAAAGCTCCCCACAAAGCTCACATTTTCCAGAGGGGCAAATTATCTCTTGTGTGAGAAGGAAAGACATTTGGGAGCACAGAGAGTGGGGCAGGAGGAAAGTGGAAAGTTTTATCTACTTCACATGGGAACAATGCTGTAAAAATAGGTTTTGTCCTGGTTTTAAAAGTCTTCTATATCAAGTTTCATCAGGTTCATGCCTTGACTTCAGCATCCCTATAAAGGTAAAGACCTCTAAGCTTGGCCATATTTCCTCTTTATGCTGTGGGTTTTTTAGTTTAAAGCTCTAGTTATTTGCAGAAACTTGTTTGTAGGTTGCTTGCTAAGCCTGGAGTGAACAATTTTCCTGGTTTTCAGATTTCAGTCTGGGGCTTGAGGCAGGGAGAGAATATTTAAATGAAGATATTAGGTGATACCCATTGCCCTGGGGAGACAGGGTTTGAAAATCTTCATTAAGGCCACGTGAGAGGCAAAAGAAAAAAAAAAAAAAAAAGGATTAATTTCTTCATGTTATTCATAGACAGGAATATATTGTCTTGAATATAAGCTGTGGGTCTTGTCCCTCGAGACCTGAACACACTGACAATGAGGAGTCTTGAACAGGATCTCAGCCATTAGGGAGTTACACAATGCATGAAGGTGAGATGAGAACAGGGACTAGCTCTGTCCCTATTCTCTTATTTCTTCCTGTTTAAAATGCATCAACATAATAAAAAAAACCCAACAAAGAACAAAAAACCCCCACCAAACAGAATAGTGGCAGATTTTGTAATTTGTCAAAGAAAAAGTAGAAATACGATATATAGAGCCTGCAGCTGACACTTTTTCCTTTCTTTTTCCACCAGCATCTGAACTAATAGGAATAATAACTATTTTTTCTGCCCACTGACCCAAAAGATACGTGTTCTTGTGCTAATCCACTTCTACTGGTATTGACTGCTGGTCCCCATGGGTTTGCCTTGCGGAGTCAGAAATAAATTACCCATCCAAATCAATGAAACTCATGCCTGTGGTTTGCACAGATGTAGCTCTATCACCCATACACAACTGATAAGTGCTTGCAAAGTACTTCCACACTTCATCCTAGGACCATGCTTAAGCCACTCTTGGGAGAAAACCTCATCAGCATCTGGTCCCTTTCAGAGCATTGCTTCATAGTACTGTTGGGTTAGAGTATGGATATTCTCAGTTCAGTCAGAGAGAAAAGGAGAGGTTTCTACCAGGCTGGGCCTGGAAAAGAGTTTCAAAGGAATGTAAATAATTCACTATCACTCTTGTTGTTCACATTGTTTATAGATATGTTCTGCCAGCGTGCGTCATTCACAGCGCACCAATGGCGTGAGATGTTTTTACTTTAAGACCAATGAAATTGGTCTGCACGATGTTCTCTATAAAAAGAGTGATGTATTTGAAATAAAGGAGTTGAGTTCAGTTCTTCTAGCCCTCTGACTTGGAGTCTTCTCTATTCCCATCCTGCCTCAACAGCGACATTAGAGAACTTGAAATATCTTCAAAAACAGCATTGCTTTTATTTCTTGCTATGGAAACAATAAGTTAATTGAGGGTTGTGCTGCTGATGTCTTGGTGACACTGAGGTTACTGCACTCTCTCAAAGCTCAAATCAAACTGAGAAAGCAGAGCTACTTCACAGCCTGTGTTGTGTCTGGTACACCCTGATTTTTAGTTAGGTTAGTACATTATTTATCAGCTGCCAGATGTAGAGAGTTCACTGACTGTAGGATTTTTATTGTGACTGAAAGAATAACTAAGTCATCTCTTGGGCTGCTGCCTCATGATTTGAGAGATCCTCCAGTAACATTAAAATACGCAGAAGAGGGATGTATGTACCAAGTTTGTGCCAATAAGTTGTGGAAGTGATTCAAGAATTCAACAGCAACACTAGCTTTATTTAAAGCCAAGTCAAGAAACCTCAGGCTGAAGAGAGCTTTGTGAGAAAATTCTTGAAGATGATGAGTTTGTATGTTGGAAATCTCTGCTGAAGCATGGGCAGCCACATGGGGCAGCATCACCCAGAACATCCACAACCACATAACAGCAGAGACAGTGTCGGTGAAATATCTCATTTCAGACTGCATCAGGAGCTGTTGTGAGGGTGAGAATGAAATAAGAGACTTTTTACCTGTATTAATCTTATTTAATACCATAGCAGCAACTGTTCATCATAATATCCTCTATGTGTTTTTCATCAGAACTTCTGCTTCCAGGCATAAAAATAGACTTTGTAGATCAGTTTTCACTATTGATTTAGAATCCAAGCCTCTGCTTGGCTCTTTTAGTTAGAAGTCAGCTGGAGACTTGTTACTTTCAATAGCATCAAAATATGCATATCCCAATCTGATTGCCTGAAAGTGGTCATGGATTTAGCTGGTTATACTCACTAAGTGCTGCTTCTTTTTCTAGAGGCCAAAATGACAAATTACTTGGAAAATAACAGGACTGTGGACAAAATAATGTGGATGGCACCCGTGGAGGTCATTCAGCCCAACTTCCTGCAAAAGGCAGGGTCTGCTAGAGCAGGTTGTTCAAAGACTCATCAATTAAAATTTTAAATATCTTGAAGGAAAGATCCTACAACCTCTTTGAGTCCTTATTCCTATCTTTAACTGCCCTTGGGGCTACTTTTCCTTCCCTTTATCCACCTGATCATGCATCTTACACCCTTGGCCATGCACATTCACTGTGTGCCCATGGGATACGCCCAGTTCACCTTGCTGCCCTCTCTCTCTAGCTGCAAGTGCAGTGATGTTCCTTCTGAGTCTTTTCCTCTAAAGGCTGAACTTATTTAGATATGTCTTTATACTTTTTTTTATGATATTCCAGTGTAGCAAGCATAACTATAAAGAATTTTGGTTTATTTTAATTCACTGTAATATTTTTTCAATCTGTATTTGCAAATAGCCAAGGTAGGAAGCTATACTTGTTCCATTTCCTTTCACACAAAACTTCTTTTGGCTCTGTGCAAACTGCACACTTGTAATTAATGAATTCAAAATTTTGACGTTGTTCCCATTTTGGTTCCTTCCATTCCAACCCCAGCAGTGTGACCCTGCCTTTCCTAAAGGCAGAAGAACATGAAACTGAAATTTATCCTGAGGAGCTGAGTAAGAGGCAGGTGGTGAAAGCTGTGTTCAGCTGAAAGGATGCTGAAGGAAGAGGTCTCAGTCTCATGGCACAGTGGCTGTGACAGCTCACAGCAATGCACCAGTTCATGGTGCAAACAAATCCTTGGGGCTGGGCTGGGGTTTCCAGGCCTTCTCTCTGTTCTGCAGTGCTGCAACTGTTAGTGCCTCCTTTAAACTATCGTAAGTACCTCCCTGTGACTTGTAGTGCCATATTTGCATTGCAGCGCAGATGTACCCAGTGTAACATCACATATACCTCTGCAAAGGCAGCATCTGCTCCATTAAGTGCAGTAGAAATACTGTTATTAGTTCCAGTAGGCCTGCTTGCTTGTTTATTTATTTTGCGTGGTTTTCTAGAGAAAATAAAAGTCCCTCATATGACTAAGTGACCTGTCTGAACTAGTGAGAGCTCTGACCCATAGGTTTGGTTGCTGAGCAATGACATGGCTGCTTGAGTGACTTTCCCAGATTTTATGCTTTCTTCCAGGTCTCTATTATTCTCAGAACAGAAAACTCAAAGATCTGAAATCACCTAATAGGCTGAGGGAGACAATGCCTTATAAAACTGTCATTGCTATTGACTTTGTAGAAGATTTGATTACAATGAATTGTCAGGGAAATGATATAATACTAAACATTGACAATGTAATATCCAAGTGTAATTCTGAACAATAGGAGACAAGAGAAAAAATACATTTTCTTTTATTGCAGCAGAGGCTGTTGCTAAATGGATAACAGAGACTCAGTGTAGTAACTACTAAAAGTGATATGTTTGTATCGGAAGAGCTACAGTAAAATTTTGGCCAAACATGAAAAATATATAAGGAAAAAATAATTCCGTAAGCAGCTGAAACAGATCTAAAACTAATTTTTTACCCCTTAAAACAATTTATCAAAAACGGACACAAATGAGTTGCCATATACAAAGCAAAACAACCAAAAATCAATTATCTATACAAGGTCCCAAGAAAGATTTGTTGAAGCTGTTTAACACCTTACTTTCTCATTGGTGTGTGCTTGAGCCTTAAGCATGAGGAATTCTGACTACTGGCTCAAACTATGGTCCCAAATATTCCCTGTCACGCTTGATTATTTCCCCAGTTTCTCTCTTCTCCTTTGCATTCCACCCAGCCAGAGATTTATAACCCATTGTCTCGCTTCAGCTTGAGATTGTGCTTCAGAGTAGCCAAATAGCTGTCCACAAGAAAGTAAAAATCTTAGTACAATTCCAACCAGAAACGTTTTATCTTTAAAATACGGCATTCTGAAGCCTAATGTCCTCTGGTTTTATTAGCTCTTCTAGTGGGGTGCTTAGCTGGCAAGTGCAGCATCTGCCACCAGCTCCTCACAGCTTTTACAGCCTCAGTGCCAACTTCCCAGCCTGGGCACAAATTTTACAGGGCACAGTGGGTGCTGCTGGAGGTGTTTTGCTGTTCCCAGCATTCCAGTTCCTCCAGGATCCAGGCACTGCAGCAGTGCAGAGGATGCAACCCTTCCTCGGGCCAAGAGGAACTTGGTACCTTGATCACTGCAGAGAACAGTGGACCCTGCCTGTCTCTGGGAAGCCATCCTTCTTTGAGGTAAACAATCCATTTTCAAGGTAAACCATCTTTTTCACCCCACTTCATGGGAAGCAGAGGGGCTACTGTTGTGCTTCAGAGCCAATTCTTCACCTGAGCACAGCAGGTATAAACCCTACACAGGAGCCTGTCATGTAGAGGGGACTCTGCATGGCCAGGAACATTAATTTAACGTGAGAGGAATATTTCAGCCTAAGTGGTCTCTACTGTGTATAAAAAACTCAGTACCAGTAACATTTGCTTCTTCTCTCAGTGGTACAATATATTTATTTGTGAAGTGGATCCTAATCTATCTCAGAACAGTGTTTTTAGTCTTTCACAGTAGCATTTATAATGATTGAAAGTAGGCCAGAGAGGACATCTTTCCGTAGCAATGAACAAAAATAAGAGTAACTTTTCAGTATTACCATATATCAATAGCCAATTATTTTTGTAAGGATGGGTTCTGGCTGGCTGCTAATGGACTGACAATGAGATAAGTCTTCCAGGAGAGAAACCATAGTTTTCCAAAGACAGAGTGGCTGGCCTTTTAATTTTAAGGCATTACCAAAATCACACCTTTCACCTTTAAAAATTGTAAATGATCATAGATTTGTTCTAAATCATTTAATTGCTGTTTTAACCGAGCCTGGCTCATGCTTTGCAGGGGTTTGTCTTTCTTAGCACTCATGGTGCAGCTTAATTTCTTAATTCTTCTTGAAGAACGACAACCTCCTTGCTTGTACTCTCCCTCCCAGCTGCTTGCTGGCCATCTGTCTGCAAAGGCAATTTTAGGAATCTGCAAACAATTCACCCTTGCTCATATGCATTTCTAGAACAGATATGCACAGATATGCACAGGCATAAAGTAAAACCTATTAAATTAGATAAAATGAAAGATGCTTTAGAAAGCTTTCCCCAATGCTTCAGATAAAGCAGGCTCACATTTCTTGCTGTTTTTTACTTCTGCTTATTCTTTTATCTTCACTTGTTTCATCCATGTGCCTCTTTCTCTCTGACAAAGGGAGTCATGATGACATGGATTAGGAGTCCCGTGTCTCTCTCTATCTCTGCTAAACTCCTTGCTTTAAACTTCCTCTTGAAAACAAGTTTGAAAGGAAGATCACCAGATGCTCTAGAATATGCACCAAGACTTGCCTATGACTGGACTGTATTTACAAATAGCCAACAAGCTTGGGAAAATCTAAACACCTTGTTATTATCCATGTTCATGGATCAAAGTTCCTTCTTGTTTTCAGATGAATGCTGCCTGCTGCTTTTGATAGTGTCTGGGAGAAGAGACCAACAAAATATTCAGAGATAAAAATGAGGAAAATTGGTGCCATTCTCAAAGTCACAAGCTGGATCGATGGCCACGGGACCGGTTCCCTCTGGTCCCTCCGTTAGCCCCATATTTGGCCATGTGCCTGTGACTCTCAGGACAATAAAGAAGGAAGGAGCTGCCCAAAATTGCCCCATCAATTTGAATTCAGGTCTCTGGGGCTATTTATTTGAGCACTACACATGTTCCCTACACAGCAACAAGCCAGCTACTCTGACAACTCTCAAGAAATAAGAAATGTGCCTTGGGTTCCGGTGACATTTTATATTCCAAACTTTGCCCAGTGGCTGATGGTTCCTTCCTCAAAGAGACATATTGATTGTGGGTACACGTAAGGGTAAGTGTGATAGTGTTCAGTATTTTGAGCTCATCATCTGTTATCCCATTCCCATTGTCATCCGATGCCCAGGCACTATCAAATTGGAAGCAGTAGCGTAGAAAATTACAAACAAATCAAAAAAGACTACAGCTGCGAAATGAATCAAACCACTGTTTGTACCCTTCATATTTCCTTCAGTATAAAACTTATTTTACAACCAAAAAATACAGTATTTTGTATTTTGGACTTACAGCTATGAAGACAGGGTTGAAGCCCTGCAACCCAGCACCCACCAAACAGATAATAATTTACTAAACCACAACAAAGACAGAGGATGGGTCACCAAAGCCAGCACTTTGCCTAGATCTATGCCTCACCCCGTTTTGACCCCCCCAAAGAACATTCCACTGCTGCAGACATTCGTCCATAGGTATTCCAGCTTGTAATGATGTGGGAGAGCAGCACCCAGAGAATTCTCTTGTGTGCTTGAAATTCTTGACCTTGGTCCTCTCCATCTGCTGCATCTTAAACAGGGTGATGTGATTAGAAAAGTTCAAGCCCAAGCTCCATGTCAGCTTTTCAGAGCAGCTCCTTGTTGTGTGCTTTCTGTACCCCGAAAGCAGGCTCTGAATATATGTGTGTTTGTATGAAGATGACCACATTAAATTTAAGCAGAAATAAATGGTGATTTAACTGGCTCAGATACACAAGGCTGACATAATCTCTAAAGGTTTGAGGCTGCTTTTAAATTTGTTCTCCCTGTTAATTTGTGAGGAAGAGGATAATGAAAAACTGGTAACTCCAAAGTCGACATAAAAAAATAAGAGACATACAGTTGGCAGGGATAATTTTATGCACTGTCAAAGTGAAAAGCTTTGCTAAATGTACGTAGGCAAAGATACACACTGTCATCTTAATGAGTAATTAAAAGATGGACTTCTAATAATTGAATCATGACTCTTGTCACATTTGTATTTGTTTAATATCTCTAGTTTTGATTGAATCTTGTTTTGAGTTCTGATCTTAATCAGGTCTGATTTAGGCTCTTGGTTCAAATAACTCAAAGTGATGAGCATGAATCTTGCTGTCCTATTACCTCCTCAGCTTCTTGTTCCCAGTGAATACAATGTTCTTTTGAAATCTCTTTATTAGTTGCTGCATTTAGCTAGCAAGGCTGGACAAGTGAGGTAGATGGGTGATATGCTGATGTTAAAGGTTTGAATTTTCAAAGAGGAAGCCTTCTTCTCTTCTTCTTCTGAACATCACTTGCTAAATTTTGGAAGTACTTCAAATGGCTGACATGGTTACCAGTTAATTCCTTTGCTGGTAGAGCTCAGGGAGTCTTGGCTATTTGCATTGCTCTGTTGTACTGGGTTTTTTGTAAATCAGGAAAGAAAAGCTGTGTAAGGGACGATCATCTGTTCTTTAAAATTAATTTCCTTATACCAACCGTCATGGCCACCCTGAAATGGGATCATATCTTCAGTGACACAGAGCTGTGCCTCACAAATCTGTTTCAAATTTCTCATCAAATTCCTGGTGTCCCACCAGGCAAAGCTAACAAGAGGTTGCACATTTCCAGCTCCTCTCCCTGAAGTACACAAGGTTGGGACTGGCACAAGCCCCTCCTTCTTCACAGTCCTCAAATTTGCCCACATCATATTAATCTATTGTCTCTTGCAGCTTCAATTCCTCTAAACTTTCAGAGTTTTCTAGTTCTAATATCTATTTTTTTTAACAGAAGGAATGGGATGATGCTTTAAATCTCATTACAGTGAACAGGTTATCCTGTGTTTCAATGAAAAAAAAAGGCTTATTTCTCCCCTTTCTCTGTCTAAGATTTTTTAGGTGCTCAAGTCTGAGTTTAAAGCCATTAATTTTTCTCTTCTTCTCTTCTACAATTGTTGGTTTTTTGTGTCTCTTCAATTCCCAGTTCAAAAGAAAGCAACAATTATTTTGCTTCAAACTCATCCAGCCCTGAAGATGAGGAATTTATCACCTTTTCATTGCCAGCTTGCTCAGTTTATTTCTCCAGTTCTCTAAGAAAGCTTTTTGCTTTGCTCAGCTTCACAAAGGTGGGTGAACCAGAGTGGGGAGATGGCTGACTCCCTCTCTGAAAAGCTCCCACAGCGTCTGTTCAAAAACACCTCTTGGGAAGCAGACACACTTCCACAGGACTTTTAAAGGTCTCATGACAGACAGAAAGTGTTTGCAGAAGTGGGGTATGGAGCTAGAGTTGAGGGTGTGATGAGGGGTGCCTCCATCTGCTTTTTATAAACAAGACTTGAAAAAGATTGGAAACATCAAAAGATTTTGAACCAGAATACCAGAGAGATGCACAAGACTCAAATGTATGAGAGAAGGCACTAAAAATGCTTGTAGGTACCTGCTTCTGTCAAACTAACCTCTAGCTTTGGGACATGGACACCCTCAGCACCTGAGAGCTGATGGAAGACCAGACTTTATTTTTGTTGGGCCAAGTTGTCCAACACTTACACTGTGCAGGGCAAACTTACTCCTTACTTAGCTGTTGAGATGCTCAGGGTGCTTATTTAGAGGTTCACAGCCAAGTGGGAAAGCAGGACCAGCAGTGCTGGTGCAGGAGGTGGGTGAGCCCCAAGAGCTCCAGGGAGGGACCCCAGAGCCCCTCACTGGGGGCACAGAGCTGATGGCACGGGGAGGTCCTGGCAGGCTCGTGGCACTGCCCACAGCACACTCTCCCACCTGCCTTGGCTGCCAGCTTCTTGAAGAAACACAGCAGCCCCAGCCTGTGCATTGAAGACTGCATCAGATGATGTAAAATGAGCAAAATCCCTCCTGCTACAAAAGTGAGGTGGCAAATATCACCCAGGCAAGCTGTTGGTAGGGAAGGAACTCTGTATCCTCCAGCATGTGTGGATATAAATAAGAACAGGCTGTGCAGATACTTCAGATGTCTACTAATGCATCTTGTATTTATGTCCGACTTGAAGAGATACAGAGAGATTAGTAAATACTTCAAATTGACAGCGCAGACATATTTTCATAGAATAAATGATGCTGCTAAGTGGAGAGACTTTTCTTCCTTCCCTTCAGGAAATGGGGAAGAATTGTCTCCACTGATCTTATTTCCAATTTTTTTTCGCTCAGGAAAGAAGAAAAAAAAATCTCACTGGAGATATCATATTTGTTGCCGATCAGATTTCAGTGTTATTTTTTAAAACCTCAGGTCTCTTAAACCTATAGGGCACCTATGAAATACACACTCATTTCTTCCAGGACACTCTGCAAAGACTTCTCTTATGTTGCCTGTGCACAATTCACAGTGGATACTCCATTTTTTAAATTGCATTTGTGATTTTTTTTTTTTTAAATCCAAACCTTAAATCTGCAATTTCATATCGTCCTAAAGAAGGAAACCACAAAACAACAAATCCCTATGAGCCTTTGTGCACGGTTTGGGAGAAAAAAGCTCCATTTATTTGCAAACACTGAAAATATTTTAGTGGTATTGGATTTAAAGGACAGAATAAAAGTTTCTGGAAAACCAACCAGTCTGGTCACTTATTTCCTGCAGAGAAAATAATAGAAAATAAAAAAATAAAATCCCCTAAATTAGTCATGAAAGACCCACTTCTGCAACTTCGTGCTGAATTTTGTGGAATGATTTTTTACTAAGCACATTTTCTCCTGGACTTAGACCCAGTTTCCCAGAGTAGCCCATGTCTCTTTAACCATCAGGGGGGTCCTGTCCTTTTCATGCTGAAGCCAATAGCACATCTAAACTAATTCTGCAGGCTGTAAGATTCTTTACAGGAAGAAACACAGAATTTGACATGTTTTATCAGGTCTTTTAGACTGCTCCTCTCCTGTTGCTAATTCTTAGTGCTCCATCACCTTGATACCCCACATATTCTGGTTCTGTAGTCCTGCCATGCCTCCTGCTCGTGCAAACATCCCTGTTAAAAACTAGATAAGAAATTATTATATTGGGTTTTTTTTTTGTTTGTTTGTTTTGGAAAGGAGATGAAGAAGAAGAGAGTGAATGAATTTTAACATTCGCCTCTCTTTATAAACATGGTTATGTGGCAATAGAAGGAACACCTCCAGAAGAGCCCAAAGCCGTGCAGCGCCTGCTGTGGCAAGTCACGGCGTCCCGCCGCGGACAACCCGGTGTCCCACGATGTTTGACGGCCACATGGCGAGGGGCCAGCGGTCCCGGCAGCTCCGGGCAGCGCGAGAAATCATCGCCCCGAGCACGGAGCCGCCAGGGCGGTGGGAACGAGGAGCGGCTCAGCAGCCGCACCCCAGGTACCACCGGCCCCGCGAGCATCCCCCGGTGCTCCTGACCCCCCGACGGCCCCGCGCCTGCGGCAGCGCGCCGGGATGCGCCGGGATGCGCCGGGATGCTCTGGCCCGGTGCCGGTGCCCGCAGCGCCCGAGGGGCGTCCCCGCTCCCCCCGGCCCGGGGCGGTCCCGCCGCCCGCACAGGTGCCGGGATTGGGCGGAATATGCAAAACCCGCGCTGACGTCAGGCGGCTCCGGCCCGGAGAGCAGAAATAGGGCCGGCCCGGGCCGCGCCGCGCACTGCCCGCACCGGCCCCGCCGCGCTCCGCCCCGCCCCGGCTCCTCCCCAGGTGAGCGCCCCGCGCGTTCCGCTGCGCCCCGCGCTGCTCCGCGCTGCCCCGCGTCCCCATCCCGTCCCCATCCCGTCCCCATCCCCATCGCCGCCCGCTCCCGCACCCGCGCCGCTTCCCTGCGCGGTCCGCTCCGCGGGCGCGCCGGGCGCTCTCTCGGTGCCGCCGCGCCCCGCCGAGCGCTCGCTCCGCGCCCGGGGCCGGGCGGGGTAACAGGTGTGTGTGCGTGGGGCGGGACGGGCTGCGAGCCGCGACCTCCTCCCCCGTACCTCGCGTCTCGCAGCGTGGACGTGCGGCCCGCGGGGCGGGATGGGGCGGGCGGCTGCGGGCCCGGGGCGCGGTGCCGCGGTGCTCGCCCCGCGGGGCGGCCGGCGCTGGGCGCGGGTCCCGCTGCGGTCCCGGCGCGGTCGCGCGTGGGGCGGGCGGTTCCCGGCGCGGCCGCTGGGTGGCGGCGCGGGCCGGCCCCGCTGCCCGGCGCGGCACGGAACGCGGAACGCGCGCCCTGCGGCTTCTCCGTCCTCACCTCGCAGCGAAGCTGCTGCCAAACGTTTCCTGAGAGCTTGGAAATCGCTTGCGAAACCGCTTGGAAATCGGAGGCGAAATCTCTGCGAGGTTCAGGAGTTTCTTGGTAGTCCTGAGTCCTTGTTGGGTTGATGCTCCCCGGATTTATTCTGGGGCATTGAAAGTGTCTTGGAGAATTTCAATGAAATGAAATCGAATCGAATTTAGTAAATGAAAAATAAGAAGTCCAGTTTGTACTTAAACATCACAGCTGATTCCAATGAGTTCTTAATGTACCCAAACTTTAAGTATTTAACTGCGAACAGCTGACCGAATAATTACTCAGTTTCATTATATCTTGCCAAAACTATTGGCTTTTCTGCTTAATTTTGTAGCTTAGTTCTGTAGCACTTAACAAGAAATTATGGACGGCAAAATTATTTTTCCAGCAATGGAAATGCTGTTTAGATAAGGCTGGAGCAATTGGAAAGGTTGATAGCAGGAACTAAGGACCAGATTCTTATCTGGTTTTAATAGCGTCAGTTTGAATAGAGTTAATAGTTATGTCCAAATGCTTTCTTTTTGCTATAGCAACAGTCAGAATTTCAGGTAATTAAGTTCACCCTCTTTCTGATATGATGCTTATTGGAAATTATTGAAAACTATTGCAAACTATTGCAGTAATTTCTCAAATAAGCTGTAATTTAAATAGCCCTGAAACAAAACCAATAACTGCTTTTGGCAAATTTTTTAATCTCATTGTGGTCACAGTAATTGAATTTGTAACACTTTTGTGTTGCGGAGGAAAAAGTTGTGTCGTCACTGCAGGATCTGTTTGTTGTATGTCACAGAAATGCTTTAAACAGTTTGTGCTGTTCTCCAGTCAAAAGGCCAAGATGCTTGGTCCCTGTTGTTTTTCAAGGTGACCCTTTTTGCTTGAGTAGCTCCCAAGCCTGTACCTGAAGACCTGTGCTTGTCTTTGGCTGGCATCTGCTTGCTGCTCTTCCACTGGAGACTTTGCAGCCATTTGCTTTAATTTGTGTGTTGGTGCCTGCCCAGACCCATCTGGCCTTGGGCTGGGTGTTTTGCTGTTGCCATCGTGTTTGAGCTGCTTCAGATGACAGTGCATAGCCTGGTGCTGCTGTACTTGTGGCGTGATTCTTGCTAGAGCAGTGCCAGCTGCAAGGAAAGCTGGAAGGGTGCTCTAGCTCAGAGGAGGAAACCACAATCTTCAGGTAAACTTTATGTCTTTGCATAGTATATTCTTTATCACAAGGGCCAATATTTATTCTTTAAGTACAACTGCTTTTTTTATGCAGACATTTCCATAGGCAAACTTTGATTTCTCTGGACAGTGATCTCCGTACAAGCTCAAATCCAGCAAATCTGTCCCTCCCTTGAGCGAGGATAGGAAATGGATAGTAAAACTTGCCTGAACTTACAAGTGGTGGTCTGGATCTATTCAGTCAATTTGAGTTTTTCTGTTGACTTCAGGGTACTTTGAACCTGCAGTCTGGTATCTGTATTGTATAGTGTAGCTGCAGACCGCGTTCTGCAAGGAGCCTTCCCTTTAGCTCAGGGTAAGGCAGTGCTGACCTCTGGTTTAGGATGCCAAGTGACATGAAAATGCTGTGTGACTCCAGAGTAAGCTCTTGGTTGATATTTATGGTACATATTTGTTGCTTGATTGAGGCTATTAAGATGTATAATGTGTATTAATGCGTCCTCCTCTTACTGTGACTGAGAGCAATTAGTGTGCTGTCAGCATGCAATAAAAATAAGTGATTTCTAAACTGACTAAAGGTGTTCTAGAAATTCTGTTTATAAAGCAACCAGAGTTTCTATCAGGTAGAGCCTGATAGAACATTCGTTGATTTTACAGATTCATTGGTTTTACAGATCCCTCATGCTCTCTGTCAGTTGTTTACTAAATATACATTAAACTAGTGATTTCCCTGTTTTGCTCCAGGATTGTTATTTCAAGCAGGATATGATTCTGAGGTCTCTAGAACTGCTATGTTATTTGTTGTGATGGCATCAACTGAGCACACAAAATACTTCTATGAAAGGAAAAAAAAAACCCAAAACCCTGTGAGAAACAATGTTGCTGTGCAAGAGTAATTCATAAAGTAACAATGTACTTGTCTCTTATTAATGTAGTGACTTTGGTTTATCAAATATTTATTTGTAGTCCCAGTAACATTACATCTGATGTTCATAATTGGAATTTAGAAAGACTAATAAATTTTGATTTCATCTGAATGCTCTCCATTCAGTGTGCTTACTTTAGTGCCAAGAAAAGGCATTGCCTGAGCTCTGTGGGTGCTGTATGCTGTGCTCAGTCTAGTAATGAGGTGTCTTTGAACAAACAAAATACCTGAGACTGTCACTGCTGGTGTAAATGGTCACGGCTCCGAAATTAGGAGTGATGCACCAAGGCTTGGATATACCCTGTGGCAAATACATGGCATGAAAACACTGCAAAATGAGTCCTGTCAAGACAAGGTATGTCATGGTGAGTTAATTCAGCCTGGCTGAATTTCGCCATTGGCAGGTAACCTGCTTGGTGATGTGTATGGCTCAAACCAGGCAGCAGCCTGTCCCTCATCCTGTAGAAATGCCATCACTTCATTAAGGGTCACCGTGCTTCATTAACAGGTCCATCTTAGCCTTTCTCAGCCATCTCAGAAACGGCTCCAGGCCTGAATATTCCTTTGGTATTTTAATTGTAGAAAGTAATGACAGTCTTGTGTTGTGTTATTGTTATAGAGGAAGAACAGCTCCTGGCTGAGCTTCCAGAGCACCAGTGCAGGGTTGTGGTGTGTGAAACACAGGAGTTCCATCTGACACCGCTTTGAGTAACTGCACTGGTGTTATTTCCAAATTCATTAAAAAAAAACTACACAAGACGAGAACCAGTGCTCAAAGTGCATGCAGATTTAGTGGGAATTCCTCCAGTTCCCCACAGATGATGTGGGGCTATGGTAAGCTTTTGCCAGGGAAATAGTGCTGCTCTTGAGTGGAGTGAGCGTGGGAGGGTTTGCAAATGTCTCTGCCTGGGACAGAGGAATGTGAGTGCAGAAGTCAGACCCAGGTGGGACTCACCGCTGTCATGGTTGGAGAAACACATCAGGCCTCTTCAGCACAGGATTTGTTTTGTGTCTTTCAAATTTGGGTGTTTGGTGACCATTTGGGCAGGTGTATCCTCATCAGGAGGATGGTTGACTGTCCCTGTGTGCTGCTGTCAGCACTGGCTCATCCTACCTGATCACAGCCAAGGGGGTGCCAGTGGCTGTATCTGCTCAAGGCAAAGTCCCCCTCTAAGTCAGAGGGGAATAATGATATTATTTTCTGTTACATTGCTGGGAGCCTCCAGCAGTCAGAGAAGCAAAGGTGTGTGTCTGGCATTTTCCTGAAAATCTGCTGAGAGTGCAGGTGTGAGTCCCTGGCTGTGGGTGACCCTGTGCTACTGGAGGCTCTGGAGAAGGATAAAATTCACCCTTTGGCTTCTGCAGTACCACAAGACCATGTTTAGATGTAGTTTGCTTCTGGTCAGAGTAGTTACAGAAATCACAGGACTCTGGTTCTGCAGGTGCTGTGTGGCAGCAGGCTGGGAACAGCATGTCCAGAGGAAGATAGTTTTGGGGTAAAACTACTCCAATATGGGAATTCATTGCCAAAACACTGGAGACTGTAGAGTTCTGTAGGGACTGAGTGTGGATGGACACTTTCAGCTGAAGCCTGTGTGTTACCAAACCTAAGCTGGGTTTTGTTGTAAGAAGAATGTTCTATAACTGTTCTCTTTTTTTTTCTTTTTTTTTTTTTTTTAACAGACTTGAAATGATGACATCAAGGAGCTTTTGGTGCTCTCTTGTACTGCTGGGGGTTCTCCCACTGGTCACAAGGGGATGGATGGATGTGGACCAGAGCAGAAGCCTGTATTCGGATGTGGGGAGGTTGCATCAAGAGGTACTGTACACCTGCTGCTGCTGCAGCCACAGCTCCTGGGTTTCTGTTCTGGGGCTGAGCTCAGGCTCCCCATATTGCAAACAGAAAACAAATGTATCTATATATACATATATCCATGTGTATTTGTATTAAACACCTCCTGAGGAGGTCAGTGAAAAGCAGTGAAACAGAAACTCTTACACTCATTAGGTATATCATGTGGAAGTGGAATTATGCATCTGGCTGTTGTGGAGATGCTGTCTTTGCCCCAAAGACTTTACAGTGTGTCGTGTCCTGGGGCTGCTGATAACAATGAAGCTAAATTTAGCAAGCAAACTGTCTTGGTTCTTCATTTGGGTCAGTGGACATTTAGGTGAAACCTAAGAAGAGCTCTTTAGAAAGAAAACTGAGCCATAGGTGATTCTGAGAGAATCAGCAAAATTACTGCCCAAAGTGTTTCCCTCCAGACTTACTGATGTGACACCTTTCTGAAGCACAGAGGAGTAGAAAAGGGAGCAGGGAACAGTGACTGCAGCGAGCAGTGATCTCCTTCCACCCCAGTGCCCATCTTGCTGGGGCAGGGCAGCAGTGCCTGCTCAGTCCTGGGCTCAGGGAGTGCAGGAGCAGCTGAGCCTGTTTCCAAGTGCTGAAGGTGACGGTGCTGGCTGCTGTCACAGGGGTGTGGATGGAGCAGTCCCTGTCCCAGTGGGATGCTGGATTTCTGAGCCAGTGCTCAGCACTTCTTGTGGCACAGACATACACTCAGATTTTCACAAGTCTGAGGCTGAGATGTGTGAATAAAGCCACAAAAATCTAGCACTGTGACTTTGAGCTGTAAATGATGAATGAATGCTGGAACAATTTTAGCTATTTAATTAGTTCCTGTATGTTCCCTAAATGGTTGCTCAAACGTCTGAAAGTGGGAGATGGTGCAGAAGGACAGGAAAAGGACACTTGGCTATTTTTTAGCTGCCATTGCCTTGAACACTTATGTGCTGGCAGACACATCAGTCAGTGCCAGGCTGATGATAAGCCCTTGATGGATTCATGTTGCAAATGGATCTGTTTAAGCCTCGGGATTTGGTTGTAGTTGGAGGATCCCATTTCTCCCAGTCACATTCTGTCTAAAATACCCAGTTATCTGCATTATCATTTAAGCCAATTAAAACAGTGCTGCTTAAAGTAATTTCAATAGTGTTGGAGGTTCTACAGCTGTGAGGTGTGTTTCAGGTGTATTTTGTCCTTGAGGTATCCAACCTCTGTTCTGTAAAAGTGAAGAACAACAGCTCCCTTCCACATCTCCACTGTTATTTTGCTGCTGTGTAGGCTCAGGTAGTACACTGGCACATTGTTAAACCTGATCTTGCAGAATCTCTGATACATTTTGCTTTTTTATTAAAAATTGTTAAATATTTTGCGTACTTGTGCAATTTAAAAAGTCTAATTCTTTACTAATTCACATTAGTTTTCATTTTTTTAAGAAAGTTGCTCTGAGGAATTAAATTAGTTACTCAATTTACTTTAACATAAATCATAGAATTATTATATTACTTGAAAGACACTAATTCATTTGACCTTTCTCTAAAGACCATAATGTTATTTTACCAATTACTTGATCTTGCTTGAGGTGGAAGTATCTCAGCTAAAAATGTATTTGCTCAGGTTTGCACAGAATTTAACAAGTGTGACTATTAAAATTAGGACTGCACAAAGAATGCTGTTAAAATAGATTCAAGAAATGTAAGTTATAAAAGAAAAGTATCTGTACAGAAAACTCATTTCCACAAGAAATAGTGTTTATACAGTGTGGCACCAAACAACAAAATTAATCTGAAAACTCTGAGCATAGCTTTCAGGTTGGTCAGTGAAACTGAGATAATCACCTTTTGAGATAAATAGAAGTTACTGTCTCTTGCAGAAAATAGTTTATCCATAATACATTTCTAATAATAAAATTCGCCTGAAATCCTTTTCTAGAATTATAGGGCTTTGTTCAATTTTGAGCTCCTTATCCATGAGAAGTTTGTCAGGTTCCAAATTTTATGGTTTGATTAATTCATAGATCCATTAACATGCATTTAAAAAATATTGAATCACAACTAGAAATGCTCCTAGCAAGTCACTAATACTGCTTTAAAAATGAGTAAAATGTTAATTTACAGGTCAAATAATTTTGAAGTCTGTTCTGATGGAAAATTCCTGTGAACCTCATCAAAGCAAATACGTGGGTATGGGTCACTGACCTTCACTAATACTTGTTCTGATCTACATAGGAGCAAGTTTACTGAATCAAAAACATTGCTTAATTTATGTTCAGATTGCTAAATCAATTTCTTCATGGTATGTGGTAGAATTATTGCATCTGTGCTTTGAATTTATTAAAGAAAATAAGACTACAAGGCTTTCTGATCAGAAACCAGCCCTCTAATATAACAATGGTGTGTGTTTTTCTTGATGTGCAGCCTTTCACACCTCAAGTTTATGGGGTGTTCCTGAGAAGAGGTTTCTTTTACTGGAATATTTTTAGTCCTGATTAGATAATAAATATGTATATGCAGTATGAAATTCCAGTTTCACTGAAAGAGCTAAAATAGAAAACCTAATTTTAAAAAGGGACAACATTAGTGTTTCACTGGAAAGCTGCAACATTCCTGGTTTGTATTAATTTTGGAGACTACTGCTGTATTGTGTGAAGTGTCTCATAGCCTGGTTCCAGGGGTTGCTGGAAAGTTCTTGAAGCTTCTGAGCATTGCATATGGACTTGAGTGAAGCTTCTCAGGGTTGAACTATGATGGGACTAAATCCTATTGAGTGGAATATATGCCAAAATATCAGCCATATAGTGCTCACTGCTCTGGGGTGTTGTTTTTGGACAAGTTTTTGCCTCTGCCTTCAGCAAGTCTGATTGCATGTTCAAGTTGGATGTTCTAGAGGTGACTACAATTCACAGGCAGCTCTGTGCTGGCTCAGAAGGGCTTTGGGTGGTCTATGATACACCAGGTGATGTGATCTGGGGTCACCTCTTCCTTCTAGAAAGAAAGTCTCAAAAAATGGAGATTTCTGTGTCAATGCCAGTGGTAGTGAAGAGAGTTTCCAGTATGAGCAGAAAAGAGACAAACAATTGGATCTGAAATAACCCTGGAGTTTGGGTTTGGAGGAGAACTTGGCCAGGAGGTTCTGATGGAAAGCCAGCAATGCTATTCTGCTCAGTCTCTACTAGGTAATCCACACTAGTAGCTCAGGCTGGTTTTTTTCTGCTTCCTGGGGTATTTTGCAAAGCATCTTATTAAATACTGAAATTTGACAGCCAGATTCTCCCATTCCCTGCTTTCTCTGTGAGAGGCTGATTTCCTGTGCATGCTGAAGCCAAGCTGGTTTTGCCATGGTTTTTAGGGCAGACCTTGCAACTCCTTTTGTGAACCTAAAATGAGCAGAGCAGT
The DNA here is from genome assembly GCF_048771995.1 of Taeniopygia guttata. NCBI lineage: Eukaryota > Metazoa > Chordata > Aves > Passeriformes > Estrildidae > Taeniopygia > Taeniopygia guttata. The sequence goes on along the minus strand of NC_133038.1, from coordinate 1,124,565 downwards.
GCTGCAGCTCTTCATCAGCCCTTCCAGGAGCAGAGCTCCTCTAACACAAGTTATCACAGAGCTGCTTTTTGGAAATTCAAATTCTGTGTTATGTTTTCTAGGGCACTGCTGGTGGGTAGCTTGAATAATATTGTCCTCGCTTGATAGTGTGAAAGTGGAGAATAATCCTGTGTTGTGGTACATGAAGAGTTTTTTGTGCTGCATTTTTAAGTATTTGGAGGTCACCAAGCTCCTGAGGAGTAGCAGTGAAGGCTGGCAGGTGTTCTGTGGTCTGTTTAGGGCTACAGAACCATAACTGCTCTGTGGTTTCTAGAAATACTTAATTGCTTTAATTTGCCTTTCATGCTGTGCTATTTTTGCCACCCATCCTCCTACTTCAGAAGTCTCAGGAACCCATGCACAGCCCCCCACGCTCCTGTGGGGAGAAGAGCTGTGTCCCTGGGGAAGCTGCCCTGCACAGAGCTCCCAGGTGATGCTCCATGTGCTCATTTTTCAAGGCACTATAACCTTCTTCTTGCTGGCATTTGGCAGGTATTGGCTCTGTTGGCTATCCATTGTTTTTGTTCATTATTACTTGAAGGAGAACATAGATTCCCATCCCTGGAAGTGTTCAAGGCCAGGTTGGATGGGGCTCTGTGCAGCCTGGTCTAGTGGAAAGTGTTCCTGTCCCTGGCAGGAGTTGGAATTGAATGATCTTTAAGGTCCCTTAGAATCCAAACCATTCTGTGATTCTAAGGCACCTGAGCTGCTCAAAAATCTCCAAGTATAAATGCAGAGCAAACAGCTGGATCAGACCAGCCCTTCAGTGCCCTCATGCCTAGAATAAAGCCTTTCTCTGGAGTCCACTCACAAGCCTCAACTGTGCTCGTCTAAGAGTGTCAATTATTGCTGATATTTCTAGTTATATTCAGGTTCTTAAATGTTGCATCACCTACTGCTGCATTTGAAGATGACAGTAGATTATTCTGAGCAGCAAGGGATTCATAGGGATGATTTTGGGCTCCTTCCCCCAGAAAAGTCATGTTTCCTAATCTGACAGACTAGGAAGGGATTTTTTTTTTTCTGAAGCAAGGTAAAAAATTGCAAAGGCTCTTTTTTGATAAAAGCTTTTTGCTTCTAATTCAAATACAGACACAATTTCAGAGGATGAGCTTGGAATAAACCAGGCACAGTGTATAAATTTTCAGTTGAAGATCTAATATCCTGGTATTTATTTTAACTATTAATAATAGTAATGTGTTATCTACTATTTGAGTGTTCTTCCTGCTTTTCAGTTTGGAGAAAGGAAGGAAAGAATCAGATTTGAATTTAAATCCCTACTGTGCTACAGCCTGCTGTTGCTTCAAGCCTTAATGAAAGTACAGGGAGACAAGACTTAAGTTTATTTTTTTATCACTTTGGTGTGTAGTGATAATTCACTCCTTGTTACCTACATTGATGTGGTATCTCTAACAAGCAGTATTTCCTTTTTGTAGAGCATCCTCAATCTTAACAGGTATCTTATCCCTGTGGAGATGAGAAGCTTTTGCTCTGAGTGCTGGTTACCTGAGCATCTGCAGCTCAAGGTGCTGTGAAATATTTATAATATTTCGATAATATTTATATTGGGCATGTTGAGGTCCTTCCTCTGCATCCCCAACCTCCCTCTCCACTTTCTTCTGTGTACTCAGAGGGCTTAATAAATGCTGTATCTTAATAAATGCTGTATCTTATGGAATGCTCTTTTACTTGAAGTACTAGAAAATGTGAAATTTGGAACAAGGCAGGTGCTGTACACTTGAATAACAGCAGAAAATTGGAAGAATTTTGGCTTACATGAGTGGTTATAGCTCAATAGTGAGTGTCAGGATGCATCTAAAGCACAATCTGAAGATGAAACCCACTTGCCTGCAGTCTCTTGCAGAACAGAAATCCTGCTTCCTTTATGTTTTTTTAAACTTCTGGTAGGATGCAGTGTGTGATAGCTTGTGGTGGTCCTACACTACCCAATTTCCTGGGAGCTGTCACCTTCCAGCCAAGAGAACAAGCCCCCTGCTGCTGCATGGAGCAGTTTGTGGTGCATTGGAGGTTAATGACCTTGAATTTGGGGTATTTGGATGCTGTCTCTGGGAGCAGAGGGATGTGGGCTCGTGCTGCCTGGCTCTGTGCTGAGCTGTGGCACTCACTGACTGCAGGAATCAAATTTCAGGAAGTTTTTCTCATGTCACAGTTGAGCAGCTGTGAAAAATCATACTGAGATGGGAAAATGCTGGTATGATTCTGAAGCAGAAAATAAGACCAGAGTAAATCATGTTGCAAAAATAAAAGGAATCAAGGCAGTCTTAACTTGGTTATGATGTGACAGAGGGTTAAACTTTCTGATACTCTATTCAGAAGCCACTCAGCCTTAAAAGACTAAATGTTAAGTAATTTTTTTTCCCCAATTGTAGCATATTCTCCCTTTGAAACAAAGGTTGTAGCGTTAGTTTTTAATGGAAGACAGTTTTACTTGAAGTACTTTTGACCACCAAGAAGGGGAACTCTCAGTTTTTAGATTAGAAAGAGTATATCCACAAATATGGGATTTCTAAAAACAGCTATCCCATGGGCTTCCCCATCACAAGGTGGAAATTTATGGAGCTATACCTGGGTTTCTCATCTGGAGTCCAGAACTAATAGTGAGTAAAATCAGAGCTGCAGTAATTATCTCAATTAGTTACCGTATGGATGAGCAGATGATACTGTGTGATGTGAGACATCAGAGTTCCTCTGTGTTCATACCAGACAGTACAAATCCAAACTGCCAGTGTCCGTACTGATAGCAAGCTTTCTCCAAACAGGAGCATGTGAGCTATTTTTTCTTCGTGTCTGATCACATAAAAAAAGGGAGAAAATCCTGATTGTCAAACTAAGCTGTGTATTAGTCGTATACTGTGCTGATACTCCAGTCCCAAGGCAGAGCATCCCACCAGCCTTGCACTGAGTGTCATTTCATAGAATGGTTTGGGTTTGGGTCAAAACTCATCTAATTCTACCCCCCTGCTATAGGCAGGGACACCTTCCACTATCCAGGTTGCTCCAGGCCCCTTCCAGCCTGGTCTTGAACATTTCCAGGGATGGGGCAGCCACAGCTGCTCTGGGCACCCTGTGCCAGGGGCTCACTGCCCTCACAGGGAGGAATTTACTCCGAAGTATCTGATCTAAATCTATCTTCTTTGCGTGACCCCTCACTGGAGATAAGGAGGAGAAGGCTCTGAAGGGAGTAAAAAAATCCATGGCATGGTAATCTATTAATAGGATCAGCCACTTCTTTATTAATTTGCTAAATGAGTTAGGACTGTATATTTAGAAATTGTACAGCAGTTAGGCTGATCCTGAGAGCAGGTCCCTGGAGACCTGGAGTGTGCAGAGGTAACATCTGATTTATTGTGAGACCCAGCATGAGCCCAGCTGCAGGGACTGAGTTTGATTTATCTACTTGCACTGCCTTGTCTCCCACAAAGGGTCTGGTAAGGCCAGCAATGCAGGGAACTTGTGGATCTGGGGTGTTACCTGTTCTTCTGCATCTCCTGCTGCATTGTTTTATTGGTTTTTGCTGCTGGTTGTGGGTTTTGGCTTTTTTTAAGTTTTGGGGTTTTTTTGCCAAGTCCCCTATATTGAATTTTGGTTATAAAAAGGGATGCCTTTTTACAAAATCTAAATCAGTATTAAAGGGCAAGAGACTGAAATCATTGCAAGGTTATCCGATGGATTATTGTGCTTCAGGGCAGTTGCCATCCCTTTGCTATCTGCTTTGGTGATCTGTGCTCAGCATCATTACCTGCTGGGATCAGAGGCAGCAACAAGCAGGGATGGGAAATGCACAGCTATGTGAAAGTCTCTTAATGCTGAATTCATCCCAGGAAGTTTTCAAGGCCAGGTTGAACCCAGACCTAGTGGAAGGTGTTCCTGCCTGTGGCAGGGGGTTTGGAACAAGATGATCTTTATTGTTCCTCCCAGCCCAAACCATTCTGTGATTCTATACGAAAAAACCCCAAAGTGGTTTTGCTGCTTGCATCCATTGCTAATGACCCCTGGAAAACCTGTTTGTGGCATGCTGGCAACCAAGCACTGTTTTGTGTTTGTATTCCCTCTGTGTTGTTGTGTTTTAACTCTGAACAATGAAGTTCCCAATGCTCTGTGTTCGTTATGAATGAAATCTGATTTATCACTAGTGCTCTGCTCATCCATGGACCCATGACTCATTGTTAATCAGGAGATATAAACTCGCTCTTATGCCTTGGCATCCTTCTGTAAGAGCAGAAAAGGGCTTTGTGCAAACCAGTTGTTAAATGGCATCAGGTTCACACAGGTGTTGGTACAACACGCTGCAGCTACAGGGGAGTGAAGCAGTATGACAGCAGGTACTGAACTCGATTTGATTTTGATTTTCACCCCTCCTAATCCAGGTAGAAATATTTATCATACTCTGGGGTGCTCAGTCGTCTGTAGATGCAGATTTACTTTAGCTATATGTCTGGTGAAAGGCAATCCTGAAGCAAACATACTACATTGATTTCCACATAGTGATTAGGCACTTCAGATACACAACAGAAGGACCTTTGATTCTGTACTCAATTGAACAACATTAAAAAGTAGGAAATAGGTGCTAAAAGTGAACCTTGACAAATAAAACTGTTGTATTGCACTAATGAAATGCTATTTAAAGCAGTACATGAAGAAGCTTTTTAGAAGGAATGGAAAATCCGAAACAGTTTTTTTCCTTCAAAGCAGATGATTTATGCTCTGATAAAATTAGATTTTTAGTTAAAGGAATTTGCAGTCATTAAATGGTGCCCATGAAATAAGTCTCATTTATAACCATCTGCTTTATGGCTTCTGCAGAAAAGTATTCCTCAGGCAATGCATTCAAGAACTTTGGTGTCATTTTTATCAAAATAGTTTGGTTCTCTACTGGTAACACTATTAAAATCTTTGAAACCTCTATGTGATTTTTTTTTTTTTTTTAAGTTGAGATCAGTATCATCTTCAAGAAAAGTCTACCTGGAGTTGCTATCTTTTTGTACTGTACTTCAAGCCCTGCTGTGGCTGCCAGGCATTCTTCCATTTTTTTGTCTACCCTCCTGAAATTTTGAGCATTCTCAGTGTCTTTGGAGGTTTCTCCAGGGAAGGGATGTTTTGGGGACACACCAAGTGCTGCTGTTTTCCCAGGAACAAGAAGTGATGGCTTGCTGCTTGACCTGGTGTTCTCCCACTGCAGTTCCAACAAGCTTTCCTTCTGAACCCAGCATCTGTTTTTTTGGATATTTATATTCATCAGAGCTTACAATTATAAAGGGAACAGAATAAAAGAAGGGAAACTTTGAAGACCATCCTTTGTCTTTCATGATGTCTGTGCAGACATGGAAATAACGAAAGGGCATTTTATAAAAGTGAGATGAGACTTGGATGTTTGTTTAATAGAGCCTTGATAGTCTATTTCCTTTTGATCAATATAATAGTTGTAATTAGTTTTAGTATTTCTAAGCTTTTGAACTGCAGAGGATTCAAACAGCTTGTTACTCTGAGGGACTCTGGGGAACTTTAAAAGTATTCTTCCCTTTTGCATATATTGCATGTACACAGGCCTAATGATAGTAGCTGTAGCTGAGCTTTTTTATCCCATGCCCCACCTCTCAACTAATATTTTGAAAAGCTCAGAGAGGTCCCTGGAGTATAACTGCCTGCACAGCTCAGAGCTCTGCTACATAAAGAGGATAAATGCTTTGAAGTCTGTATTAATCCTGAATGCCATTTTATATATTGCTCAAGATCACTGAGGTGGTATCCTACAGGCAATAATGACAGTATTTTTATAAGCAAACACCTTTTTTTTTTTTTTTTATGATCCCCTTCAGCTGACTTGAAGGGTGCCAAGGAGACCATTTCTGGTATTCTGATCCTTCTCTGATGTGGTGGAAGCTTTGTTTTGAGGAAGGCAGCTTTGGTTGTGTGAAGGAAGGAGAAGCAGCATCTGCTGCCTGCACGGGTGATGACAAAGGGCAGTACAAACTGTCACCGTGTTTGGGCAGGACATGGGTGATGTGAGGTGGCTCCTGGGCTGCAGGAGACCTCAGCTGTGGCTCTATCCTGCCCTGGGACATTCTGGGAGGGGGCAGGGGGCAGAAGGAGGCATTTCTGTAGGCAGTCAATGGGTCATACAGCACTGCAGTGTGCAGTGCCCAGAGCCTTCTCTTCTCCAGGCTGAACACCCTCACCTCTCTCTGCCTGTCTCCACAACAGGGGTACTCCAGATGGTCTTTACAATTCCACTTGTTCTAATACTGGCTGCAAGAAGTAACTCAATGATAGAAATTTGGGCATATTTGTAATTAACCCACAAATTGTGTTACTGTGTGGAATTAAATATTTATTCCTCTGAAGTCTCACCATTAGTATAAGCAGATAGTGTTGCCTGGGAATGCAATACCTTTTGAAACAGTGTTGTTTTAAAGCAATTTTCTATATTAGAGATGGTTGTGATGATTTGCAAAAAAGTGATATTCAAAAATATGTAGGTGTGCATGGATTGAAATGAGCACTTGGCTTTCAGCATGAGTAGTCCAGTGGCTTTGAAATTATTCAGATATTTGAAGAAGTCTCTGCTAAAAATATTTGTAATGGTTCCTCCTTCCTCAACCCCAAATCTTTGGTGTAGTAATAATAGCCTTTCTAACTGCTCCCTTTTAACACAAATAGAGGGGAAAAATCCATTTTCAAGACAAATGTTGTGCTTTACAATGTAATTTATCACACTATGATGAGTCATTTTAGGTGTTATATTTATCCATTAAATATCTGTGGACAAACTGAAATGTGTGCTTGTATTTGCTCCTCAGTTATTGTATTGAGCTTCATAGATGCTTCCTTGGGTCAGTGACTAATGTTTTTGGGGGGGTTGTTCATCCTGCCTTTGAAAAATTCTTGCATTTAATAAAAAACACCACAAAAAATTCTCTTTTTCCTTATAGGACTCCAGAAGGTTTGAAGTTACAAGACAAAAAGGTAGGAAAACTGGTTTTCTTTCAGTGTGTGTGTTGGTGTTGAGTATTCTTGCAGTAACTTTTTAAAACAAGCATGAGTTCACACACTTGAAAGGTTGTGGTGCTGTGCGTTTTCCAACAGTCTGTGCCTGGTGCTTGTCTGACAGTTCTTAGTGTTGCAAATTGTAGAATTTTTTTTTCCAATGAAAAGCTGCTCTTTTAGCACAGAATTGCATGATGGTGTTGGGTGTACATGGCAAAGTTTGGGTGCTGGCAGGACATTTAAATGGCTTTAAGCTGAAGGAAGATAATTTAGATCAGATATTAGGGAGAAATTCCTCCCTGTGAGGGTGGTGGGACCCTGGCACAGGGTGCCCAGAGCAGCTGTGGCTGCCCCATCCCTGGCAGTGTTCAAGCCCAGATTGGAGGGGGCTTGGAGCACCCTGAGATTGTGGAAGGCATGGCAGGACATTGGAACTGGATGAATTTAAAGATCTTTACCAACCCAAAACATTCTGCGATAAACTCAAAACCTGGAGAATTTCAGGGAGAAAGAAGTACAGACAAGGCTTTCCATGCCTTGGCACACCACAGCTCCACCCAAAGGGGCATTGGTGCCCTGAGCTCTGCTCCTGGGAACTCTGCTGCCTCAGAAACTAATTTGCTTCTGCCAGGAGTGGCTCTTTGATGGCTCCTGGCAGCTGGGGGGAGAATTGGCCATCAAAGAGCTCATTCTGGTTATCATTAATTTTGATTTTGTTCAGCAGATGTTTTCTGGATCAGGTAGTTGCTTTCCTCATCTGTCTTGGTAGAATGTGAAGCAGATAGCACTCTCCTGTTCAATGGATTAATGCATTCCCTGTTCCCTTCCAGCAGCTTGAATTGTTTCAGGCATCCCATATGTTGGGGAGAGGTTGTAACTACCAAAGTTTTATGCATAAGCAAAGAAGGTCAGGTCCAAGGGTAACTTGTCATTTGGGCAAGTAATCTCCTTTTTTTGTGTGTGTGTTTGTGTTTTTGTGTTTTTTTTTTTTTTTTCTTCTGTGAGGCTGAGGCAGCAGAGAGGCCTGAATTAATCAAAAATCCAGCTGTTACTAAAGGTGAAATCTAATTAGATGCCCACTGTCCGTATATGTTTGATCAAACTTCTGCCACTCTTAATGAAGAAATCCAGTTCTGTTGTACTTCCCTCAGTCTCAAACTGAGGAGGGCTCTTGGGTGGGTCAAGGCTGCTTTGGGATGCAGGAAGGCCTCTTGGTGTTGTGGCTGTGGATGCGTTTCAGTCACGCTCTGGCTGTAGTTTGTGGTGCAGTTCATTATAGGCACAGAGCCTGAACCCAGTCTTGTGGATGTACCTCCTGTCCTTTTTCAGATATGAGTTCTATTTCCAAAACTTCACAGTGAAAGTAACCAACACGTATGAGAGCTTAAAGACAGCAATTCTTGAAATTTGATTGAGTTTACAGATCTTGTGCTTGGAGAATGTTACTTCAGAGCAATAACTGAATTTGGAGGTCAGTGCCTGAAGACACCAAATTTCCAGGCTAAGTGAGGCTAATTTCTCATTGCTTTCAGAGGATGGGTAAGACTTAACTTTTATTTTGCAGAGTAAAACCATAATATATTTTCAGAAGCGAATTCAATGTAATGTACTTCTGTTAGAAGCTTCTTAGACCCATGAAGGGGATGTAAAGGGGATGGCAAGTGAGGAAGTTAAGATGTATAGATAAATTTGGCTTATGCCCAGCAAGGCAATATGTGGATTATCAAGTCTGTGAAGAACTGCAAACTCCTCAGAAGTCAAGAAAATGCTAACATGGTAAATGCCTCTTGATAACAAAAGCCTGTGGATTTGCAGAGCTACCTGGGGATTTTCAGCAATGTTTAAGTATCTTCCTCTCTGGAGTTATTCCTCAATAGTGCCTATAAAATAATTCAGCTAAAGTCTCTTTCAGAAACCTGTTCAGTATTAAAATGTGCACAGAGCAGATATCCTTTGGTGTCAGGAAAAAAAATAACAGGAGGGTCAGAATGTTTATTATGCACACAAAAGGGTTTCTTCTAGATCTTGCGATCTGGTATGAGGTGATTTTGATGAGGCCTTTTTCCTCCTAAAAATGGTAATTTTTGCAGATAATGGTTTTTATCTGAGGAAATGAGATGGTTGGAAGAGACTGGGAGTTGGAGGTTTATCCCTGTTCTGTTCCCTTGGTAGAAATTTTGGCTTTCTCTTAAAAAACTGAAAAACTAAAAAATAGCTCATAGAAATACCTACAAATGTGAGAGCTCAGCAGACTTACTCTGTATCTGCTTTTATTATCCCAAGCTTATGGATGATCCAAGATGATTTAAAAGAAGAGCTTTTGGTGAAAGAGGGGCAATCCTGGTTTAGACTTTTCAGAATTTTTCTTTATATTGGGACGAAAGGTTTGAATCCTTTAGATTTAAAGCAGACACTTTTCTTTCAAAGGGAACAAAGCCTTGATTGTTGTTGAGCATGAAAACACTTTAGTCTTTTTTAGTTGTGGATGAGTGTAGTTAAACTGTGAGGTTTTGTTTTCCAAAGTGTCAGGATTACATATGCTGGAAAAATTTTGAACCTGGTCCAAAGCCCATTACAGTCAATGAATGGTTTTCCTTTGACTTTCGTGGCATCAGATCAGCAGTAATTACATGATCTTTTAATTGCTGTGGTATGGAGGAGAGATGCTTCCCTGACTGCAGCTGGCAGCCACCTCTCAGTGATATTTGAGACTGGTTTTCTTCTCAACTGAAATGGAAATGGCTGCAGAACTGTTTTGTTCCTGGGAGGTCTAACTGGTGTGCAAATATTACCCTTTTTGGCTAAAAATAATTTTTTTAATCAAAAAAACCCGTCAATCTGGGATTTGATAAGAAGATGCAGGAATATTTTTCTAAATTCACTTGAAATTTGGCTCTGAGTTGGTCACACATTTGACCCACTGTGGTATCTATCCATATTTTGCCCATGCAGTGGTAACCAGAATATGGGTAGGGTGCCAGCTTTTGTGTTGTACTTTGAAAACAAACTAACAAACTCCCAACCAGCCAAAAACCCTCTAAACACAAGATCAAGAAACCCCAGCATGTGATAAACAAGGGTAGGATTTGAATGCCATCACTCTATATTGCTCTGTTGAACTAAAATCATAGGGCAAGTTTGGGCACGTTGTTATTTTTTCACTATCTGAATCTTTTATCTTTTCTCATTTTTGTGTTAATTTTTCATAATTTTTCCTGCCCTTAGTGCCGAGGAAAGGGGAAAGGAGGCAAAAGGGGAATAACCTGCACACTCCTTGCTGCTGTCCAGGGCGGTGTAACACTGCAGGAGAGCAGATGGGGAAGAGCAGAACAGGAGCTGGGAAAAGCAGCAGTTTGTGCAGATCATGCGGACACAGCAGGAATTTAGTAAAAAGGACAAAGAGAATAGTGAAAAGGATGAAGTGTCAGAATGGTTGGGGTTGGAAGGAGCCTCAAAGCCCATCCCATTCCACCCCCTGCCACGGGCAGGGACGCCTTCTGCTATCCCTGCCTGCTCCAAGCCCTGTCCAGCCTGGCCTTGGACACTTCCAGGCATGGGGCAGCCACAGCTTCTCTGGGCAGCAAGTGCCAGTGTCTCCCCACCTTCACAGGGGAGAATTTCTTCCTAAAATCTACATAGTCCTATGAGGAGTGCCTGTGCAGGAATCTCTGAGACTGAAGGGTGTGTGTTAGATTGCAAGAAACAGGACCAAGCTTGTAGAGAGCACCTGCAGACATTGGGCTGGACAGTGGCAGGGTTTAATTTTAAAGATTGGTGACTTTTCCCTGTGAATTAAGTGTACGTGAATTCCTAATACACCTGTTGCTGTGAATTACACCATACAACTTATACATGTAAAAGCCACATACTTTTTTGCCTATCAAAATCCCTATGTCTGGCAGAACAGAGCCTCCAGTGGTTTCCCCAATTATTTTAATGGCAAGGACACAGGAACTAATTCTGCATGGAGCTAACAAATGTTCCCATTTCAGTTGGCACTGTGGGGCTGAGGGATGCTGAGTACTAGAACAAATTGTCTGCTGAGTACAGCTATGCCCAAGCATATGTATAGTCACATTAAGCATAAAGAGCCAGGTCTTCAGTAGATAGAAATAAGCAAAGCACTGCTGAATTAATGGACCACCTTTGCATTTTACCAGCTGAGAATCTAACCCAAGCACTTAAAACTTTTAATTTGTTTTTATGTTGTTCACAATCATCCGTTCAACAAATTAGTGTCAAAAGATGCTTTTGAAACCATTCAGCCAAGAAATGTTCAAGCAAATTGCTTCTGCTGTGACCATATAATCTTATTAAATGAGATGCAACTCTAGATTTATTCAGACAGATGACATCACACTGCCATAAAGATACAAACTTTAAATATCTGACTTGAATTAAAACTTCTTTGAATTGACGCTTCTCTGAAGTTTTCACAAGCTCTGTGTTGTGACTGTCCTAATTGTATATATTTATTACAGGTACACAATCCTCATTGTCACACTGTGATTCCTAGTCACAATGTGGAGCAATAGAATGTAGTACACCCTGAGCCTTCTCAAGTCACCAGAGTTTTATTGAAAAATCTCTGCATCAATTAGCATGGTAGAGGATCCAGCCAACAGCTTAAGAAATATTTCATTATTCTCCACTTGACATCAATTTTTATGTCCTACGTGAAAAACTGACTCATGGTTATAAAATAGTAAAGCCCTTCAGAAATTCTATTTACTTTGTCCTTTATTTTCGCCCACTTCAAATGCTTGCCTCTCCATGGAAGATGACAGGCACTCCAAAATTGGCAGGAATGATAAGTTGCTCTCCTGAAATCCTTCAGGAGCACAAAGTGGTCAGCTGTAATTACTTTTGTAGTAAATCACCTATTAATTTCCCATTATGTTGTTTTTTTCCTATTACTGGAATCCAAAAAAATCTGTGTTTTTTCCCTATGACTTGGTCAAAACCCACCAAAAATCAGTAGCTGTGCCTATGTTGCTCTTTAGAAAAAGCTGTACCCCCAGGGTCTTGGTTGTCTGTCTCTCCCTGTTACATCCAGATGATATAGTATGAAAGTAAATATTCATATGTATATGTTCTGCACACAGTTGGGTGTTCAGAAACACACTCACTGTATTTCAGGACATTCCTCCAAAGTCTGAAGGACAACTTTTACATTAAAACAGTCATCCTGTTTTGTTGAATCACAAGATGGAATATTTTCCATTATTTTTTTACTGGTTTTAACAATTACTCAGTCTTTACTTCAAAGTTTTTTGTCTTTGCCCATCTCAGCTGCTTTATTTTCATGGGAAGTTTTATTATCTCTGGCTTTGCCATTCACTGACAACATATGCTTTGAAATCTGTTACTCAGGGAAGGTTGTTTGGGTCAAGATATTAGTCTAATGTTTAGAGCCTGTGTTTCCAAGGTTATGAAACCACAGTTTCTCAGCTTTTTTTGTACTTCATCCCACTTGAACAGCCTAGCCCTAGTCAGGAAGGGGCAAAGCTATTTGCTCCCACACACCTCTTAGCTGTGGTGTTTAATTACAACTTAGCATATTTTGTGCTCTAAAGTGACAGGAATTAAATAGGGAGTAAAACCATGTGGAGGGGGGAGAATCTCAAATAATCAACACATTATCCAGTGCTGGGCACAGTAGTAAATTAAACAGGAATGTGAATGCTCCTGGACAGTGTTACTATTGTTTTCGCATTGCACATGTGTCTGGGAGGAGGAGCAGAGAATTGCAGCTTAGCCAAGGGAGTTTCTGAGCAGCTCCTGAACCAAACAGGGCTGGTCCTGGTGGTCACATTAGGCTGACAAATTTGACTGTTCACAGAGGTGGAATACTTCTGAAAATGTGAATGCAGCCGTGGCTTAGCCCAGCTTTGCCATAAGAATAGCAAACCCCTTGCGTGCCCAGCTCTCTGACTGGTGGAAACAGTGGTTTTGCAGAGTTAAAGTTCCTGTAAATTGATCTATCAGTTTCTGTAGTTGAGTACTTTGGGGCAGGAGGAAGAATGAATTCTCGTCATGGCAGAATGGGCATGACTGTTTAGTAAGTAAATATAATAGAGTGTGGCTTTGCTAGAGCAGCAGATTGATGGACCTGAAGGAGCTGAAGTGAAAACTTCTTGAGTGGCAGGAAATGGGGAAACTGTTTCCCAGCAGCAGGTCGGATCAAGGAGATTGTGGACAGGCTTAGGAAGTGGAGAACTTCAGTTCCCAGTGTGGGAAGAGAGAGAAGATGGAGATGAGCCAGAGATCTATGAGACCTTGTGAGGATTTACAGGGAGATACAAAATAACATATATATGTATTCCATACTGCTATACATCATAAATAAATATCCCCAGTGCGGAGTGCTGGAGTTGGATGTGCCTGAAGGCATCTCTCTTTTTCCATCTGAAATCAGAACAAACTCTGCTGATTTGGCAGCTGAAAAAGGTGTTTGTGCAGTTGGCTTCTGTCAGCCCTCGACTTCACAAACTTCTCTACTCTTTCCATCTAAACTGGGAAGTCTTTTGGAAGATGCTGCTTTGTCCTACAAACCTTGTTTTGGCTGCATCTTCAGCCTCTCCAAAGCACTTTTCTCCAGCTGACCTGGAGCTGTAAAGCAGGACTAGTTTGCACTGGTCTTCTAAGATTACCTGTCTTTAAGAATAAGAGGACATATTTTCAGACAAATGGGCTTTTCTTAAGTATCATTAGCAGCAGCAGCCAGGTTGAAGTACACAGTGAGGTTTAAAGTCATGTTGGATTTGATTTTTGTTGTTGTTGTTGTTTTCAGTGGTGCATTGTTCTTTCTATGAAATTCTACTTTTTGTGTCCACCCACATAACTCTGGTGAAATGCTATTGTTACAGAGAACATTGCATAATGTGGAAGCCCCTCTCACATGGAGCAGAAGTGGGATGTACATAATTGTACATGATACTGAAAGTTGCAAATGCACTGTAAATCCAGAATTTTCACCAGCTATAACATAAACTAATTTGTAAGGGTTGAGTAAAAAACTGGCAGTAGATGTTTCTGGTAATGGCAATATAATGTAATAAGCAAGCACTATCCAACAAATCAGTTTATCCAGCATGTCTTAGCTATTAGAAAAATGAGTAAACTCGGACTTTCAGAAAAAAGGCCCAAAGTCAGATTTTTGAGTCATGGTTTTTGAACATGCTGCTAGTCTGCTTAATATATGTAAGAGCATGGTGCATTTTCAATTTCAGACTTAATAGGTTTCAACATGCCATTTCTTCCCGGACTGAGCTTTAACTGTAAGGCAGAGCAATTAGGTTAATATTACTGGAGCTTCAGCTCACTGCTCAAATATGAGCTAAAAATAAGAGAGGAATAACCCTCTTCGTGCTCTCTTAGTTCAGGTACTTACTCCCAGGTGGTCATGGCCTCGGTGGAAGGTGGAGGTGCTGAGCCTGTCACTGGGTTAGCCCAGCTGGGAGGGTGGTTTATGGCAGGGGAGGCTCTAGGGGAGCTCTGGTGGCCTCTCCTGGGGCTGACATGGGCAGTGGCTGGGCCAGCAGCGATCCTTGCAGTGCTTAACTGGGGGGCTGTTACATTCCTGCACCATATCCTGCTCTAGCCAAACCCAGCAGAATCATAGAATCCCAGAATGGTTTGGGTTGGAAGGGAGTTGAAAGGTTATCTCATTACACCCCCTGCCATGGGCAGAGACACTTCAACCACGCCAGGTTGCTTCAAGCCATGTTCAAGCTGGTCTTGAACATTTCCAGTGATGGGGCAGCCGCAGCTTCTCTGGACAACCTGGGTGCCAGGGCCTCACCACCTTCACTTTTTTCCTAATAGGATGTGAAAAATGAGCTGTTCAGGTGTTTGGGGCCACAGCCATGTCCCTGGCTGCTGTTGTAGCAAGTACTCTGCTTAAGTCAGTGGTTTTCAGGGGGCACTGCCTTGTGTGTAAATGGTTCTTTTGGACTTTACATTTCTAAGCAAGATTTCATTGCAGTAATTAGAATGTGTCAGTATATTTTCAATAAGAACTTAGGAACCTGTGAAATGATCCAGTTTTTCATGATGCTTGGGAAAGAAAAATCTGCTCTGTGTAAGGTAATGTAATTACTTTTCTAAAGGAGTTTTTATTATGCATCTAACTGCACATTTACTGTACTTGATAGACCCAAATAAAACCAGAACAGAACGAATAAGCCATTTTGGTCCATTGGGTAAATAAAAGAGGTAAAGCATTTACAGAAATGTATTTAGTCAGCAGAGCTGATTGGCCATTCCACAACTGCTCCAAGGTCTCAGTAATCCAAGTTTAATAGACTTCCATAAATATCTCCTTGTTTGTCATGATACAGGAGTTATTTATCCATGCCATGCTGCTTGCTTGTGTTTGATGAGAACTATTAGACTATTGGGCAGGTTTGTTGTTCTGCACGTAGCATAATGGGCACTGTGTGTTTATGAAGCGACATGAGAGTGATCCTCCTATTTTTGTCCCCATCTCCTCCTCATTATTATCCTTGCCTCTCCCTCACAGGTGGTATGTCTTTTTGTCATTCTTTTTACTCTCAGTTTTAGTGAGGTTAAGATGTGTCTTCTTTCTACTGAACTTCTAAATTCTGTCTGATAAAGTGTCTCCAATGATGTGACAGTCATTAGGGCTGAATATCAGCCCAGATGCTTCTTCTAATTGAGTGTAAAACTATTCTACACATTTCAGGTATCATGAAACTCATCCAGTAACATGTTTTACCAGGATGAAACTAGCATATGTGGAAAGTGATTCTGGACCTGTAGACTTCAAAGCCGGTTCCTTCCAAAGACATAAGTTGGATTTTGGCTTTTACATTTGTTTAGCACAGGGAACCATATCTGTTATTAATCTATCTGTTCCTGGGGTTTGTGTGCACAATAGTTGTTGCAAAGGCTGAAATCTATCTTGCACAGCCAGTAGATAATAGCATCAAATTATGCTCTTGCTTGGAAAATAAAAAATACAAGAAAAAAAGTGTTATGTTTTCCATCTGCAGATTTGGAAATTTTTCATAATGTCACTTCTTACAAGATTTCAATTTAGTTTCTCATTGCAACTGCGAAGTAGGTGACAGTGGCATGCAGTGCCCCTGCTTCTAGTTGTTTTGCTTTTCCCGTTGAAATTCTATGATGTAAATTGCCTATAACAGGATCTTTTTTCTTTACTTTTCATATCTGAATACTTTAAAGAATATTTTTTCTCTCAGTTACTGAATTAGGGTTTTTTATTATCCTGGTTTTTATTTCCTCTTTACCCATAATTGTTTTTCAAAAATTACTAGTTTTCCCTAGATTATATAACAGCCATATTTAGGTTTGAACTCCTATTGCCTGTTAAATACAGAACTTCATCAGCTGCTTTTAACAGAATCAACATTGTGGCAGCCCTTATTCCCTGGGAAATAGAATCAGTGAAGCCAGAAATTGGAAGCAGCCCTATGCAGCTTCTCTGCTGTTATCAGCACGTCCAACTCTGTTGGCACCAGAGTCAGTGAGGGCTGATCCAGTGCCAGAGACATTTTTATGGGAAAACACCACTTTTGGAAAGAGAGGGTGGCTGTGGTTCGAGCAGATGTCCCAGCCTGTGAGGTGCCTGTGTGTGCACTCCAAGATGCTGATGGGATTTCCCTCAGCAGGAGTTGGGATCCAGGCTACATCTGAACGCTGTGCAATGATGAAATAAATAACTGTGTGACCCACAGAAAATCTGATAAATGAGGAAGTTCAATCTCCTAACTCTGGCATAATACTTTAAGCAGTGACCCTCGGCAGCAGACAGCATGAGACCCTGAGTGGGTCTGTCAGAGAGGGGCTCATGGTCTCACTGCTCAGGGTTAGTGTGCCTGTTCCTGATGCTGATTTTGGAATGAGTGGCTGGAGTCATAGGAAAGTTGGAGAGAACTAAAAGTTGTACATGCTTGTAAAACCAAGCTGGGTTTTGCCATCATGATGATGAGCTGGCCAGGCAGGGCTGCAGTGTGTGTGCTGGATAAAGGACTGTAACAGCTTCTAGTGGGCTGGGGGTCTCAAAACCAGTAAGGAGCAACTCTTTACTGTAAGGCAGAGCACATGGATTAAGTCAAAGCCCTTACCAGTACATTAAATTATCCAGAAAGCCCTGACAGCTCCTCAGTACTACAAGGTGTCCCAATTAGAACTAAGTCTTCACATAAAGGTAGCAGTAAAGGAGCAGAGACGACTCTTTTCCTTTTGGATATATAATAAATGCTTCCTGCATGTCATCCAGGTTTGCATTTGGATGGCGCCTGTAAGCATATTCCAAACAGGTCAGCTGGATTAGAGAGAGTGCTAAGTGATCATTTTAGGTGAGTCACAGAGTCTATATTATCACTGGATCATCCTAACATGTCCTGGGAAGCGTGGAGGTGCTGAAGTAATTGGGTTCTGAGTGAACTTCAAAATGATTTCTTGATTGACTGAGAGAGAATGCTGAGAATGACTCTTTCACCCTTTTAATGTTCACCCAATATAAATAACATCACCAGGACAAGTCCTGCCTGATCTGTGTGCTGGGCATTGCAATCCCCTCCTCAAAGGAAGCGTGTTCATCAGACCTTGTTTGTCACATCTGGGCTGTGTTCCCTCTGATTAAATGATCCCATCACCATTCACACATCTTTAACTGAGCACCTCCTAGTATTCTAAAACAGAAATAATAATTGCAGCCCTCTCTCTTTCCTTTCACCCCTCTGCCTTTCCAGCAGACAGAAGCTCTAATGTGATTATTTCTCAGGATGCTGTTTGTTCATTGGAGGGTAAGAGGCTTTTCTTGTCATGAGAACGGTGCTGCTGGCCCTGCTGAACACCTCTGCACAACACATGGATCTCTCTCTGTTAGGGAAACCTGTGGGATTAGTTTCAGTTTCAAATGTCACAGCAATTAGTATTTGGAATTACATAACTGAAACATGTTTTATTGTACTCATTTAACAACAGTAATGATGTTGAAAATCATTAAAAGTATCCAACTTATCTTCCTTTATATCCATGAGCTAATTTTGACTCATTCTCTACCCAGTGGAGTTTCCATTCCACTTTCCTGATTTCGCAGCAATAATTTTCAGACTTTCCTTGAACCAAACCTGTTGTTCATTCTTTCAGTGTGTTCCCGGGGGACGAGAGGATTTCTGTCAAAACAGCAGAACAATTCCTTTCAGGAAGCTAAGGGGAGCAGGGAGGAGCGGGGAGGGGGCGCGTGGCTGGGTGCGTGCGTGCCCCTGTTGCTGATGTGCTGATCAGCACACGGCTGGTGTGAGCAGGGCTCTCCAGGGACAGCCAGCTCCAGCGGGAGAGCCATTAATATCCAGCCGTTCTGGCAGTGGGAGCTAAGCACAGTGCACTTATTTAATTTAGACATTAAATCTCTTTCTTAGCACAAACAAACACTCCTTTGCTGGCTTAAAATTCTCCTCGGCTGCTGTGCGGATGGAGCGTTTGTCTGCAAGCGTGTACTTTTGCAAAGGGCTTGGAGGGGGATGTGGTCACAGACATATGGAATTGTTAAGGCTGGGAAAAGCCTCTAGAATCATCGAATCCAGGCATTAACCTGGCACTGCCATGTTCCTGGGAGCTCTCCCAAGCTCTGAGCTTGACCCATGCTGGCTGGTAACTTCTGGAGTGAGGGGTCTGCATGTCCTTGGTGGCTCCAAGGGCTTTAGGTCATTAAGTATTTAGAGGTGGTTGGTCAGAACTGCTCTGTTGGGTTTGAAGTTGAATTAAACAGGCATAAAGTCAACCCCAAACTAGATGCTTTTAGCTCACTTGCAAAATCCCATGTCCCATGTGTGAACAGGCACCCTCTAGCATTATTTATAGGCAAAATGTATTTGAGCAAGAACAAAATGAGTTAATAATTATTAAAACTGGGATTAAATACAACAAAGTTTTTAGGGGGGGTTTTGGGTTTTTTATTTCTGGTAAGACAGGATGAGTTCAGATTTTGCTGGTTCATGAACAGAGATGAAGCTAAGCATTGTCTAGATGTTCAGTGAAACAAATTCCTCAGTACTTGATGCAACACATACTGCAGTAAAATAACACTTTTTCCCCACAAATACCACCTATGTTAGTATTTCTCTTTTACTGGAAAAATTGCTGGTACTACCCCTGTTTCCTAGAGGCAATGCCATATGACAAAAAGAAGGTCAGAGGTTTCTAGGAACAAATGCATGAGCTACAGGCAAAGTTTTCTAGAGCCAAAAGGGTTGGGTTTTGTTTAACAAGATTCATTTAGTCCTTGAGAGAACACACAAACTTTCCTTTTTAAGGTCAGATAAAAATATGTTTCCTGTGCTGCTAATTTATCAGGCACTAGAATATGAAGGTCATGGTTTTTAGGGAGAAGAAGTATCTTTTACTAGGCCAGCTGAGAGAGAAGAAGTGTGGGAAGCTGTTGAGCAAAGGAACTGTTCATGAGATCTAGAATGTTAATGGCAACTGTCAGATAGTGAATTCACTCCCTTTATACTTAAACAGAATTTTCTGGTTTTAAGGTTAGTGTAAACACAGTCTTTTTACTTGCTATTGGAATCTAATGATGTGTGTTTGCCAGTTATTAAGGTGAAAATGGCTTTTAGGTCTCCTGTTCTTACTTTCTTTGGGGTTTGTGGCTTTCTTGTTTTGTATTTGTTTGTTTGTTTGTTGTTTTCTTGTCTTTCCTTTTTGAAGGAAAAAATAAAGATAACTTTGAAGAGTGTGTCCTGTGATGCCAGCTGACTGTAGGACTTAGATAAGAGTGTGATTTGGCAGCAAAAGCTTTGGAGTGGGGTCTGAGTCTTCATATTCCCTTTTTCCTTTCTTTTCTTCCTAGCTTACAATTTATATTTGATATTTTGGAATTTTCTTGGTGGTGGTGGCCTGGATGGGGTGACCCTGCTGTGAGTCTCCCCTACAGTCCTGCTTTGAGTTCATTCTGTCCTCTTGAGAGTGGGGCCAAGGTTTCCATCTAAGTAGAGGTGTGCCATAGGGAGTGCTGCTTCTCTTCATGCTGTCATATGAAATGGTTTAGATTGTATGTTAGGAAAAATTTCTTCACTGAAAGGGTTGTCAAGCACTGGCACAGGCTGGTCAGGGCAGTGGTGGAGCCCACATTCTCAAGGAGAGATTTAAAAGGCATGTGGATGTGGCACTTGGGGACATGGTTAGTGATGGGTTTGGCAGTGCTGGGTCAGTGGTTGGACTCAGTGATCTTAGAGATGTTTTCCAACCAAAACATTTCTCTGTTTCTATGCTTCATGTGTGGATGGCAGCAAGGGGGTTGCAGCTGAATGCCCAGTGTATGGCACAATCTCTGCATTAGCTGTCTGGGATGTTCTTTTGCCCAGAGCTAGACCTTATTTGGGAGCTAGGTTGTTAGAAATTAAAATTCATGGAGCAGATACTGAGATCAGATGACGTTTGTTGGGGTGTGATGCTGCATTCCCAATCCCAGCTCTCTGCCTGTGGGTGCAGCCGGGCTGGCCAGGCTGCCAGCTGGCACTGAGAGCTGAGGGGCTTAGCTGCAATTCTCTACTTCTTGCACTGACACCTCAGTCAGGCTTTAACAGGAATTAAGTCTGATAGAAGTTAAAAAATAATGATCACTTCTTCAGTGATGCATTTTTCCCCTTGGGATTTCCCTCTTCTTCTCTGATAGGAAAAGACACGTGAAAACAGAGTTCACTGGAGTGCAAACATCACCAGAGCTGGTGTGGTTTCAGAGATAAAATCAGCTGAAAAGTAATTATCATAATATTTAGCCTTCTAATACTATCACAAGTGTCAGTAGCCTCTAAACTGATAGTCATGATGTGCCTTTTTCCTTACAGAGTGTTAGTGAATCCTTTAGGTCTCGCTACCTGACAGTGGCGGTCTGTCATTGTTGCTGATCCAGCTCTATTGACTCTGAGCTCTAAATAATTAAAATTGTGTGCTTATATTGGGAAAAAAGGCAAGAAACTTTCAGTAGCAGAATATCCTGCAACACTGGAATGTAGCTTTTAGCATTTCCTTCATTAATTGCTCTCTCTTAATTTGCAAGAAAGATATGACCCTCTGAGTGAGATGAGTCCCATAGTGAGATATGCAATCCCACAGTAATTTTATAATTACATAATTATTTGTCTGGAAAAGTGGAGGTTTTTGACATGGTGAGAAGAAAGCTCTCCTTTCTAGGTGGGACTAAAGTGGAACATGTTTTTATGTCTTTAGTGTATCACCTGGAGGAGGAAAATGCACAGGAAGGAGCTTCTGCTGCTGTTTCTTGCTGTTGTTTGCATTCTGTTTTTAAGATTAGGAGCACAGCAAAGTGGCTGATCACTGAAGGCCATGAGCCAAGACCCCATCCCTGACATATCAGGTCTTACTAAAGCTTTTGAGGAAGCAAACCAAAACACTGTGAACTAGACTCTCTTGGTGCCTGAGTGGCTCCCCTCTATTCTGGTACTTCCAGTAGCAGAAGCAAAGAAGAAATTTTATAAGAGTGACTAAAAATAGTCCTATTGATTTCTGAAGCTTAGTTAGTCTCAGTGATTTCTCTACACAAACCTCGTTCAGTTGCTATTTTCTGCCTTTGTCGTGATTTCAGTGAGGGAGGTGTAAAGGAAAGGTAATACCAATTGACCTAAATACAAGCTGCAAGGGGAAAAGCAGGCATAGCATTGGGCAGAGCAACAGGGAGATGCTGGGTCCTCTGGGATGCTGCTGCTCCAATGCTTTATCCTGTACCAGCCCTGCTTGTGCTGAGTGTATGGATTTACTGGGTTTGTGTGCATTATTTCAGCAATAGGTTGCTTTACTTTGTCAAGTCAGGGTGTAACTGATAAGCCTGTTGTTTGGTCTTAATGGGTTTGGACACCCTAAGATGTATCTTGACTATCTTGAGTCTAATAACTGAGTGACTTGGATACAGCAATAATTTAACTCCTAATCACACAATTTTGAAAATAACAGGATTCTTTGTATATTTATATTGACTATGTATATGTTCTCAGATGGATTTGAGCATTTTATATTTAATTTTATTGGCTGTTGGGTTTTTACCCTAAAAGTCACTGTGTTATCTTAATCATAGCAAGTAACCTTTCTCATGTGTGAAATGGGGATAACACTGGGTAAACTTAGAAATGTTGCGTGGGGTGGTTGAAGTATTTTGGTCTCTTTAAAATAAAGCTGTGTGCGTGTGTGCCAGCAATGTACTTTGCTTTCTGCCCAGGTTCAGTTGATGACACTTTCTGTACCTGGCTCTGTCACTGATTCACAAAGCTGCTAAAATTACTGATGGGTTGGGGGCCCAACTGTGATAGCTGGGTCAGAGCTTGCCTGGTATTGATGTGTGGGGTATATTCAAACCCCATCAATCAGCAGCATCCCCTGCAGAGTCTGCAGGACATCTTTCTCTTACTGGAGTTGCTGAGACAGGAGGGGTGGGTAGGCTGTCCCTCGGACTGTTGTCCCCCACTGATGGATGTGTAGAAGGAAAGGCATGTGGCAGGACCATGATTTGCCCATTAAAGCCTAGGGTGGGGCCCTCTGTGCTTGGTGAGGACATCATCTGCTGTGCTTCCCTGGCCTCTCATCCAGCAGGGCTTCTTTCTGCAACACAGTTCAGACTAAAGTGTGCCTGATGCTGTCAGATATTAAATATCAAATTATATGGGGACGTGACATCTTTGGGAACCTCAGTGAAATGTCTCTGCTTCTCACTGCGCTTCCTCTGCCTCACGTGCAGGTCGGCAGGGAATGAATTCAAGTCTCTTAAGAGCAAGCTTCAAAACTCTTCTCTGGAAGGAAACTTAATGGTTCAAAGAAAGTTGGTGGGATCACCCGTGAAAACAGCAGCAAAATGAAAAGGCTGCCAGGGACTCTGCTTGCTGCAGGGAGGAAAACTAGGAGGGAGGTGCAGGAAGGTGAGGGAGAACTCAATTTCTACCCTGTAACAATTAGAAAGAGTGAGAGGGAAGCAAGTACTTGGGAAGGCAAAAGCCCCAGGTCTAGTCTGCTTTACCAGCCTAAAACCTGATTGAGTTAGTTATTCATGGAGGTTAGGCAGTGACTTACAGGATACTAGGAGATGGATTTGCTTCCTGCAAAAACTATTTGCCAGGCAGCTGCTGGTGCTTCTGGTACTTTCCAGTGCTTTACCTGTGTGCCTATTTGGAGCCAGTGGTTTTCCTGTTGAAGAACCCAAAAGAATAGCGTTTGAAATCCTTAGATTTGCTCTAAAGGGAAACACAGGGTGTTTTAGCATGGCATGCTATGACAGATACTGGCATCCTTTCAATGCTGAAAGCTTGCTATGTGCTCTGGTGCACGGGGTATTGCTGGCCTCACTTCTGCATGGAAAACTGTCCTTCTGCCCCAGATTTCCCTGGAAGCCATGGCCTCCTTCCCATGACCCTGCAGCATTGCTGTGGGCCAGGTCTGCTTGCTGAGATGCCTTCCCTGCCCTCAGCCCATGCTGCTCACTGCGTGTCTCTGGTGGCAGCAGTGGGAGTTGTGTGCTTGGCTGTGTTTGCAAATTTGGCCTTTAGCTGCTTGCTCTCCCGTTTTGTTGACGGCTGGAGAGATCATACAGAACATACAGAGGGATGTGGCTGTGTGCAGTGAATAACAATGAAATGCCTGGGTTGTGTTGCTGCTTGAGCACGGTTTAAAGAGAACCCTCGTGGAGTTTGTGTTCAGAGCTTCTCTTGAAGCAAGGGCAAGCTTAAAAGGAAAGAAGAAGTGTCCAAATTTCACATCCCAGCCACCACGTCCCAGAGAAGCACCCCTCTGGCTGTTAGACATCACTGTGCCCCTTCCAGAAATCTTCCCTACCTTTAACAAGTAGCACTAAGGATGCTGGAGGTGAATTATCTTTAGAGGAGAGCTCTGCTGTCAGAGTGGGTATGACTGCTCTGTTTAGCTGTGCTGAATTATTTTGGATAGTTATTTCTGTGGTATGACCAGCCTCCAATGACTCTGTAATACACAGCTCTGCAAAACAGCTCCTCAGAGCTGTCTCTGGGGAAGGCAGTGCTTTCCATTGAGAGATGAGATTGCAAGGGCTGCACTTACCTCCCTTAAAAACAAATAAACATTTCAACAGCGTGAGATAACTAAGTGTCATCCTGGTATTTTGTAACTACTTTCATTGAATAGAGCGAGGCTTTGTTAATACTGTAGTACTGGAGCAATACTCTGCAGCTGACATTTCCAAAATCTCTTCAGTTTTATATTTCATTATTTGAACAGATCTTACTCAACCCTAAAGGTTTGGCTTTAGTAAAGGAAAAGCAGATGTGTGTACATGTGATCCAGAGTCATGAAAGAATATGGGTGATATGCACCCTTGCTTTTTTCTTTCAAATAGGAGATTCAGACAGGAAAAAAAAAAGGGTCTTTATTTCATTCATATAGGCCATTTGTGGTCCTCCATTCAGTTAAACCAAGGGACCCCAAATCCTGGGAGGGCAGGAGCCAGGGAGCCTATGCACGCATTTGGTGTAAAGGCAGTAGTGCATGAAGCAGGAAGGCATGGCAGCCACCCACTAGCTCATCCCATTTTCAGTACTGGCTGTGCTGGATTTTGCTCCTGGTTGCTTACCTGTAGGAGGTGAGAGAAGACTGAAGCCTTTACAGATTTGTCCGTGGTCATGGGGAGCACAGAAAAGGGCACCTGGTGGCATCAGCAGGAATAGATCATGAGCACAGTGCTTTATCTAGAGCTAGTGAAGATTTTACCACAAATAACTCATCCTGCTCTGTCCTTCTTATCTCTCCCTCAGCCATGCAAAATGTATTTCACATACACAGTGCCTCCCTGCTTGAGCCAGTTATCTGCCTCTCAACATCTACTTATTCTTCCAAAGTACTCTATTACTGCCTGGATTTGATTTTTATGTATATACAATCACTTTGCTATTGTGCTGCCTGTGTGTGGATGCAAAACTGCCTTAGCTCCCTGCACTCCATCTCACTGCAGTATTGATGTTGCTATACATGGTGGTAAAATTAATGAAATTATGTTCTCTATTTATGAACTAGTTTATTACTTTAATTATTTATTGCTACTGCAGCTAATTTGATTTAGGCAATATTTAGTTCTGTTTCAGTAACTTCATTTTAAAAACAAGCTGCTGGTTTGAATTCATTGGCATTAAGAACCTGTTATTGATTAGTTTGGCCTCAAACTGTGTGATGAGGAGAGTGGCTGTGTGCCATGTTAAGCCTTCAGCCCAGAATGTTAACAGCAAGCTGCACTTATTTTTCTGGGAGTATTTCTTTGGAAAGTGTTTGAAGACTTGCAGGTGTGTAAGGAAAGTCAAAGCCTTTCAACAATTTCTGTGGCTTGAGCTTATCTTTATAATATAAAGAGAATAAAGAATGCAGAACTGAATAACTGCAATACATCTCCCACTTTTGTACCTCCGTCAGAGTGTTCAAATGTGCCCTTTACTACAGATTTTTGTTGGGAATTGGTAATATCACCTGTAGTGGTGACATTCAGTCTGCTCATCTGTGTATCTCTTCAGTTCTGCTCTCCAATTTCAAGAGCTTAATTCAAAACCTATTAAAGTCTAATGTAGGGCTTCCTCTTTCACTTTTTCATGCTGTAGCTCCAATGATTTCCTGGCTTTTCTCTGTGTCGCCACTTTCTGCTGACTCTTCATGACTTAAAGATGAAGAGGTGAAATGACTTCTGCCATCTCCAGTTACCCATGATAAAGCTCAAGGGCTACACTTGAGAGTGGAAAACAAAGGTCTTGTTTGTAAATTAGAGTTCAAGGTCGGTTTGGAGATTGTTCTTGAAGGGTAATCCTGCTTTCCCATTCACCCCATAGTGACTGTCTGTATTTGGTGACCTGTCCTGCTGTGACCCCACAAGGCTATGTCCAGCGGTCAGGAAATTATCTTGAAGACTTTAATGCCAGTTCTTTTGCTCTACAGTAGTTTCTCTGATCACAGTCGTTCTCTTTGGAAATTAAGGAAGCCAACATGATCCAAAGGTCTGGGGATCTTTTCAGGTGGTCAGCCACAGCTTTGGGTTTGCTTACAGCCCACTTGAACATGTGCCAGTTCAGCTCTCTCCTGTGACCAAGCCGAGGGGGTGCTGCTGCCCAGCCAGTGGAGGCTGGGGCTCTGCTCCACTCCATGGTTCTTACATTGGCTCTGGAAAGATGCAGTTTCAGGTCTTTGCCTCAAATGTCACATGTGCTTCCCAACAGATATCAAATGTTGTGGGTCCTCATGGGTTTCTTCTCTTCTAGAGATACATGTCATCATTTTTTCTGTTCTTGAGCTCTTCTGTGGAAAAGGAAAGGGCTGAGGGAAGCTTTTCTGTAACCTCCTTACGCTGATGAGTATCTATCATGGTTTCACACTGATAACATATTTAGGAATTATCAGAAAAAACACATTAAACACACAATCATGACTTAGAACAACAAAAACAACTAAACTAAACAGAAGAAAAAAGTTCCCCACACCAGATCCAACAATAATCCCAGCACAGAAAAAAAGACAAATTACACAGAAATACACCCTTGGACCCTTCACTGTAATTATGGTACAATTTTCCTGCTATAATTCTACTTAATATGGTTCCATGCTTGTTTTGCCCATTGTTTCTCCCAATTAATATCCTTATCTCAAAGTCCTCATGATGGCCTGCAATTCTCCACCCAAAAGAGAATTGTTGTGGTTTGACACTGGCCAAACTCCAGGCACCCATGAAAGCTGCTCACTCACCCTCCCCTGCCACAGCTAGGCTGAGGAGAGGAAAAAAAAATTAACAAAGGGTTTATGAGTTGAGATAAGGACTGGGAGAAAACACGCTAAGGGGAAAGCAGGCTCAACTCAAAAGTACAAAGTGAATTTATTGCTATCAGAATCAGTGGAGGATAATGAGAAGTAAAATAAGCCTTTAAAAACACTGTGTGTGGATCCCTGCATCCCCCATGGATCCCCAGGGGCTGCAAGGGCACAGCTGCTTCCCCCTGGTCTCACCAGGGCTGCAGAGGAATCTCGGGTCTGGCACCAGGAGCACCTCCTGCCCTTCCCTCTCCACCAACCTCTGTGTTGCCTTGTTCCCTCACATGTTCTCACCTCCTCCTCTTCTCTGACTAGAAGAAAAATTGTGTGTGTGTCTCACTTAATTTTGATTTTCTTCTCAAATACATTATCACGCAGGAGTAACAACCTCTCTCATGGCCCAGTTTTGGCCAGCAGCATCCTCAGAGCCGTCAGGGATTGGCTCTGCTGGACATGGTGGGAGCTTCCAGCAGCTTCTCACAGAAGCCATCCCTGCTACCAAAAACCAGTCTGTGCAAAACCAGCACAGTATCCTTTACTTATTCTGTACACCAGTGTGTTGTTTACAGCATATGCAGTGATATTAAACAGCTGCTGCATCTCAAGGCAGAGGTAACTGCAGCAGTCCTGGAGTGCCAGGGTAAGCTCACATCAAATCCCCGTGGATGAAGGGCTCTATTAAAAATGTACAGTCATTATCACTAATCTTGAAAGTGGACCAATGCATTTAACATATATGATTATAAACTTTGAAGCAAGATGATTTCATCTGGTGGAGCATCTGGGAATTGTTTTTTCATTATCAGGTTTTAGAGAGTGAAAAATCTTCCCGCTCTCTCAGAGGATTTTGTGGGATTAGTTGCTGCTGTTTGCTGTGCGTATTCCTGCAAATGTTTGTATAATTATGTGCATCTCTAGCTCACTCTGCATCCTACTTGGGGGGTTTTGAAAGGCATGCCCCAGTGATGTGCTGGGATGGTTCCCTTCAGATGGCAGGGAAAATAAGGAGAAGCTTTTCCCATGATCAGTTTGAAAAATGATCTGACAATATGTGCAGAAGTTTACTGATGTGGCAAAGTACTTTCTTGTGCAATCAGTTTGGGAATAACCATACTGACTCAGAAAAATCACCTGATAAAGTGATTTATATGAATGATATTTTCAGTATGAAATGCAATAGCAGCTACGCACTGACACTTCTACTGAAGGGTTTTGGATTCCCTTCTAAACCCCTGACAGCAGGTCCCACTCTCCAGCCAGCAGCTCTGACTGCACATTTGCAGAGGTCTTTGGTCCTGGTGATTGAAAATTTTGCATATGAAGAAAGTGCTTTCTCAGTTGGATTTTAAGAGATGTAGTACAGCCAGTCAAAATTCACTATGAGAATGTGTTTTTATCTGATAAGGACAGCTTATCCCAGATGGATTTTCAAGCTATAAGGCTATTTGTTATTGTGACCAAAACTGATCTTAGACTTTTCTGTTAGAATAAAACCCAATAAAGGCAAAACCAAGGCATTTAAATTTAAAATGAGTGAAGACTTCATTCATTTCATCAATTTAGCTGCCTGGTTGTTGCTCCTTTTTTTCAGAAACTTTACTAGAAAGGAGATGCCGAAGAGGAGACAAAGAGGTAAATAGTGTGAGAATGGGAAGGGAAAGGGTACTTGGAGATGGTGCAATTTCTACACTTGGCTGGGATATCAAGTTGGTGTGTTGAAGAGATAACAGCTTTTTGGGAGTGTGGGACCAGGCAAGTGTAAAAGTGGTGGAAATGTCTTGTAATGGAAAATGTTCAAATTCCTACCAGGGAAAGGACCATGGTAGGCTTATAATTTTTTTCCAAAAATAATCTACTTCTGGCCAGCCAAGCATGTCTAAATTTGATCAGTGCATAAGGCTCTTAAATCACATCCTTTCATAGGATGTTTTAAGAGTATTACAAGTCTTTCTTGAGATGTTGCTTTCCTGCTTCCAGACGTAAGAGGGGAGATACTGATGGGGGAGCAGGCAAAGCAAGGTTGCTTGGGAATAAGGATACTCCAGAGAGTCTCAAAGAATAAAAGTTCAATGGAAGGTTTCTCCCTGCTCTTCTTGCATACAAACAGTACAGTACAAGCAGAAAGAGTGACAGAGAAAAGAGAAACTTGTAAATAATTTGAGCAATACTAGCATATAATAGAATTTGAGCATATGACCTCTCGTAACTTCTTGTCCACATTTGAAAGACACCTTAAGGGTTTACTGCAAGGTCTCAGCCAGTCTCAGGCCTTGGTGTCTTAAATCTTAATGATCTTTCCACAAAGAAGATTGTGAGTAAAATGGAGTGTTTTTGCAGACTTTTAAAACTTAATTTTTTTTACAAAGGTAAACTTTAATTAATAGAATCAATTGACACCTGCAGCTGAACTGGCTAATACATTCTCTTTCCTCATATGTTTAACCTCTACTAATTGATACTATTGTGCAGTCTGCTATAGCATCCCTAACTTTTTTCAGCCATGTGGAAGCCAGGGTTTCTTTTGTAAGAACTCAAAGTTTGGACTTAATGATCTTGGAGGTCTTTTCCAACATAAATGATTCTGGGATTTAATTGTAACATCAATTCCAAATCCCAAATCTACACTTTTCCTTGGAGATTAGAGTGCTTAAGATGCATTTCTTACTTTTCAATGGGGCAGTGTAATTACCAAAACTGATTCCACTGAGCACGTCTCTGTGGCTCCACATGGAGTCATTCATTCCTCTAGAAAAACCATTTCAAATCTTGTCAAAGTCAGAAACTTAGGAGCATGTACAATATATGAAGCAATTCAATGATTTAAAACAGAGGCGCTTCTGTTATGTCTCTCACTTTACTTTTAAAGCAATTCCATCAAGAGGATTTGAAATCAATGACTTTAAACTCCTCTGTGCATCCACGTCTCAAGGAAGGACTGGGGATGTTGCTGAAAATTTAAATAATGACTTTGGAAACCAATAGCAGCATGAAATGAGTACATCTGTCAGTCACTGCAGTCCCTGTGTGTGGCAGGAAAGTAGGCTTTAAAATACACCAGGTGAGACAGTGCCCCTGGTGACATTGCACACCAAGTTGTACTCCTCTTGATAAAGGTAATTTTTAAAGGGTTTTTTTTTTCTGTTAGCACAAAACAGGTGATTAAAGCCAGGTGAAGTTTTGTGATTGTACAGTCGCTTGGATATAACTTTAAAACATGATGGTTAATAAAAAAGATCAGAAGTAAAAGGGGATGTTAATTTTACTTGGTCTGTAATATTGCAGCAGTTATGTTCAATCATTTGAGAGACAGAAGGCTGTAAAATACATCCTGTAATGAGGTTACAGTAAAACCAAACATCATCATCAATAAAAAAAATCTCACTATTTATTTACTGATCTCTAAATAAAATATGATTGGAGTAAATATGATGGGAGACATTTAATTAAACTGAATTGAAGGAGTGTTGTAAACATCACATTGCAGTGAAAACAGAAAATTAATATGTTGGCAGACCACACAGTTAAAGACTCCAAAACGCATTTATAACTATGTCCTTTTAATAAATGCTTCAATACCTCTGTAAATGCCTTCAGACTGATTCAAGGATGTCCAGGTGCCATAGCACCTTGCCCAGCCTCTCTCAGGACTGTTGTCCTCTTTATTTTCAGTTAAAACATTGCAAGTAAAGAATGTTTTCCATAAGGAAACCTGGCTGATGCCCACAACTCCGTAAAATGAAAATACAGCTTGCATTGGAAGGATTAATGAGTCTATTGTCACAGATGTGAAATGGTTATGGTTGTGATGCCAGTAAATCTTTTTCTGAGGATTGCTCTTTTTCTCTTTTTGATATTTTCTGTAAAAACATCAAAATAGATTTTAATTGATCCAGTATTTGCTAATATGGTTCTGCTCCGTTTTTCTGTTTTGTTTTGAAACTCTGGATCCAGAAATGAGGATCTTATTCCAAGAGAGGAAACCTTGTCTTACGATGCAGTTCCTGCTAGAGGTGTTAACTTGGAATAGCTGATGAAAGCCCCAAGTTTCTGCCTTGCTGCAATAGAGTTTGATACTTGCATCCACCATGCAAAATGAAACATTGCCTCTATGTAAATCCCGCCTCCTTTTTTGTGTCTTTTTTTTATGTTTTTGAGGTTGAGCTAGTCAGTCATGCTCAGACTCCAGTTTCCCACTGGACAAGCTGTTGGTGTCCTGTGGCTTTGCAGAATCACCACAGAGAGGCTACATAGGGCACACTGAGTCTGACTCTCAAACACCTCTGCCTTTCACAGTGGGAACGAAGCTTAAGTTTCTTTGCTGCTTTTCCAACCAGACCAGTTCCCAATTAATAGGCAACCCATATGCCATCTACAGCGCTGTGTACATCAAACATGTGAAAATTCCTTATTGCATACAAAATAGATGCTGTGAGTTATATTTCATGGGAGAGGTGTCAGAGCCACCAGCATACCAAGCTGGCAAGTACTGACTTTGTGCTTTTGGAGGACTTCCTCCATAAAACAAGGCTGAAAGGAGTTGAGGTTGGAACGCCAAGTACCCTGCACAGACAGATAAAACCAGAGACCACTAAAAGCCCTGTCTCTTGAAGTGTACTTTGTGATAGAAGTGCATGAAGATCCCTTGCTGCACTTCCTCATCTATAATGGTGTAAATGGAGCTTTGAATAACGCAGTGCGGCACTGCTGCAGTCCCATGGTTTTATCACCCTTTTCCCATTATTTCTACTTGTTCTGTGGGAACCAGACTCG
Source organism: Taeniopygia guttata (assembly GCF_048771995.1). Taxonomy (NCBI): domain Eukaryota; kingdom Metazoa; phylum Chordata; class Aves; order Passeriformes; family Estrildidae; genus Taeniopygia; species Taeniopygia guttata. The sequence goes on along the minus strand of NC_133038.1, from coordinate 1,092,939 downwards.
TCTTTTCTATTCTTTCTCTTGTTTCAGACATAAAGTGTAGGATGCTGCCAGGATGGCGTCGATGTGGGTGCAGGGTCACTGCACTGTCCCGCGCAGCCTCGCACGCTCTGCAGCACAGATAGATCTTGTGCCCAGCAATTAATTCCTGTTTCTGCACTCCCTTCCTGTCATTCCCCTGGACCTGGGCTGAGGAAGATGTCCCACAGCCCTGGGGAAGCTGAGAAGCATAACGACTTGTTTCTCTCTCCTTGTGTATTTAAATAAGTTGGGAGCAGAGCTCTTGCTCCCAACGTTGCTCTTGACATTTTATCAATACTGCCTTCATTAGAAGTTCACTTCTGTTCATTAAAGTTCCCTTTTTAGATGTAATGTGTCACTTCTGCCCAAGGGAGAAGGAGGGTGTCTGTAGGAGTGGGGTTGCTGCATTATTTTGATGTTCTCAGTTCACAAAGAAATGGGTGATATCAGCACATTGTCTGATGCTCCCCTCCCATTTCTGGAGCTGATTCATGTTCAGATTAAAACTCCACAGATTAAGACCCCTCAGAAATTTTGACTGGTACCAACCATCTGAGCTTGAAACTGGGTTTGTGGAGCCAAAGCATCCTTCTCTTCCCTATCCACATCTTCCATTTGACTTGCCAGAAAGCAGTCATGGATATCACCTCACCAAGGCCAGATTTCAAATTCAGTACATGTTTGTAGTGGAAGGTTTGTTTAGAGTCATGTTCTTAATGAATGTTGCTTAAATCCAGTCTGTGAAACTTTGCCTGATGCTTGCTATAGTGTCTTTTCTAATCTGGACACTAATGTGGTGTCCCATAGGCTGCTGAACTAATAGGGAAAATTCTAGGAAGATATTCAGGCTTCATTAAAGGCTTCAAGATATGCTACATGTTTATAGCTGCAAGGGAAAATGTAGTTTCTTTTCCCTAAAACATAAAGCTGAACATGGTAAACTGGGTAACAGCCTCTTACCAATAAAATCTTCCATATTTGCAGTGCTCTAAGGTTTCCCATTCTGTGTAAAAATGAGCTATTGGAGGTAGGTGGTTAATCATCCCAAAGTGTAAAACAGAAATAGCGGGTCCAAAGTACTGGTAATATGTATAACTACTTAGCTTTCCTTTCTCTCACTTGACTATGACTTGATTCATATTTATTAAGTTATGATAAAAATTCTTGGTGGCTTCTTGAGAAACAAATATAATATTAATGTTGGCAATTAACCCAGTTGTTCTACCATGCAAAAGGTGCAATTTTCCTCTTAATGAAAAATTTAGATCTGCTTTGATCATTTGGAAAGCATGAAGTAAACTAATGAAGCAACTTCAGGACATGAATTCCAACATTCTCACTGGGTAACTGCATAGCATCATTCCTTGTAGGCCCAGAGGATCTAACTATAAACTCAAAATGGAAAATCAGAGAATAAATTGCAATTAATTTACCAATGCATTCAAAGAGCTGGAAGGAATTGTGTCAGGCTTGAAAGTGTATCATTTATTCTCTTTGCTGATGCATACAGTCTCTTCCTTCTCCCTGAGAGATGTCAATAGCTCTCCAAGTAAGTAAAGAAGCTGGCACATAGACATTTTCTAGGGCATTAATAGAGTCAAGCACATCATCAAGATATTGTTAAAGCAAACTGCAACGTGTGCAGAGGATGTTTGGGTGTCTGTTGTAGGAAATGCTGTGGTGGTGATGAGTAACATGCCCAGGGTGTGGATTCCTCTGTGGCTGTCCTAGGGGTGCCTGGGATTGATGATGAGTTGGGAGCTTAACCTACATGTTGGTTTAGTGTAAAAAAGTTAATGTCCTTGAAAGGGAAAGGTGGATGAAAGGGCAAGAAGTCTGGCTGAGGTGCTGTTCATGGTGCTGGCACAGAGCTGCAGCTCAGGCAGCTTCAGCTTCCTGGTCTGGGACTGCAGTTGCCAAAATCCCTGCAACAAAGCCAGGCTCTGCCCTGTGTAGCTTAAACAACTCCTTCAGGAATGTATCTGCTGCATCTGTTCAGGGGAATAAAGGGATGGTAAATCACAATGGGGCTAATTAATTGTTGTGGAAAAAGTTTCTATCACTTTCATAGAATGAGCTTAGAAGGTTGGAAAATACCTTTAAGATCATCATGTCCCATTATCAGCCCAGCACCACCACCATGCTCACCATTCAGCTATGTCCCCAGGTGCCATATCCACATGTTTCTGAACACTTCTGGAGATGGTGGCTCTACCACTTCCCTGTGCAATCTGTTTCAATGCTTGACAATCTTTTCCATGAAGAAATTTTTCCTAATGCCTAGTCTAAACTTCTCCTGGTGCAGCTTGTTGCCACTTTCTCTCGTCTTGTCACCTGTTACCTATTCTGCTCTGTAAGTCTTTAGTTCAACTTCTGAAGTAATACCAAGGTCTGCCAGGAATGAGAAGCTTTCATACCTATCAGCATTTGAGGGTCGTTTATTTAGAAAGCTTTCAGGAGATACACAAATTATTGCTACTGTGAACCTTTCAATAGGGCTGTGAAAGACTTCTTTTTGAGATCCAACTGCATCAAAATTGTGAGAATTAATAAAGGAGACTTTCGAGCACAGTAAAAAGCTTTGCAGGCAGCTTCCAACACTCCTGCCTCATGAAGAGCAGCAGCATCAGGTGAGCTGAGATGAGAAGATGAAGTTGTGATGGGAGGACCTGCAGTACCCAACTGGAAATGTGACTCAAGGAAATTGAAGAATTTGTGCTGGAAATTGGACCCAAGGCATGGTGTGACCAGGAGCCACCAGGACCAGTCCAGGATGGAAGAGGAGCTCATGCTGCAATTCATTCCTGCTGTCACTGAGCCTAGAGGGAAAAGTCCCACCAACAGAAACACAAGGCTCAGGTGCCAAGATAGGACAGAGGAACAGAGCAAAGAGAGTTCTGTAAAGTTCATCAAGTTCTGAAAAGGACAACCCATCCAAAGCCTTTTTTTTTAAATACTTCAATATGTGCATCCATGTGTATAATTGAAAGAGAAAGGTATTAATTACATTCAGAGAAAAGTGCCAAGATGTGTTTTGAAAAGTATTCAAATATTTTTATAAGTTCTGGAGCACTTCAAGGGGTAGCTTGTTTTTTTCATAGCGTGGTTTGATGTGAAGAGTATCTCTGCAACTTGAAGGAAATTGTATCTTGAAAAGGCACCTAAGCTTATACTGGCTCAACTGTCATTTTCATGCTAATAGGTTATTAGAGGCTGAGTTAAATTGAAGACAGGAAACCTTTAGGGTCTGTTTAAGGCATCATAAATATGAATACTGATGTCTCTTTGTGTCACTATTATTAAGGAAAAAGCCAGAGCAATCATTTATCTTGTAAAGATCTTACTAAAAAGAATGATTAGGATGCTGGGTTTATTTTGTGATACTTTTTGCATTCTGGAAGTTAATGCACTCAGTGCTGTGGTCTCACTCTCTGTGCTTTCCTTGCACCAAGGTTGCTGACACGAACCTGACCAGTGGAACCTGTGCTGCAGGAGGTCTGGCTGTGCACTGAGCCTCGGGAGTGGGGAGGGCTCAGCCTTGGGAATCTCTCCCAGAAAACCAGCAGGGAAACTGTGCACACCTTCTGCAGAAGGTTTAGTGTGTCCCCCTTGCTTTGCAGTGTCAGGATCCAACAGTGTCAGTAATGTGACATCTGCCATCCACTGTCACTGGGTGTAGTGGAACTGGAAAGCAAAAAACACATCCTTAGAGACAGCTGAGTCTTACAGCATTAGTAGAAAATGTGGTATGGAGGAAACCTGTTCTGTCAGCTGGCAAGGACAGTGTTTCTGTTTACTTCTGGTCATTAATGTTTTTCTCTTGCTTCAACATGGAAAACCATCCCAAACTCTGGGCACCAGAATAGTTCAGGATGAGAGAAGCAATCCACCTGTAATGCTTTGGATCATGACTTCCGATCTCATCACTGTGCCAAGAATCCAGTTACTATTAAGCACTGAATTTTGATGAGATGTTTATGCACAAGGCTGGAGGGTAAGTCTGTTGTCTCAAAAAATCAAATCAGCCCTCCTTGCTGAGGGCTGAGTCTTGCTCCTCCATCTTCTTCTGCAACAGCCCAAATTAACAGGTTTGATGATATGACATGAAAATATGAAGGATTTAGAAGGATTTGTTCACTTTGGCTGCATATAAAAACTACTTTGCATCAAAGAAAATGTTCATTAACACCAGCCACACAATTAAGGGTGGTTAATATTTACATGGCATTTTGAACGGGCATGGTGATAAATTCCTATATGATTTTCCAGAAGTAAACTTAATGTGAAATCCATGAATAAACAACAAGCCACAAACAAAACAAAGTGAATGGATATTAGCATTTTGTGCCCCTGTCCCTTTTGTCATTTACCCTTCTTGCTCCTGCTGTATTGCAAAGCAAAGGCAGTGGAAGTTGGGATTCTACATCAAAGAAAGTTTCTTGCTCTTTACTCTGATTTCTTTTCTCCATATTGACCATGCTCTGTCTTCTAGACTTAAACTCTATATTAATGGATATTTGTCCATTCTTCCATAAATAGATCATGTAGGTGATAAGTAGCTCTTTGAGAGTGTAGCTCTACACACTCAGCAAAACTACATGCAGGGAGACTTGCCAGAAGCAAAATCAATCTGTTAAACTTTGAATATTTCAAAGAAGTTCAGTACTGCGTAGGAACAAAGATGCTGTAATGCACTCAAGCACTTTTTTGGCTTCAAAAGCATATCTGGTGAAAAAATAGCACTGCTCAAATATTCAGAAGTAAAGAATGCCACACAAAAATTAATTGTTAAAATGGCTGGTCTGATCCCTCTAATAATCCATCTCAGATGCAGGGCTTTGATAGTCTGCAAACTGTTGCAATTTGACTAGGCTGCAGAGCTTCAGTGAGAGGATTAAAGCTTCACCTGTCCAGGATGCATTCCCAGTTGTCTGAGTTAGTTGGGCTTTAGGAGGTCCTGGCAGTGCTAAGGCCAGTGCTGCTGCCAGCGTGGCTGTGCTCCTGCCGGGACCTCAGCCTGGCAGCGTTTCCAGGCCAGAGACTCTGCCTGTCCTGCTGTGGCACGAGTGAAGCTGCTGCTGCAGGGTTCAGCTCCTCGGGGCTGTGCTGTGAGGGAGTCCAGCAGGAGCAGGACCTGAGCCTTGCTTGGGTGCTGGGCCCCAGGGATGAGGTTCTGGCTTCTGGCCAGAGGGATTCCCCTTAGTGCACAGCCAAGCTGATGTGCTGTTCGTCCCTGAAAATATCTTGGAATTTTATTTATGGTTTCTTAAAGGCCTCATAGCTGTTTTTTAAAGACTCATTTTTGTTCTTTATTGGTCCTTAAGGTTTATTAAATATCAGTATCCTTTATGTCCATGATGCACAGGAAACAGCCATAAGCTCTCCTGTCCTTCAGCAAAGCTGTTTTGGTTGTATTTGAAGAGACATTCCTTTCTCTCTCCACAGCCTACTGCAATGTACTCTGGTTGGGTCTCTAGGAGAGCTAACAGGGAGAATACATTGCCATGGGTTTATGTTTCAATTTAGGTGTGATAGAGGACCTTGGTCTGCAAATCTCCGCTGTATTTTTATTGCATAAGTAATGTTCACTGCTTTTGTGAATACTTTTCTCAATCTTTGCTACAAATTCTTAGTTGCACAAAATTTTAGTAATAGAAGGTATTTAAATAATCTTTTGTACAAAGGGATTAATTTTATTCCTTATATTCTACTGAATGTTTATTGGAGGAGACAAAATAATTTTTCAGACTTTTCTGAATTTCATTGGAATAAATTAGCTTACCAAATGCACTTGTTTTGAAGCCTTTCCATACTCATCTCCCTTTGCATACAGCTGTATGCATCTTCTCCCTTCCTATATCCAATTAGTTTTAAGCAGCAAAGGATTAAATCATTCCACTCACATGGCTTCTGCTGTTGCTGTCTAGAAATTCTTGGCTGTGACACTTTGACTTGTCCCTCCATCTTGCAGGATTCCCAGGGAGCCCAACAGTGACCAGCTGATATAACTGTATAGATCTGCAATTGAAGCAGTTTCAAATGCAACTAAACACTCCAGGAAAAGATGTGCATAAACCCTCTATGGTTTTATTGTCTTTTTTTTTTTTTTTTTTTTTTTTTTTTTTGATATTTCCTTGTAAGTGCAGTTGTATTCTTCTGAAATGAGTTAGCTTGACCCTGAAAATGCTGTGAAAAAGTCTCACTTGTTAACCAGAGCTGATTAAACAATGGCAAATAAAAAAAAATAAAAAAAATAAAAAAAACCTGATAGCCACAGGCTATCAGGTTTTTGAAGACCATGGGGAAGTAGCTGCTGCACTTAGGAGAATTTTCTTTGTCAGCACAATGATGAGTTTTGGCTCAACATTTGCTTGGAAACATCCTGATCTGATGAAGAAAGCAGTGTCTCCCACTGGGATCATCTTCACTGATGAGGAAACTAATTCTCCATCCACCAGCTGTGCTGTAAGGAAATCCCTGTTCTCTGTGTGGGTACATAGAATGGTTTGGGTTGGAAGGAAACTTAAAGATGTTCTTGTTCCAACCCCCTGCCACAGGCAGGGACACCTTCCTCTAGACCAGGTTGCTCTGAGCCACATCTAACCAGACCTTGAACACTTCCAGGGACAGAGCAGCCACAGATTTTCACTCCCAGTTCTTGTTTCCAGGGGCAGGAGTACTGCCCGAATCACAGGGGAGGCACAACACAAAAAAGATCCAGTGAAATTAATAATTTTCTCATCCCTCTTACCTATTTCCCTTTTTCATTGAGAAAATGCAACAGTTCTGGCAAAGGCTGGTGCAGCCTCTTCTGATGCTGATGGTGTCTGACACAGCATTAATGTGGAGTCAGACATGAAAAACAAGGCAAGTAGCATTGATTTGTTGTTTTCCAGGTTGGTTAAGTTCCTTTCGATTGAGGAAAGGGATTTAAATATAGCTTGGCAGTCTGGGGGGAATACATACAACCAGGAGTTGTGTTTCCATGATCTTAATGGTGACACTCCCACACTACTTCCGTGGGATTCTGAAATTATTATTAAGGGACCCCAGTAATGCTTCCAGAAAAAAAAAAAAGGTAGGGGGTAGTTTCCCTTGGGTCTCAGTGATCCTCATGGGTCCCTTCCAACTCAGGATATTCTATAATTCATCATGGTAGGTGTTAAATGCAGCATCTGCTATCCACATTCATGCTTTAACTCCACTGTCATTAAATCCCACAGTTTACAAATTGCTAATTTTGATTTGTATGTGGGGCAAAATGCAGGTGAAGGTGAGCAGAGATATTAAATGCAGTCTTCTACAAATAACCAGAATTCTGCCCTCTCTTTGAAGGCACTGCTGGTGCTGCTTTCTGCCACTACCTGAGCGCTGAGCTCTGCTGGGCAGGGGGTTGTGCTGGGGCTCCTGGAAGGGCTGTGATCTCCAGCTGTTCTAAATAGGAAAGGCACTGTAAGGATCAGGAAGGCAAAGCCTTCATAAGGTGGTTCTCAGAAAACTAATGTTAGCAGGAGGGGTTTTATGAGTAGAATTGCTAAAATGTTGTGGGTTTAAAAACTCCAATTTTTAAATACATTTTTTTAAATAAAAAGTGAAAAATGTTCCAAAGTTTCCTTTTTTTGTACTTTGTTTGAAGGAAAAAACCCTTTTTGCCATGTAACCTGCCTACACTGTGACTCCTGGGGAGCTGGATCAGGCAGATGAGTGTGATGGGGCTCAGGTGTGGGTGGGAGCAGGCAAAGGAAGGATGAGTCCTGCTGATGCATCACACCTGGTGGTGCTCGTGGGAGGTGGGGAACCTACAGTGCCGGTAATTCTCTGTTCCCTTGAGTTGCTGCCTTGGTGTGCCTCTCATGGTCACATTGAGACAGTATGGAAGAGGATTGGGAATCATGAGCAGGAGGCAATGTACCAGACAGAGGTGGATGTGCCAGGTGAGCAGGCTCTGGAGGTGGCACTGGTGAGACAATTCGTGTGGTCCAATGTTTGGCTTGACCCAGCAAGACTTTGTCAGGTGTGCAGAGTGAATGGGGGTCCTGGATCCCCTGCAAGGGCTGGTGCTCATCCAAAATGTGTGGCATGGGAAGGTCAAATGCGTATTTGTTCCCTGCTCCAGGGGACAGACAATGCCAGGCTCCTTATGGTGGCAAAAAGCCAGAAATGGGTTGTGTGTGCTGGAAAGCACTAAGTCTTGCTCCCCCTTAAATACAAACCCAAAATAAGCCTGGGGCTGGAGGCTCCCAGCTGTTGGAGGAGCAGCTGTAGCCTGGGCTGTGCTCCCTTGTACTCCTCAACCAGGGGAAGCAGCGCCTGGCTCGTGACTGATGGGGGAACATCCAAGTGGCATCAGAATACTTTGTGGAATAATTTGGATATGTAATTGTAATGAAGGAGTTTCTCCCCAAGTCAGTGAGAAGTGCTTCTGTAGCAGGGATGCCTTGTTCTCCCTTGGGCATGATTTTGGATGACTGTACCATGCACAGCCCTTGAAGAGCCCGCTGGGATCACTGCAGCACCATCAGCTGCTGTGGGTGAGGAGCATCCATTGCTCTGCTGTTCCACGTGGCTGTGAGAGGCTTGGGAAAAGCTGATGGGAGCCTTCAATAGAGAACAAGTTAAAGAAGGTTTTAAAGCCTTCATACCTTTTGTGCCTTTCATAACCTTCAGTGCCTAAAGGAGGCTGCAGAAATCCTCTATTTGGATGTTCAAGTTGGAGTATGGTATTTTGGTGGTTTTTTTCCCCTATATTTTCATGACTCAGCCTTAGTCTGCCTAGCTCAGAGAAAAGGATTTTAACAAGTCACTCATCTTACTAATTTCCTTGAAATTTTTGCTAGTTCCATATGTGCTATGCATTTTAACACTCTGTCAGTGTAAGGGGGCAGGAGGGTTGCATACACTGCATTTTGTTAGTCAGGGGTAGCACAGTCCAGGGCTTTTACTGAGCTTCATGGGTGTGTGGCGGTTCAGGTGTTCAAAGGAACACCAAAAATACCTATTTAAATTCTTCTCCAGCTACTGGAATAAGTCATAAATAAACTTAAATTATGATTTACCTCTTTGCAGATTTCTCTCCCCACCTCACGTAGCAGAAAAATCCATGTTGTAAATCCCCTGTGAAGCGCTTTTTACTGGCAGTTCCCAGGGCTGCATTACAGGGATGCTCACTACCATATTTCAAATTTTGGGCACCTTTTATTTTCCTCATGCAAGTGTGCTCCTGGGTGCAACTGGGGGAGAAAGACAGCAGTTTGTCTGGATGATGCGCTCTGCAAGCTCAGATAAGAATATCATGACCTAGAAAAGAAAAAAAAAAAAAACCAAACAGGTAAAAGAGCCCCCATAACTCAGGGTTTCCTGTTCCTTCAGATAATATGGAGCATGCTTAGCACACCTGGGGATGGAGAATCATCTCCTGGGAAGCAGTGAAATTAAGAAGTGCTGGTGCTGCTGAAGGTAAAAAGGAGAGATTGAGTCTTGAGTTTTTCTTATATGAGGCTTCAGCTCTCTGCCTAACTTCCATATTGTGCTCTGAGAGACAGAAGGGAGCAGCTGTTACCTCTTGCCAGCATACCTGCTCCACTTTGTTGCTGATGTTGTCATCTGAATCAGAGGGGAAAGAGGGGGGAACAAATTTTCTTACTGCTTTCTGCTCACCAGGTTGTTTCAAGATTAAATCGGGACGTGTCTCTTCCTCTTTGTGCCATGGACACGGATGTGCTGACTCTGCACTTGGGGTGTAAAAAAAAGATTTTTGGACCAAAGATTCAGGCTCTATGCTGATGCCTTTTTTTGGCACAGCTTAGCCAGACTTGTCAGCTGAGCACAACAGGAAGGAAGCAAAAAAGCCCCTGAAAATCCGGTGTTACAGCACTAACTGCAGAAGAGTGGTATTAAAATGGTGATGGTATCCTGATAATTTCAGGGTGCTGTGAAATCAGGTGATTTTTCATTAACTCCTTTTACTTTAGGGATTCCTATCTTCAAATTCTCATTTGATTTCTGCAAAATTCCTCTATTGAAAAGAGTTTTTTCTGAATAACAGAACTGTGGCCAGACTGTAGGCTGGGCTTGGGCTTTCTAGGTCGTGCATTCCCTCAATTCAATTCTACATTTGTGGATAGCATAAGTTATATTATGCCACTTCAGAGAGACTGCCAATTGCAGAGAGACTGATGAGATGGAGAATGGATTGGTTGAAAAAGCTAATTTTCAGGTGGGACTTTTGGCAGCCTCATTCCCAATGCCTGACCCTCATGGGATCCCTCATTTCTGTGAGTTCAGGTTTTACACTGAAAACAGTCTGTTATGGGTGAACCTGAGAATGGGGGGACAGAGCAGTCACTGTTCCAGCTTTCTATTGTTTCCATAATAAGTATCAACTGGTTTAGATTGAATGATCAATTCATACCCGTCAGCATGCACACACACTGAATTAATTTGATAATCCCTTGGGTAAGGAATATTTTTTGTTAGTATACAATAAGAAGAAATTATATCCTGAAATGGTAAATGTCATGATATTGATCAAAATTTGCAACAGCATCTCCAAAACTTGTTGCCACTGCTGAATACTTTTTTCCTTTCTTTCCTCCTTTCATTTTAAAGGTACCTTTCAATACCAACTGCAGCACTAAACCTTTCAAGGTGTGTTGGTTTTGTTGTTGTGTTGTTTTTTTTTTTTTTCCCTTTTTCCTGCTGTTAGGGTTGCATGACTGATCATTCCTGGTGAAATCCTGTGTGAAGCAAGCTGTTGGTGGGACGAGGTGGGGGTACCCAGCACAGGAAGCAGTTGCTCCATGGCGTAATGGAGCTAATGGCAATACAGCTGTGGGTACATCTGATGTTAAACTACCATTATTTAAACTTTATGATGCAAGAGACTGCCAACTCTCCCACTTGCAGCATATAAATTATGTCAATTGCTCATGCACTTTTTTTAACCCTGATTTCTCTTGAATTATGGATGATAGACAGGGCCAGAATTTGCTTTTAGTGTTCCCTTGTGACTGTGTGTGTGCTGAGTGCGCTGAGCAGTCATAATCTCAGTGTGTGCAGTCGGGGGATGTGTAACATAATTTGGGCTATGACCACATAGCTTGTAACCTTACCATTTAGAGAGTTACAACATCTGAAACTTGGAGCTATTTTGGGGCAGGGTGGGTGCTTTGATGCCAGGTTTGACCCGCCAAGGATGGGAGGTTTCAGAGCTGTGAACTCCACGTCCCTGGTGGGTTTTTGAAAGCCAGAGTGATGTTCTCTTTCAAAAGAGCCCTCTGTTGTGGGGATTAGAGCCTGTCTTCCAGCCTTCATTGTGGGGAGGAATAATAGCTCCTGTCTGTAATGAAAATATTATGATTGCCATGCTTTGAAGTTTTCCAGCCCAAATGTGTAGCGGTGGAGTGCATTCATCAAGCTATTCACTTCGTTGACTGAATGCTCTTCTGTGGGTATGGAATGGGTTTGCCTGGAGCAAATTAAAGCAGCACACTCCAAAGGTGATGGGGACCTGCCAAGCTGCTGGCCTTGCTGCAGTTTTGACTATTGGTACTGCTCCTCAGCAAAAAAAAAAACCTTTTAAAAGGTGTCGGTGCTGTGTGTGGATATCGTAGAACTTTTGTAGAAGCAAGTCAAGGCACTGCTGCTTTTAAGATAATTTCTGCAGCATTTATTGAATAATGTGTGTTTTAAGGTGTACTAACAGCAGGTGTTTGTAAATTATATGAGGCAGCTATAAACAGTGTGTCTGTGCTCTTGTTGCTGCATCTGGTTTCAACATAAAATTTAAGACTTTTTTTTTCTTGCTTAAATATGAAGAAAGCTTCACTCCCTGGCATATTGATTTTACAAGCCTCAGCACTTTAATCAAACAGCTCTGAAATGTTGCACTTCATTAACTGATCTTTAGGAGGAAAGTGAACAGTGTTTGCATTGGGTGAAGCCTGTCCTTGCTGATAGCACTCAAAATGCCCAGTGCTGGGTGATGTTAGACTTGAGTCTAGCTTGCAGTGGAGGCAGCAGGGCTCAGAGGTGTGGAAATGGAAGAAATTAGTGTAGTCAGGTGTTGGGGCAAGTTTTGCTACAGGAAAATCCATAGCACTGTCAGGGAACAGGCTGCCCAGTGGTGGAGCCTCCATCCCTGGAGGGATTTAAAACACACGTGGATGTGGCACTTCAAAATGTGGTGGAGTGGTGGACTTGGTAGTGCTGGGGGAACGGTTGGACTCTGTGGCCTTGCAGGCTTTTCCCACCTAAATGATTCTGTGATTCTGTGATTTCATAGGAAAAAGTCTTTAGGCTTGTGAAGCCATATGGAAGCAAATCTTAGTTTAGCTCACAGGAGATGGGGATTGAATGTAAAATTCTTTAATGTGACCAAATGAATCCTCCTGCAGAACAAGGTGCTGCTGTAGAAGCTTATGCAGCAGGATCAGCCAGTGGGAATCTGGGCTGGACGCTGCTCCCAGCTCTGCTGCCCATTGCTGCACGTCAGGTTTCTGAGAGCATTTGGATGGCCAATATTGCATTTATAATCCTGTAATACTGTTTACAGGCATATTTATGAGGTTTTATTAATAGTAAGTATTGTATAATGAGCACATTTACAAATAATGACTTCATAATGTTGCCTAAATCTTTGCTTTAAAAGTGGCAAGAACATTACCTTATTACAGTAATGTTTAAAATCTAAAGTATGCCATCGAAGTTTTATTTCCTTCCATATTTTCCTTATTCTTCTGTTATCTTTTTTATTTCTTTCCACACTTTTATTTTTGACATTTTGGTATATTCAGTCACCAGTAAGATATATTTACCAAAAGTACTGTGGAAGCACTTCCAAAGTATTAAACCATGTCTGTTCACAGCTGCAGTCTCTCACTGGCCCACATGTGTGTAAAATGCTGTTCTGAGACCATTGAATGGGTGCAGTTCACTAAGACAGGAGAGAGAGGTGCCTGTTCTTCCCTGCCAAGAGCTGCGTGGTCCCCAAGATGCTTTGCTAGCACAAACCTCTCTGAGGAAAATCCCTTAATCCTTGGGTGAGCAAATACGATGAGAGTGTTCCGTGCTTTGTTGTGTGCTATGATCTAATTGAGATTTAATGCATTCTACCATGTCCCTGCTGTGGACTCCCTTTGGATCCTCTGGTAGTGTTGGCAGGTTTTTTTTTGTTTTGGTTTTTTTTTTTAGTTTGCACATGTGGAATAGTTGTGCTAGGAGAGATGCCCAAGAAGGGAAGGAAGGAGATCCTTGGTTTTCCTTCCAAAATGCAATATTTGCTTTAAGAATATTGAGTATGATTCTTTCCTATTCCCACCCGTCTGTTTAATAACTAGACATTTGGTAGTGGTCACGTTAAATACATTTGCACCTCACACAATGGTATCCAATCCCACAGTAATATTTCCGCATAAAATCAGTTGGAATTGCCAGTACAACTGTGTGTAACAAATCCAGTGGGAGGAAGTTTTGGACAGCTTTTGGAGTCCTGCAGCTCTGCTCTTACAGGGGAATTCAAGTCACAAAGCTGCCTGTGCCAGCCTGGGAACACTGAACCCCTGTCCCAGGCTGTGCCTTTCCGTACTGATCAGGGACATGCATTGGGCTTTCACATTAAAAAATCCAAGATAAATGGTTGTTCTCCTCATTCCTAAACTCCATTCCTGAGAATCTGAGCCCTCATTCTAACGGAGGGACGTTTACATGGGAAGGGATGCTGCAATTTTTAATCGTTCTATATATTTTGGCCACTAAAGTGGGTATTGTTGAGGCAAATAGGACTTTAAATGTGAACTTTGAGAACTTGCAGTTCAGGATCAGTCCTGCCATCACACAAAGAGCGATTTGCCTGTTTCTCGTTTTCTTTTTTCTTCCCCTTTCCCCTCCTTGCCAGCTGGTCATTCACTCCATTTCACTGGGAGACTCAAGGGGTTTTCTTATTTATTGACAGTCTCAGACCTTTTTTCCTTCAAAATGGGCACTCTGCATGTTCTTCCACCTGAGCAACCTGGAAGCAGCCACTTAGTGCCTGCAGATCGTGTTGGAGCAGTAAATCACCCTCCAGGATCCCTGTGGGGACCTGCTCTGCAAATGCAGCTCCCATTGGTGTCAGTGAGGATTATGAACATGGATAGTTGGCAGCTCTGGTTTGTCCTTTAGCTAGAGACAAATATTTCCATTGAAAAAATACAGGTTTTAAAGTCTAAGCTGTGATATGTGATCTAGTAGAGAAGATTTTCAAATAATACCTTTTTTGCCTTTTTTTTTTTTCTTTTTTTAAAACATGAGCTCTGTCTCATGGACAAGCCCAGCTGTAGCAGCTCTAAAGTTGTTTGAATCTCCCATGCTGGGTGTTAATGGGAGCAGGAGCAGTTGAACACATGCACATCAATAGGAGACTCAGAAGCATAAAAATTGAGTTCTCTCCTGCCTTTTCCTTTCCTATAGAGAAAATAGGCCCCATTAGTACAGAAAGCTTTGGCAAGGTGGTACTTGCAATCTAAGACTGGAAAGCAGCTGCCATCCCCAGTGTGTTGTTCAGCAGAGGACTTCACTTTTCCTTGCTGCCAGTAATCCTATTTACTGTGAGCACAAAATGCCAGCTGGGTTTTGGCTGCTGGGTGTGAGGTTCTGTTGTGAATGGGTTGATGCAGTTTTGTGCTGCAGTGGATCTGATGGAGCCACACACAGGGACATGCTGCCCAGCCACTGGCAGGGACTGTCAGCCCTTTCCAAGTCATGGTGTGATGGGGAGAGCCAGGCTGGAGGGGATCAAACACAATTTCTGCCTCTAAAGCAAATGTTTTTTGGAAGTGAACTTTTTTCCCCCAGGCATTTCCAGTCATCCCTGTCGTGCTGCTCATGTATTTCCTTTGCAAGCTTTAGGCTCCTGTATTGCTGTGCTGAGCTACAGAATATTCCAGCATGCCAGGCTGGTGGGGAGGCATTGGGAGGTCCTGGATGGGGTCTGCAGAGTGGGGGGACCTGGGTGCCTTGTCAAAGGGCAGTACCAGCAGCCTCTCTGCTGATAATTCATCACTTCAGCTCTATGTGCTTATGGAAAAGAGTAGTGTCCTTGCCTAAGGATGTTCATATTTACTATTTGTATTTATCTATTTATTGCCTTTACTCCTGTAGAGTAAAATAGAGTGAATCTCCCTGCTTCTTTTCCTTTCTCGTCAATCAGCCAAACAGATTGGTGTAAATGCTGCCTCTTTCCTTTCTTTTGATCTGTTTCATCATTCCCTTGTTCCCTCCAAGCTGCCCAAGAACTCTGTGTGCTGATCCAAAGGACAAGTGGCAATGACAGACAAGGGAGTTTCTTGAATTGTCCCCCATTTTGCAATGAAATTTACTTCATTTTTCTAAGGCAACAGGGAATGAGCTAGAAGTATAAGGTAGTAGAAAATCCAAGAAAATCCAGTTCCAGTCTCCTATCCAAAATATGGTGCCTACCTGTTCTTGGCTCATGCTGGGCATCTCATGTCTCTGCTTTAAACTGGTGCCACTGGTTTTCTGGGGTTTTCATGGCATTCATCTCAGCTGTGTTCAGATGTAACCACTGCTTTGAGCTCCCTGTGTCCGTGCTCACCTTGTGCTCCTCTCGCTGAAGTTGTGCCGTATCCGTGTGGATCAGCCCCAGAACATGCACTGCGCCAAAATGCCTTTTGTTCTGCTCCCTTTCTTAAAAGAATAAAAAGCCCCATAATGCTGCCTTTGCCCAATATTCTCTGATGTTGATGACTGATGATTGCTGCTTATTCCAGCTTTTTATCTCAAGCTTTTCCTCTTCTGCTATTAAATGTGACCCTCTTGTTTTCATTTGGTGCCTTTGTATTCAGAGGGAAACAGTGTTCAGTTGATTTTATCAGTTGTTGCTTGTTTTTATTCTGTGTACAGAGCACTTTCAAAGGGAAGGGAGTGAATACATGTACTCTTATTTTATAACCACCCTTTCAGAGCTAGCTCTCCCCATGCTTTCCTGGTGTGGGTAACTGAGGAGTGCTCCCACACCCTGAATGCAGGCTGCTGTCTTTGTCTGGCAGCAGGATAAATCCTGGATGGACTCTTTGCATGGCTGTGGACCAGCACTGATGCCAGAAAGGGGAAAAAGCTCATTGTGAGGGTGAAGGGAAGGGGCTCTGCTATCCTGGGCAATTTCCCAAACCAGATGCCCAGCCTTACAAATTAAGAAAATTCAGACTAAATTAAAACTATCTGAAACAAAAATACCACCATTGCAGAAACCCTTAATTAGTTATGGATTTTTGTCTATTTTTTATCTCTTCTGAATTTTTCTCTCTAGATTGTGAGCCTCAACCTGAGAAACCAGTGATATATTCTACTCCTCACAATAAAAACAAAAAGCAGCCAATCTTAGCATTTTGGTGCTAATGCTCCATTTCTGCACTGTACCTTCAGAGCCAGTTTTAACCTTATATGAAGTTTAAAGGCTTTTCACTTTCAAAATAGCTTTTTAGTAGTTTTTTTTCATCTTGCTATGTTATCCCTTCAGTAGTTTCAGTAGCCGATAACTCTTCCATCAGGTAAATGCACTTTAAAATGCTTCCTTCAGCACAGAACGAATACAGAAAGAGTAAAAGGTTTGTAATGCAGGAGAAATGACATTAATTCTGCTGTCCTCCTTTGTAGAAGAGCACAGGGAAAAGTACTGGGCTTATTTACCTCAAGAGTAGGAAGAGATCTTGAAATGTCATTATTCAGAGGAGATAAATCTTTAATCACAGACAGAGTAATTTCCATAATTGATGCAAAAGTGAAATCCTCAGGGAGGGGCTGAGAAATAGGTTTGCCCTGGGGACAGAGCCTCAAAAGCCTGGGTATTAACAATGGCTGTTAGGTCTGGCAGGCACTTGCTGATAGACTCAAGGGCTTTATCCTATATGAGATGAAGGTTTCCATGTACTAACATTGGCTTCAGAGGGAGATAAACAAAATGATGTGTCCACAAAATACAGGTGTCCTGGCTTAGACAAGAAATAGAAAATTAAACAAGTGGAGAATTACAAAATTGGCACTACATGCAGAAGACCTGCGTGCTTTTGCTTTTAAAAATAGTGTTTTTTCTTATTTCTTAGTCTTGGAATAGGAGTTCATTAAGGATAACAGAGAATGGGAAAGGGGATTGCAAATTGCTATTGATTGGTGTTGGGCTGTAGGGATGTTTCAGTCTGGTTTCAAGCTCTTGGAGCATTTCCTGCTCACTCTCACTGACCAGCTCTGAATTAAAGCTTGTGTCTTGCTTGGGTTGCAGTCTCTTGTGCTAGAGCAAAGCCAGCTGCTGGGGCACATCTGGAGTCAGGAATCTGGGGGGATGCTTGCATTTTTATAGATATATATTGGTAACATGGCAATTAAAAGCAACTTGCTCTGCCTGGCCATGCACACATCTGAGTGCAGCTTGTGCTCCATGGTTTGGCTTGAGCAATGACCTGAACCCAACCTTTGAGCTGCTGAGCAGATGCCACCATTGAGCAGAGCTGGGTTAATCCCAGGGTTATCTGCAGTCTCAGTGCAATATGTACATTTGTCTTCAGGACTGTCCCATTGGCAGATGTTTGGTTTGTTTGGATTTTCTATCATTTAAATGTGTTTTGTTCCTGAGTTTTTCTGAACCTTAACAGATGAGCACTACATAATGTATGTAGAGAACATTTTAAAGACACATCCTGCTCTTACTAACTTTTAAAGGCAATCCCAAGGTGAGATGCAGTCCTGCACATGCTGCCAGCAATGTCCCTCACATGTCTGCTTTCCACATCCCTGGAAATGTTCAAAGCCAGGTTGGAAGGGGCTTGGAGCAACCTGGTCTGGTGGAAGGTGTCCCTGCCCACACCAGGGGGGTTGAAACAAGATGATCTTTAAGGTCCCTTTCAACCCAAACCTTTCTATGATTGTAGGAAAACTATTTTACAGGAGGATATCCTTGCTTCTTCTGCAGATATAGCACACCTTTCTTCAGTATTTGTGTGATTGTAATTCTCCCCATAATGGACCTGTTTGGCTTCTGCTTCACGCTTGTACTTTGTGGTAACACTCCTGCACTCATAATCTATGAGGCTCTAAGGCATCCAGTTGGGAAAACATAAATGAAATGTCTTGGGGAAAAAAATGTGAAAAAACACTGTGCAGCATCAACAGTTTCAAGCTGGAGGTTTATGCTGATTTAGGTGTGATGCAGGAAGGGCACTAATCCTGTTGCTAGGGCTGCTCCTCAATCAAGAAAAATGTCTATGAGTCAAATACAAGTTTGGCTTTACCCAGGAGAGAAAAAAACACCCATACACAAAACACCTGCACTAACACAAATCCCATTGCAACTTAATAGCTCTAATATTTTTCCCCCTTTTATTTCCAGGGAATGTTAACTTATATAGAAAAGCATCAGTTCTCAGATTCACAAAATGAATCCAGTCCCTAATTTTCACACAGAGCTGTCTGCCTTCCTTTATGTGTAGTAGTAAATGAGAGAAGTGTTGCAAGTTGTACATAGATGCAACTATTGATAGATTCCATCTGGAAGCTTTTACCCTTGTAAATTAATCTGCATGGGACTAAGGGGCAGGAGAAGGAAGGGATAGGAAAGGATATTTTCTCAATAGATCGAGCTAAATTGTTTTTTGATAATATCATCCTAAAGATTTTTTTTCCCCTTCATGGCATGCATGGTCTTCCTTATCTCCAGTGAGGGGATCAAGCAAGGAGGGCAGATTTAGATTAGATATTAGGAAAAAATTCTTCCTTGTGAGGGTGCTGAGGCCTGGCACAGGTTGGCCACAGAAGCTGTGTCTGCCTCATCCTTGGAAGTGTTCAAGGCCAGGTTGGATGGGGCTTAAAGCAACCTGGGATAGTGGAAGGTGTCCCTCCCTGGCCATGGCAGGAGGTTAGAATGAGATGAGCTTTAAGGTCTATTTCAACCCAAACTATTCTGTGGTCCTGTGGTTTAATTACTCTATATTGAGCTTGTACCCTCTGCTGACCCTCAATCATTTTCTATTTGTTGTTTCTGCCTCTTATACATCTTTGGGTTGTGTTTAAACAAAGCTCTAAAGATGTTCATCAAGAACATGACTTCATTTGTAAGGTTGAAGTTGTGTGACATGCACCTCTTAAAGAAAAGAAACGGAAATGCTTCTGGAAGTGCTGACAGTGTGGTGACACTGATGGAGGATTCTAACTTGTCATGATGAAACCTCCTGCAGCAGCATTTGAACAGTTTGGTGCAAGTCAGATGATTTTTAAATTTACATAGAGCTGAATTCAAGAGTAACATAATAAGGAAACTGAATGGGTATTAATTATAAAAGCTTATCTCTTCCTTTTCCAATTAAAAATAATCAGAATAATGTTCTTCCTTTTTTTTTTTTTTTTGTTACCACAATGATGATGTGTCTTTCTGCTTCTGTTGTTTGGCCTCAATGAGCTTTATAAACTGATGTCTGAATGAGAAAATAAATAGGAAACTGGAAAAGTCTTTCTATTCATTCTGAAATAACATTGTATTTGTGCATATATAAGGGGAAAATAGGCATGCAGTAAACAAATTGATTTATTTTCTGATAAATGGTCTTATTGCAAAGCAATGAGTCAAAAAATAGAAAAAGGAGAGATTTCTGTGAGACTGAACAGTCCTCAGATGGGAACAGGGTGTCTTTTGGTTTTGAACAATTGGTAATATTGCAAGATTTTTTTGCATAGGTGTTGTAAGTGATGGCCAAGCGTGTTCTCTGCCACTGCAGCATGTCCCAGTACACTTGGTTTATCGATTTCACCCTCCTCCAAGTAGAAATGTTCCAAATTGTGAAAATTTTAGGATTAGATGTTGAAAAATAGGTGGAAGTCAGAAATTTCTGCCTGGTTCCAAGGAGCATTAGGAGCAGCTGTGCAAAGGTTTTTGGGTTCATGGTGATGGTGGAGGAACCAGGGGAGGTGTGAGCACCTTGTGAGGGAAGAGCCTTGGGTTCTGCATCCAGGAGGAGAAGGGAGCAAGCCAAAGGCAACATCCATGCACAGATTTAAGGTTTAACAGCTGGGAAATATCCAGGGTGTTCAGATTCCCTCCAGGAGCTCCACTGGTGATGTAATTGGAGGAGTCGACATGAAAACAGGCAAGTCATCTGTAGTTATTTTATTATTGGATTGTAACCTCCCCCTAGTCTCTGCCACAAGGATTTTATTGAAGGAATAGCAGAAAGATACATGACACAAAGGATAAAAGCCCACTGAAAACAAGGAAAGGGAGCCAGGCTTGTACTGAGAGTGAAGAAACAGGACAGACACAAGATTCATGAACAAGATTAAAGGCAGCAAGACTGATTTTGAGCAGCGACCCATAGGAATTTCATTGCCTTCCTTCAGAAGAATCTGTTATTCTGATATGGAGTTTTGCCAAAGGAGCCAAAGTATTAATGTAATCTATTCCCTCCAGATCTGAGACTGAAATTTTCAGCTTATTTTTTTTGGCTGTGGAATACTGAGAAAATTAAAGCCACAAGCAAATAAAATACATGTGTGTGTACACATGCACGTGCATATGCATGTTGCTACTCTGCTTCACTGGGTTTCTCACAGCACTGGCAAAATGGATGCCCAAGGAAACACTGAATTAAATCACAGAATCATGCAATGGACCGAGTTGGAAGGGACTTAAAAGCTCATATTTTTCCAACTCCTCTGCTGTGGCCAGATATACCTTCCACTAGACCAGATTGCTCTAGATGGTGTTCAGCCTGGCCTCAAATCCTTCTGGTAAATGCAGAAAATATATTAATCTTCTGCTAACATTGTGCTGTCTCTTGTCCAGCTGGTTGTAGGGACCCGCTAAGCAGCTCACAAATGCAAGAAGTGTGATGCCAATGGGAACTGCACAAATTTATCTTTGTGTCTGTACTTGCTGCATAGGAGTGTTGTAATAAAATAGCCTTCAGTGTGCAGTACCTATCAAAGATAAATTTAGATAAATATTTAAGAGCAATTTTATTAATTGCCTTTTGTCAGCTCTTTTGAGAAGAGAACAATCGGGAAAATTATGCACAGTGAAGTTTCATGGCAAGGGTCTAAATATATATGGTCTCATTCCTGTGTTGGTGTTTCTTCCTCGGTAATCTCCGTATATGCTTTACATAGTTTGGGTCTTTTCATCTCTGTGTCTTTTGTCTCTTTTTTCCTGTTAGTATCTTCACAGATCACAGTATCATCCAAAAATAATATTTGATTAAGCTTTTGATCTCACAGTGGTTAGATGGATTTGAAATGGGACAAAATTAGGCTAATCACACTAAGAATAGCATAGTTACTTCTGGTTTTCAAATGCCTTTTCATGGTATGACCTCCAATGATTTTCAGAGTTCTGACAGGTACAGAAAGTAACATTAATGCTCATTTTCAGATGTAAAAATTGATACAGACCATTTTTCTGTAGCATTGAGTGCTTCCTTGGTGTTGTTTGCAGGGTAACTGCTTGCTGTTATTGAGCTTCTGTTGAGCAATTACAATTTGTTTTTATTTGGTATTAAACTGCAGATGCAGATTCAGCAGTTCCCTTCATTCTGGTGTCCTTGGTGCAACTATCTGTCACAACCCCCTTTTTCAGAGTCTATTTTCCTTTCCTTTTGGGTCAGTTTTGTTTTTTAAACTCTGTGAATCCTCCTGAAACAACAGGACTATCTGGGAAGTCTGCTATCTTTTGTTCTGAGGTGGCTGTCCATATTATTCTGCCTTTTGCTTCATGTAGAGCATCTAAACTGGTGAAAATTAATGATTTTCTGTTCTCTTCCAAGGCCAATGTGCCCCTCTCCATCCTGCTCCAAGATGTGTACAAACACACAGAGTTGTCTCATGGATCTTGAAAGAAAATAGTCTGTACCTATAGCAGGTCATATGCTTGAAACACCTCTTATTTTCTGTGCTATTCTCCAGGACAAGTCACCATTTTTGGTTTATAAAAATAAATAAATTATAGCAACATTAGGCTTGTAACAGGGACAATGAAATTGCTGTTGCCTTGCCCAGGTGATTTGCCATGGCTTCTCTGCCTCTCCACTCTCATGTCAGGCACCCAGTGAAAAACCCAGGAACTCTTAGAGCAGACTATCATGACATTCTTGTTTTGTTTCCTTTCTTGTTGTATTGTGGCAGTAAGGACATGCGCAGCACATAATTTGTGTGCAGATCATAATCCAGTCTCTGTATGTAGCTCAAATTTGGTTGCTTCCAACAATGAGTTACTCAAGAATCTACTGAAGATGTGCTGGATAAGGAAGGTTTAGGGAGCTGTGCTGCAGCATCTGACTTTGTGTCATCAGCAAAAATGAGTTGTGGCAAGAGAAGTGAATGGGAAGTGTGTGGTTGTGTATAATGTGTGTGTGAATGGATGTGTGTAAATACACACTTGAGCTATACATCTGTGTGTATCACTGTCATAGAGGGTTGGATTTTATTTTTATTTTAATACAACATTTGGAAGGTGCATCATTGCCTTGGAAGGATTTGGTGTAGAAGCTTCCAGTTTCAGTAATATATTATTAAAGTTTCTAGTTTTAGCCCTAGCTCTGATGTAATATCTAAACTTCTCCCTTCAGCAATAAGCCTGGATACCCAGCTGCCTGCTGGAGCTCACTGTTACTGGAGGGCAAACTTCCTTTTAACATATAAATGTAATAATTTACATTTCTGCTGTGTATAAGACACTTTTTATGAGCAGTGATATGATAGAGCTGTTAGGTTTTTGGGTTTGCTTTCTGTAATGGGTTTGTCTGGTTGGTCCTAAGTTAAACCAGTGCTTGTCCTCAACTCACCTTCCTTTGGGAGCTTTGAGGAAGTAAGGAATAGGATTGTATTTGGGAGAGAAGATTAAAAAAAATCATGTGTGTCTTAGTTTGATCTCTAACACATTAAGTGGTGTGCAAAAGGTAGATGAGGTCCCTGTCTTTAAGAATTAATGCACAGTTAGAGGATGTGCATTCTCCAACGTGGCAGGGACATCTTAATTTCCTCATTAAAGTCTTGATTTGAGATGCAAGCAGCCTGTTAACCAGTCTTTTGAAATTCCTCAGCTCAGTTATTTTCTGCCTGCAACAAACTCTTGTTGATTTTCACCTGGAATTCCAAATCTCTCAGGGGCAACCAGGATCTAATTTGAGAAGTCAGGTGTGTTCATGGGTGTAGGAGACAGCTTCCTGTGCCCATCCTTCTGGCCTTAATGCAGTGTAACACCTCAGACTCTAGCCATGGTGAACATAATTAATTAGTGTTGAAGAATGTCTTGTTTTGTGAGATGGTAGACTTTTTACCTATGTAAATTACTTTGTTTGCAACTAATAAATTGAATAAATTATGCCTTTTCCATGCAGTACATTGGGGCTCATAAATACTTTGTGCAGATAGTTGGTAGTTTCACTTGATTACCTTTCCTGGGTGAGGAATTCAGTCACTTGTAATAGTTCCCAAAAAATGATGAAAGGCATGTTTCATGCCTGTGAGCTGCACACCAGCGTCCTGCCTGTGGAATCCACCTTGATGCAATCAGGGAAAGTCTCTGTCCGTGGTTCATGGTGCTGCTCCAGATGAATCAGTTCCTTGGATGAAGACAGCAGTGCTTGTGCAGTCAAACACTTCCTTTCCTCTCCATGTGCACAGCTCTGTTGTTTCACACCCTGCTGCTGTCCTTGCTGGGCAGGGAGTCCATTGGTACAGCTGAGTGAGTTTGTGGGGAGCTTTAGTTCTTCAAAGGATTATGCAGATAGTAATTGAATTAAAGAGCTGCTGTCAACATTGTGAGGTTCTGGCAAAGATAACTGATGTCAGCACTCTGCCTGCAGGCACACGGATTTCAGAGTGGACTTGGACAAGGAGAAGCACCTCAGGATTCCAGAATACTTGAATATTTCCTTTCCAGCTGTTTGCAGGGCGTATTTCTTCTCCCCTTGCCAAAATGAGCTGTTTAACCAGGAGTTGTCTGTCTGGGAACACAGAATAAATTGAACTCTGAACAGAATGAATAAGGCATAAATATAGCCAGGGTTTCTGGGGTTTTTCCATAGTAACTGGGATAGATGGAGGAAAGATTAAGTATTTTATATTTTTATAAGCCAGTTATTTAACAATTCTTTGATGTATCATTGAAAAACTTTAATATCCCATTCTAATAAAAATGTTTGTCTTCAGTTATGCAAATTTTATATTAAAAATCAAAATACCAAAAATACTTGAGGATCTTAAGAGGATTTTTGCTGCTCTCAGGGCAGGGTGCAGCTGTCACCTGCTCACATGTGACCTGGTGCATTAAATCAGAGCAGTACCTTGAATGAGGAGGCAGCAATAACCTTCAGTGAGATGCATAACACAGTCCTTGGCTGGTGCAAGCTCTGAGAGATCAGTTTTTAGTGATGAAGGCAGCCCCTGAAGGTCTTTGCTCTAGTTGTACCTGAATTACATTTATATAGACAATAATAGCTGCTGAATCTTGATTTTTTAAATAACTTTAATATCAACAATAGTCTCCAGAACATGTCATTTGAGGCACATTGTGATGGAAAATAGAAGTGCCTGTACTGTTGCAGGTCCTGCTACTGAGAGGAGGAAGAGGATGCTGGACCAGAGCTTCCTCAAGTCCTCATCCTTTGGGCTGCTCTGATTTACAGCAGGCACTGATAAATAATATGACTTTTACAGTGAGGTCTCCCTGAGGTCACAAAATTTGCACTTCTGAGGATAATTTGCAAAAATTCTGGAACAATTGCTAAAGTAAGTAAAGAATAGTCAGATACTCCTTCCATGAGCTGCACTTTTTGCACTGCTCAGAGATGCTTTGACCTTCTAGTTTATTACAAGTCAGGAAAAGTCAATATTTCTTAGCTTGCCAAGTTGGAGGAATTTTAATGAGTTATTGAGTCAAATAGTTAATCCTCCAATAACAGACTTTTTTCCCTTTCAGATTTACTGTGATAAAAACAAAGGCTTAATGGGGACCAGGGAAAACGGGGTTTTGTTAGAAACTCTTGCTTGTCTCTCTGCACATGCTTTTAACCCCTTGACCACAAGTAGATGAACTGAAGCTTCAACACTGGGACATTTTGCATGGGCATGAAATGCTGGGCAGACATGGGCTGTGTTGATGTTAGCAGGGAATTTAAGATGATAAAATGAAATTGAAGTAGCTGGTACTGATGCTTCTCACATCTCTTTTACATGTGATAAGGAGCTGGATGAGATCTGGTCTGTGCTCTTACATTGAACTGTTTGGCTGCTGGAAAAAATCTTTGAAGGGAAAAGCCCTGGGTGTACCTTAGAAGATGTTGTGGCACCCCAGCTGCTGTAGGATGTGCTCCACTGGGTGCTGTAGAACATCTGAAGTAGGGCTTGCACTTGAACATCCTCTGAGAGCTGGCATACAACAAAACCTTTCCAGGAGCCAAACCTGCATGTGGTAAATGTAGAGAAAAGGGATTTGTTTCCAAACCTTCTTGTTGGTCTAGACTGAGTCCCTGGCTTGGGGCAGCCAGAGTCTCAGGCTGTTGGAAGGCTGTGCAAGGCTGGCAGTGGGTTTTTGCATAAGGCAAGGCTTGGTCCTGGTATAATTGTGCCTTTTGCAATTTCCCTTTCTAATGCTCAAATTGGAACTCCAGTTAGCATAGAATGATCTAATTTCCTGAAAGTCTCTTCACTGAGTGTAAGGCTAATTATTGCTCTGAGTAGTGGCTTGTTTGGAAGTGCCCCGTCCTGTGTGAATTTTATTAATGTTCTCTTTAAGTGAGGAAACTTCATAAGCAGAAAATGTTATAGCACAACGGCAGCTTCCTTACCCTTTTAATAGTATCAAAGAGCACAGTAATATTCAGAATATCATATCCAGTGAATTCTTAAAAGTAGAAGAATGTTATTTTTCACTATATGTCATTACTCCGAGTGTAGGAATATATACTAATGGTCCCTTTTATCATGACTGGTGTTTTCCCATTTCATTCCCTTCAGTGGTATTCAGTAACATTCCTTTCAGTAATTGTCTTTCTTGGGGGTTATTTTTTCAAAAGCTCTCAACAGTTGCTTGTGTGTGCTTTCCTTAAAACCTGTGTGAATTTTAGCTTGGAGGATATTCTGCCTCTGGGTGGGAGCTTCTGGCTCCCAGGGTGAGAGCTGGACTCTAAATGTGCACAGGAGCTGAGTACTGACACTTAGGGCACTTTGCTGAGTTTTGTGGCTGGAGCAGCATAGGGTTTCAGAATTTCTTTCTGAGTGTAACTCATGGTCACTGAAATGCTCTCACTGGGTTTCAGTCTAGGCTCTAGTTTTGTGAAGAGCTGAAAGATCACAGGGTTATTCGTCCATCACTTTCCAATAAAGCACTTTGAGCACTCACTGTGTGCTGTGATACGGGAGAGCTGGAGGTCTGGGGGTGCAGATCTGAGCACTCTCTTCAAACTGCTGCTGTTCAAAGGGGAGAATTTTTTACCTCCAAAACCTGTGTTGCTCCTGCTGCTGTCAGGGCTGTGCTGTGCTGCTGTGTGGTCTGTTGAGGCGAATGTGGCTTACAGTGGCGTTTTCTGCTGTCGTTTGCTGTCCGCAGCGCTCCCCGGGCAGGACGGGCCGCGCGCACCCTGCGAGAGGAGCTCCTGCGGCCGGGGCAGCAGGTGTGTGCTCAACAGGGACACCAGCCAGCCCGAGTGCCGGTGTGTCGAGGACTGCAAGTCCAGCTACATGCCCGTCTGTGGATCTGATGGCAGGTTCTACGAAAATCACTGTCAGCTGCATCGAGCCTCCTGTCTGCAGAGGAAGAAGATCTACATTATCCACAGCAAGGACTGTTTCTTCAAAGGTAGGGCGTTGTTGAAAAGAAATACTTCTGTAGGGCTTTCATCACTCGTGGTAATCCTGGTAAATGGCTGAATGGCATGTTTTATTTCTAAGAGCTAAATTTTTCAGGGATGATTTATTCCAGATCAGCAGAGAACATACACAATATTTTATGCAGCTATTAAGCCCCTGAGTGCCATTGCCATGCAAAATGTAATCATACTGGGAACTGGTAAATAATTAACATCACTGTATGCATTGTGTGCACTGTAGTTGTGCTGCTCAGTACTTTCAGCTGCTAGTGTAATAACCTTTTACAATCCAATTCATTTGAAAAGGCTTTGAACAAGACAAAGATGTTAAGAAAAAGAAGATGATATAAACAGAAGTTTGCTGCAACACTGAGAAACGAAAACCCAGTTAGGCAAATGACACAGGCAAAGGAAAGGAGCTGTTTAAATGAAATAAGGAATGGGGACAGGCTTTAAATAACTTTAAAGACAGTTCTGGTTACCAGTGGGATGCATACATCTGGAGCTCTTTTACTGGTTCAGTAGCAAATTTCATTATAATCTTTGCACCAGATCCAGTCTGTATCTTTCCCATTAGTATTTTGTATGCCATGTACCATCCTGTCATCAAGGGACGCTGCAGGAGTAGGAGCGTGTGATAAAATGCCAGGGAATGGAAGAAGCTGTAAATTATTTTACTTCTAATGAGAGATCTCATAAAGGGCCCCACTAGAGTATATCTTGAAAGCTCATTGTCAAATATGACTCTGTGTACCTACAGGAAGATTTGAGTGGGTTGTTGCAAATATATCCAGTGACATTTACGTGATCAAATATGAAAATCATTCATTTATCTTCAGCTCACTTAAGCCTCCAAGGAGATTGGCTGTATACAGAGCTATCCGTCGTGAGTTCTTCTTTGCTAACATGATGCTTGAAGAGCCTATTTAAGAAACAGGAGCCCATTTGAAGAGGATTATTAATATGTCCTTGTGATACCCTTTGGAGATAGAAAAGCAGTGCCATTCTTGTGTCTTGGAGAAGACAGTGTGTCTTTTTGTGACCAAAATTTTTCCAGTTGGTATGTAGGTACCGCTTTACAGTGCATTGCAAAGTCTCATTTGCTTTGAAGATCTGGCTGTGGAGAGGACAACAAAGCTGGTCAGAGCATTGATTTGGTGAACACCCTGGGTTAGTTTGTCACAGACAGCCTCTAAATTTACCAAAGCAAGTAATTAGGATCAATAGACCTTGTAGGAAGTAAATCATGGAAGGGGTCACCCAAAGGCTTATTTCAAGCTCATGAGTATATCAAGGCAAAGAGGGATTTTTCTGCTTGTCACATGGAAAAGGAACATCTAAAAAGGATAGTTGTGCCTTGCTTGAACTGCTGTGCTTCTGTCTCTGGGTATCAAGGCAGATCAGGGTATGGATCAGGCTGGAATCAGTGTCCATCCCTGAGTAAGTTGCAGGTGGGCCTCTGCAGCATGAGAAACTTTGCAAAGAAAGGGAAAGTCTTAATTTCAGAGATGCTCAGCAATCCCCCCTCAATTCAAAAGATTTTCTTCCCCTGACTACCAAAAACAGTCCTTGGGTTTTTCATTCTTGACATCACCCACCTTTTTATGACAGCGCATCTGGCCCGGGTTTTTATTTGTTCCTTATCATAGATAGTGTTAAAGAAAATGAGTTCTCATTGCAGTAATCAGCCCCTGCAGTGGCTGTATTATGCCTAATGATAGAATGTCACGCTTGAATACTTCCCTGAACACACCATGAAATGATGTCAGAAAGTAGGAGTTTTGTGTCCCAGTTAAAGTAACCCTCGAACTCTTGCCAGGGAGCACAGCTTAAGTCTGCTTTTCAGCAGAATAACAGCTTTATGGAAGGGAAGAAAGGAACAAGCTCACTTCTCTTCCCACGTGAATAAATAAAAATGTACTTCACACCTCTGTCTGCAGAGATAACATACAGAAAAAAGTTTACCTTAAGTGGGGAATAATCCCACAGAATGGGACTCCATAGAAATACTTGGCTTCAGCCCTTTTTTCTACCATGCAGCTCCAGAGTAACCTTCTGTATATTGCACTGTTTATTGGTACTTTACTCGTCTATTCCTAAATCAAGAATGATAGTGATTTCTTTTAAACCAAAATTTTCAGTCAGCAATTAAGGTACAGGTTTTTAAGCACCATTATAAGTGTAACATGAAATGTAAGACTTTGGAGAAAAACCTTTAAGGTGCAAAATCATAAAATCCCCAAATGGTTTGGGTTGGAAGTTACCTTAATGAGCTTCCTGTTCCAACCCCATTGGTGTGGTCAGGGACACCTTCTGCTAGACCAGATTTCTCAGGTGTACATCTAGCACTCAGCACATGTTTTCTGTTTGCTTTCGATCAAGTAAGATAATTTAATTATTTGGGTACAGTCAGACTGGTGAATGGGCTGCTTCATGTTTTTTTTGTCCCCATTGGCTTGTTCAATTAAGATTTAAATTCCTGTGTAGAGCTGAGGCACGCTGCAGACTGGATATTTGCGTGTGCTCTGCCAGTTTGCTCAGTTACCAGTGACAAACTGGATGGACTTAAGGTAAGGCAGAGATCAAACACCCTGATTCTACTTTGGCTGAGCTAGGCCTATCCTCAGTAAACTGATAATAAAGCAAACAACAGATTTGTTTTCTTTTGTGCATTTTGGGAAAGGATTTTTTGATCTTTCAGTATATTTGTCAGATGTGAAGTGTGTAAATACTAGTGGGTAGCAGATACTCCTGTGTGAGCAGAAGCATTTCCATTCTGTACCAGCGATAGTATTAGGAAGAGCAAAAGAGAATTTGTCCTTGGGAAAAGGACTGATTACTCCTTGGCCCAGCATGGAATAAAATGGCTCCTTGAAATCTTGAGAGTCCAAAACATTGAAAAAACTTGTGGAAATGTGAATGAAGCAACGAGAGATCTCAGCAGGCTTTATCCTTCAGCCTCTGATGCAATGCAGTTCCCCTTACACAACACTGTAATTGCAGTCCTTTTTCCTCAGTTGATAAAGCAAATAGGTGGGAAACTTCACTTGGGAGTTTGAAGTCACAAGGGAAATACTGTGAAGCAGAAGCCTTAAACCCAGAGATCTCAGGAGAAATGTCAATCCCACTCATAGCTGTTCACATTCTCCTTGATCTGGTTGTCTTTCCTGGTGTGAAATACAGTTTGGTTTTTCCATAGGGAAATGTTCTATTTAGGACTTTTCTACCATGTGGCAGTTGTTTGTTTTTTTTTTTTTATTTTCTATGTTTTCATTATTGTGTGAGTTTCTGTAGTCATTTGATTGGGGTGTTGGTGATTTTTACTGGGTAAGAAAATACATAAATATAAAAGTGCTTTTACTGTGTGTTGAACTGGTGAGGAAAGAAGTTCTTATGAAGACTGGGAAGATAGCTGTGCCCATAATGAGAATTGTCCCACAAATGTCCAGAATGAGCACTTGGCCTGAAAATGTTCCTAGTTGAATAAATGCCTTGGATAATGAAGTTATATCATTTTAACACAATATTTTGGACTATGCTTTGCTTTTTCATAGCTGTAGTTCCCTTTTTTTTCACTTCTTTTCATGTTTCTTTCCTTTTGACTGTCTACACCCACTCTGTCTCTTCCCTCACTTTTCTCTTACTATTTTTGGCCAGAGATAGCTGTGCAGACACCGTTCAATAATTTTTCTTCCCTTACCTTCTTCCTTCCACCAGAAACATCAGAGCAATGCACTTCCCTAGCAGTTTGCATACATTAGATAAATTCTGTTTAGAGCTGTGCTTTTCCATTTTCAGGATTTAGGAGTAATTTTTTCCTTTTCTTTCTCTTCCTGCTTTCTTCTGCTTGATCAGCAATCTCAAAGCTCCTGTGCATCAGCCAAGCCCTTGCTAGAGGAAGGCAGCCATGTTTGCTTGCTCAAGCTCATTCATTATTTTCTGTGGTTCTGACATCCTCTCTTTATCCAGGTGGATTGGGTATTTTATAAAAAGCTCAGCTTTTCTCGCCAGCCTGTAGAGCAGCTTTGTGCTGCAGCCGGTGAGATTGAGTTTCTGCTCTGGCATGAATTCAGTCCAACTTAGCTGACCAAAATCTTGAACTTTCCATTATGTAAATGCACTATACCTGTGTCGACTACTTAATATATATTTTTTTTTGTCCATTTGGTCCAGCTTGTAGCAAAGCTCTAATTTTATGAAATCTGACAGAATTTTATGCAGAGAGGTGGTGTGCTATAAAGACACGTTCATGTCTGGTATTCCAGTCCCATTCTCTTCCTTCCTTCCTTCCTTCTCTGCTGAAATGTCAGTATTAATTTTTCAGTAATTTTGTCCCATTGCTTAAAATATATGTCTTGTTCTTTTTTTTTCTTTTAAGCAAGTATCTGGCAGTAATTTTCCTCCTTATATAAGGTCATTTCTTTTCCCATAGTAAATCATAATTTTGTACATATTTTGTACAGAATTTCATAAGAAATCTCTGTGGAAAACCACCTGCCTTTCTCCTTTCTGTTACACACACACATACACAGAGTCCCACTGTTTGCTTTGAGCCTTAGCCTGTTGCTCAGAACAATATTTCATGCCATGAATTTATATGTAAAGTCTTCTGAAGTGTGCATGCCTGTGTGCTGGCTTGCTGTGCATGTGCACACGTGTGAGTGTGTTTGCACATTGCTAGAGCCAGAAAAATGTGTTCTCTCAGGACATTTATGCACAGGTAGTGTAGCAGAGGATGGAACCTGGATCTGCATGGAGAGAGAATGAGAAGCAAAGGGCACATCTGAAATGAGATGTCCAGCCTGATGTAAGGAGATGCCTTTCCCATGGAGATTGGTTTAGTGCTGGGACAGGCTGCCCAGGTGCCATCTCCATCTCTGGGAGCTTTCAAAACTGCTGGGAGCAGTCCTGAGCAACCTAATCTGACCCTGCACTAAATGGTTTAATGGAAGCCTCTTCCAGCCCATATCATCCCATAATCTTATGATTCCATGACTTTAGGTAATGACATCTTTCATTTTCAACTACTCTTATCTTTCTTCCAGTTCTCAAAAAGTTTTTTTCTAATTAAGGAAAATGATAATCTTCTGCATGTTGACAGAAAATTTTCTATGCTTGAATGTGAATAAATTACAAACCTGGAAAAAACCCCAAACAAGCAGGCTGATAACTTGTATCGCTGCAGTAATCTCAAATACATATGAATTCAGCCTCGGGTGGTGGTGGTTTATTTCCTCTGTACTTTATTTGTTGTCCATGTGTTAGTTCTGTGCTTTGTTATTTCCAGAAGTAATTTGTTCTACGGAATAGCATTTCAAAACATCTCTGGGAAGGTGTTGAATGTTTTGCTCATTATGTGCTTGCAGAACAGGCAGACCCGCTCCATTGCTGGTTTGCAGACTGGAAGGGAATTTGCTCCATTTAACACTCTCTGTCTTTTCAGCTGGAAAAAATCTGAGTGTGAACTAATGGCACTTTTCCCAGCTGGCAATTAATATTTGCCGATTTAACTTTGCAGCAGTGCTGCCAGACTGCTCCGGTGGCAGCGAGCTGGGAAGGGGAGGCTGGGAGGAAGGCAATTAATCCCTGTTGGAGGAGGCTGGGGGCTTGGACATGGAGGTCAAGCCTCTAATGATCATTTCAGTGTCCAGTGTAAATATATTAGGAGTTTAAAGTGTTATCAAGAGAGATAAGTGCTATATAAAATGGAAGAATGTGTTTGCTGTCAGTAGAGCTGATGCAGTTCTTAATAAACTGAATTCCAGAGGGATTCCTTTCTATTCCCACGCTGCCTTTTCAGCTCCCTCCACTTAGTCTTTTGGGGAGGGATCAATTTTACCTGGCTTTTCAGGCTGACTGCTCTTAAATGTGATTTATAGCTTTACACCTAATAAACAGACTGAATCAATCTTTGGCGTAAATTATGGACATTCCATTGATTTATGTGAGGATATGGACAAGGGACTGCTAGTCTGCTCCTAGCTTTGGTAATAGGAATTTTCTAGGAATAGGTTTAAGATCTTGAAAAGTATTTTTCATTTTAAGAGAAAATTGAATGCTTACATTCCTGAAATTCATGGAAGGGAAATCTTGGCTAACAGTCGGTTGTGAAACTCTCTGGTAAAGGTGGGCTTTCACTGGAAATTAAGTGCCAATAACAAGAATGGGAAAAGTCTAGGCATAAGAAAAAGAGTCAAAAATAGCAAAGATCCTAGAGAAGTTTAACAGAGAGATCTTTAATTACATATTAGTAATAGAAAACCTTTGCTGGAGACCTTATTGCCATAATGGCAATCTCACACGTGGGAGGGAAATTGGGACTGAATACTGCAATGGACACTGAATTTGACATGGTCAATCAGAAGATTAATTATTCCCACTGGAACTCCTCGCAGCAGGGCCATTACCTGCTTCTGCTTGGCCAAAAATAAATCTCTGGTGCTGGGACTCTGCATAGAGAAGTGACAGATTTTAGTTCCAGTCAGTAAAGCTGAAATGGAGGAACACACACCATGGATGAAGCTAGTGGAAAAAGTGGTGTTATCTGATGTGATCCCTATCCAGCATTCTTGGTGTTTTTATAGCTCCAATTTGAGGCAATAGCCATTTGGGGAGTGCAGGAGCAACTGTGATGTGACTTTTTACTTTTTAAATATGAAATTGTGTAACATTTGCTTACAGTGGTCATGACCATGACCCCCATGAACAGTTTTATTTGACTGTTATCTGTCTCATCTTATTTAGGGCCCAGTTTATTAATCTTCTCCAGTTGCCAGTCTTGATGTGTATGGCCATAATATCTCCCATAAAGCCAAAAAGCTTCATATTATGTATCGGCTAGTGAACAAAGGAATTAAAGGATATTTCAGCAGCAGTATTAACATCTTAAAAATGAAAAGTGGGAATTAATCTTTCTAATTTGTTTCCCCCTTATAACTGAGGATGTACTGGTTGAACTGGAGTCGCTGAAGCCCATGGTTAATGGAATGGGCAGCTGGAGGACCACGCCAGCACCCAGCACTGTGCAGCAATCCCTGCCCTCCGTGAATGTAAAGTATGAGAGGAACTGCTTACGTGTTGAAAACAGAAAAGCTCAGCCCAAATCTCCATGGTGTGGAGGAAGACAATGCTGGCATGAGGTTGTCTCAGTTTGAAGCACCCCAAGTTTCTGCTTCATGTTCTTGAGGGCAGGGAAATGAGATGCAGGTGGCTTTAGGGAGCCATCTGCTCCGAGGCTGGGTCTGCTAAACCTTCACTGCAGTGCTTTCAGGAGAACTGAGAGGTGATAATGAAGCTTTTTTTGAAGCACAGCCTTAGTAGTCGTGATGAGGGACAGAGCAGAGGAGGAGGATGAAGAATCAAATTAAAGTGTGTGGGAAGAGAAGCAGGGAGGTGGTTTGTATTTACCAGTGGAAGTTCCTGTGCCAACTTTGGTGCTGCTATATGCAACACTCATTATGTCAGGGGGTGTTTGTCTTTCTTTTTTTATCTATTTTTGGGTGCTCTTTGCATCTGACACGTGCTTGTTGTGATTTGGTGGCAGTCTGAATTCACTGCGTCCACATCACTTTTCTTTGCAAGTCACATTCATGTTTATTGTACATTAATTTTGGAGCTCAAAACATACTTAAATATTGAAGAATCTTATGTAGGAAAAGTTTTTGCTTTTTTTAGTGTGTTAAATTTAATATTGGCTCTCACCATTCCATCAGCAATTTTCCAAAATGTCCGAAGTGATGTAAAACTGGAGAAATGCCAGCAAAGTGGGGCATTATGTTACAAAGTCATGGTTAAAAAGTGACACATTTACTGAGCTTCTGCACTGCTGAACCTCTCACAGTCTTGAAAATAGCTTGGATGCTCAAAGGTTTATCTGCTTTTTTCCCCAATTCAATAATCTTAAAGGTCTTTTCCAAACTAAAATATTCAATGAAGTTTCTACATCCATAGTATTCCCAGTGGAAAGAAAGGCTAGCACATGCCAAGTAATTTCAAATGAATGACAACAAATACTGTAATATTTTTGAAGTCACCTTTATTTCCCTAAAATTACATACATTTTATCAATAGAAAAATTACTGATTTACTTAAGGTCCTCACAAGTCACCTTTTGAGAAGCAACATGCAGCTTGATGCCAGGGGACTCTCCATAGGACATCTCCAGCTTTGTGCTGAGACAGGGGCCAAGGAAAACCTTAATTTCAGAATAAATAAAAAAGCTCCACACCTGAGAGAGATAGAGAGATTGTTTTAAATGAAAACTGAAAAGGTTAAAAGGTAGAGATAAGCATTAAAGATTAAGATGATTAGATCATGGTAAAGGGTGCTGGAAGCTGAATGAAGGAAAACAAATGGCTGGAATAAATTTTAGGGCTGGGGAGACTGAGGCAGGGAGATTTAGAAGTGTTTTAAAGATAAAAAGAACTGATTAAAATAGTTGATTAAAAGCTATTCAGCACAAATGCTAATTTTTCTGGGTGCTCAGTATAAAAATCCATGGAGCAAATTGAAATTCTGAGTGCCTGGGAATACCAACAGGCTGGATGCTGCAGATTCAATTAGGTAGCTGCAAGGAAAAAGCTGGTCCAGCATCCCCCAGCCTTCACTCCCTTCCTGCCTCTGTCCACCAGGATTTAACAGGCAGTTCTTGGTAATATGCTTGAGAGGGGTGAATCCTACCAGAGATGTCCTGAAGTCATGGGAATGCTAGTTAAAATGAGCACTCTACAGCGTGGGGTACTGATAAAGCCCATTGTAATTTCCCAGTTGTTTTTTACAAGTAGAATTGAAGCTGTTCTCTCACCAGGGGTGAGGTTATCTGCCTTTCCTTGCCTTCATGAAGTGGGACTGCTCCCACAAATAATAAAACTTGACATGGGGAGGTAATGAGTGATCTGCAGATTTATTCTGTCTGCTCATGGCTTGAATGCTCTTTGGGTAGAAACTTTTTTTTTCCTGCTAAAAATCCTATTAATAGAGATTAATGTCAAATGTAAAGTTCATAGTTAATTATCAGTGCAGTTGTAGGAATGGGAGGAGGGGGGAGCAATGTGTAGGAGCATCATAGAATCATCATTGACTGCTTTGGGTTGGAGGGGACCTTCCAGTTCATCCAGTTCCAAGCCCCTGCCATGGCCAGGGACACCTTCCACTATCCCAGGTTGTTCCAAACCCCATCCAGCCTGGCCTTGAACACTTCCAGGGATGGGGCAGCCACAGCTTCTCTGAGCACACTGTGCCAGGGCCTCCCCACCCTCACAGGGAAGAATTTCTTCCAAATATCCAATCTGACCCTGCCCTCTGACAGTGTGAAGCCATTCCCCCTTGTCCTGTCATTGCTGGGTGCAGGTGTAGGGATGGGGGTTTGTGTAGGGATGGATGTTGGGGGGTCTGTGCCTCGTCCCTTTGCCCAGAGATGGTTCAGGTGGTCCTGGTGCAGCCCAGGGCTGCAGCATTCAGCCATGGATCACACAGTGCAGGCAGCAATTGTCTGCCTCCTTCCTGTGGATTAGCACCTCTGCTCTTGCTGGCACCTTCCAGTGGGGTCTGCTCTGCTGCTGAGTCTACATGTAAATCCCATTACCTCTAATTGAGTGGGGATCAATCAGGAGTAAGAGGAAGGTTTCCAGGTGAGATTTAGATAGAAGGCCTTTATGCATAATATTTTGAATTTTCCATCAAAATGTCCTAGAATGCTTTACAAAGATTAATGTATTGGACCTCACAACACCTTTGAATGCCAGGAAAATAGTAATCCAGCCTTTACAGAGGATGAATTGCAGTCTAGAGGAGAGCCAGTGACTTTCTCAAGGTCATAGAAAAAGACATCAGAACTCATGTTAAATGATCCCAACCCTAAGGACCCTGTCCCTGTAAAATCCCCTGGCTGGTTTTTCTATAGTTCTGACAGGGGTCAAGGAGGGGTGTGGCTGTGCCAGGGCTACAGAACACAGAATCCTTGTGCCCAAGCAGGGGTGAAACTGGTGATGAGTGGTCCAAAGAGGAGCCTAGTGCCTGGAAGTGTGGGACTGTGCTGTCCTTGGCACAGCAAGCTGTGAAAGCATCCGGCTGCTGTCCTGCCATGAAGAGATGACCCATGTTGGGATTTGCAGCTCTGGAAGGGAAAGGAAATACAGGAATTACAGAAGTGCAATTGCAGCCTCCTCATCTCATAATGGTCTTGGTGAAAAAAAACATCCCCATGGTAATGAGCCCATGTGATAGAGTAAAACAGAGCTCAGTCTCTTCTGCTCTTTAAGTTAAAAATTGGGAAGGAATGAGCCATGCAATGGAGGGGGAGCTAACAATTGAAATGTATCTAAGTATTTCAATATTTAAATGTAGCCTTTGTAGCAAAAAAGTTGATGGGAGTGATGTGTCCAAAGGAAGACATTTTTATTTACCTTTTGAATGAGGATTGTTTGCACTGCAAACAGCCTGATGGGCTGAACAGAGGCTCACCTGGAAGAGGTTTGCCATGGGGTGAATGGGGTTTGTCTCTTCCTGCAAGTGACTGCAGTTCCTGTCAGGGCTTTCCTCTTCCCTCCTTGCTTCTAGTCTGCCACATTGGCAATTTAGTTGAGAGTTTTGCTGTTTTTCAGGAACAATGAGGGGATTTTATTTTCCAAATTATTTCACATTTCAATATGATATTTTAGTGGGATTTTATTTATTAATCCTTATTTACCTGTTCTAGCACAGCAGCTCACCAGGAGGTTTTGTGGCAGGTTTGGAGATGTTGGTGTCTTATAGTCGCTCTGCAGTGTTTGGAGATGTACAAGAACCCTGAGGGCACAGGACAATCCTGGGCATCCTTGTCCCAACACCAGCCAATCTTCTCACCAGAGGTTTTCTAGTGAAATCCATGGTGCTGAATGCTAGTCATTGTTACAGGTTGGGGTTTTGTTCATTTACTGTAGAGCAGGCCAAATACTGTGAAAATATTTGTGGTGAATATTTAGTTGTGTTGTCATATGTAAGCATTTTGCTGTATCCATGGCCCTGTAGTTTGCTATTCATGAATATTTTAGCAAATTGGTTTACTAACAGGAGTGTTGCCAGGAAGCAAATGTTCCCGAATATTTGTAGAAAAGCAGATTTAACTTCGAGTTTGCAGTTACTTGCTATGGTAGCATTATCTAAGCCCCATCTTAACGCTCCTCTGGGAGGACCAGCATAACCAATTAAAGCAAATCTTGATTGGAAATGTGATTCTCATAACCTGCCCATGAGTAAACTGATATAAGAAGTTCTGTCTTTGTACAAAGACAGACAGCTGGATCAACCATGTGCAGCTCACCCTTGGCACAGCACCTGGGTGCCTTACAGATAGTCTGGAAGCAGTAGCAGCATTTCTTGAGGGTTTGCAGGAATCTCTGATATTTGGTCTGGTTTTGGATCAGAGCTGTGCTGAGGGCAAGATTTAGAAATAGATATTTTAGTTTGGTGTGTCCTATGTAACGTGTAAGTTCTTGAAAGGTAACTGTACTTTGGGCTATGCTGCATTCTTCTGGCTTGAGTTGTAAAACAGTTTTGAAAGAAAATTGCTGCTGGGCTGTTTTCATATGGCCCGTGTACAAGTATCTATACTTGAATCCTAGAATAACTAGAAAAAAAAAAGAAGTGGCATGAACATCTGCTCAGCTCAAGGGCTGCAAGTGCTGTGAACTCACTGTGAGCTGCACAGAGGCTGTGGCAGGGCAGGACTGGGCGTGGGTGTTACGTGTTCAGGGCTGGAAGGGAGGGCAGAGACCTCAGTCCCCTCAGAGTAGAGCACCACCTCTGTCTCCATCACTCCGTTGTCTGAGCTGTACAGACACATCACTGCACTGTGTGCTGAGGGGCTGCTCTTTCCTGTGGCCTCAATGCCGTCAGTGAGGACAGAGACTGGATTTCAGGAAGAAATTCCTCCCTGTGAGGGTGCTGAGGCCCAGGCACAGGTTGCTGTGGTTGCACCATCCCTAGAAGAGTTCAAGGCCAGGTTGCATGGGGCTTGGAGCAGCGTGGGACATTGGAAGGTGTTCTTGCTCATGGCAGGGTGTTGGAACTGGATGAAATGAGCTTTAAGGTTTTAACCATTTTGTGACGATTCTGTGAAGACATGCTCACAGCACGGCAGCTCTCCATCCATGGCTTCCCATTCCTTCCCCATTTCTTCTCTCCAATAGTTGCCATCAGACTTCATCCTTCACCCTCCTG
This sequence comes from Taeniopygia guttata, assembly GCF_048771995.1. Taxonomy (NCBI): domain Eukaryota; kingdom Metazoa; phylum Chordata; class Aves; order Passeriformes; family Estrildidae; genus Taeniopygia; species Taeniopygia guttata. Next base: position 1,053,880 of record NC_133038.1, on the reverse strand, counting down.
TGTGAGATGTGCCCATTTTCTTGAGAGTTTTTTCCCCTTAGGAATAGTTTCCCATAAGCAGAAACTCAGGAGCCAGCCTATCTAAATGCAGCTGGTACAATCCTTACAGCGTTTTGGAAGAGCTCTGCATCCAACATTTAAGTAGGGTGCTCAGCACATCTGGAAAACATCTGTCTTAGATTCATAATTTGGCATTGTAATTCTTGGAGGGAGTGTAAAACAGGGCCTTGTGGAAAATGCTTAATACTCCTGGACACGTGTTTTGTGTTAATGGGGAAATGGCTTGTTAGGTCCAAACTAACTGGCAGAAAATTTTGCTGAAGCTGTACAGTGTTGAGGAAGTAAAAGGCTGTTAAGGCTAAAATTTCAGCCTCTCTGAACCCAGTAGATTTTGGCTGCATTTTTACTGGAACAAAATTGAAAGCTAATGAAGGCATTTGGTGGCCCCCCACTGGCTTTTCAGATAGCTTTTATTTTACATAATGAGTTGGGAAAAACTGGAGTGCAGTTACTCTGTGCTCACTTTAGAAATGTGAACAGGTTGCAGGCTGGTGTTTGGGCTCGTCAGTTATAGCTAATTCCTCTGGCTCTTTGAAAACAGAAATGCTTTGTTTTCCTTTGCAAGAGATGGCACAGGCAGCCCACAAGGCTGCTCCAGCTACAGCCAGCTCAGGAAAATCATTGGAGCCCTGTCCTCCTGAGCAGTTCTCTCCCAAATCCATCCTCTTTCTGGCCTGATGGGATTTTTTTCAAGTTTTTATTTTAAGTCACATTTCACCACTTTATTAAATTGATGGAAATTTCGTAATAGATTAAATTTCTTCAAAATGCTTCTTTTTATGTTTTCAGAAATAATGTCTCTTCTTATTTTTTTTTTTTTTTTATTTTCTGCACTGGGCTGAGGGGGTCTTTCATAATGTTATATGAACAGACATCTCTTTTTTCTTCTCTTTCATCTTTTCAATCTTGGTGCATTTATCTACTTAATACTTCCTTGAAGTCAAGATGAAGAATTGGAGAAGCGTTAAAGGAATGTTTCATTATCCTGTTTGACGCTGTTACACCCATGAATGTGGATCTGGTTTGTAGTGACATCTCATCTGTCCTGCCTTGTTCACACAAGTGGAAGTCTCTGGTGACCTGAGCTCAGAGAATGCTGTCCTTCAGAAGTTAGGTTCCCATTGGCTAGTGTTTATTTGCAATTACTTAGTATCATGAAGATAACTTATTTTTACTGACACTAACATATGTAAAATACTAACAATATTTAGAATAGAAGCAGTATTGAATCCCCAAATCTTCCTCTTCCTTGTAAAGGCTCCAGAGAAAGCCATTGTCCCCAACAAGGAGCTGGAGAACTCTGACATTTCAAAGTAATCAGGTAGAATTACTGCATCTCCAGATATCTTTAACCTGTTTACTGACATTTCATTCACATCATCTCATAATGTTCATTGGATCAGAAAACAGCCTGGAGCCACATTTGCAAAATGCTTCATGAAATGTTTCGATCTGGGAATGTGAAAGCATTGTATAGGATAAAGTATAGGCTATTTATAGGATAATCAAACGAGATATCATACTTCTTGATTTTTTTTAAGCTTCTGTGGTTTTCCCCATTTGTTTGTTATTCTAATTTTCTCCTCCTTTTGGTCACCGAGCAGACATTTCAATACTCCCAGTGTCAGGCTGCTGCCATGCTCTTTGATGGGATTTCCTAACCAAGCATAAACTGGAGTCAGCCCATGAGAAGTGCAGGGATCCTGACAGATATTTTTAGCCATATTTCAGGTGCCTCTGTAAAGGGGCTGGTCAGTCAGGACACAGAGCTCAGCATTGCTGCTGGAGCGCCAGTCAGGAAAGGTGAACTGCAAATGGAAGCTGGAATTTAAAAAATCAGTGCAGGGCAGAGGAGGGCATCAGTAGTGGAATGATCAGGTCACTCAGGGTCTGCCTCAGCTGTATCCTGAAGTATAGAAAACCTACAGTGGCTTTACCCAAATTCAGAAATGTGCCTGATGGCAACAGGCATCTGCAATCAATAAGTTCAAAGGAAGCTGGGAACAGGATTATGAATGTTTGTTGTTTTCAGAAAAGAAATACCGATTTTTAATTAAAATGCAGGAAGAGAATTTTTAGGAGCATTGGAAATTATATTCCAGCACTGCAGGTGGCTGTTGCTCTTTGTATCCTTTGGCAGGACTGTCGTGGCTTTTGAATTATGGCATGGGAAAAACTTCTAAAAACTTATTCAAAGAAAGGTAAAAAAACAATCTAATTTAGTGTGCTGAAGAAAATACTTAACAGTCTTGTAAAAATAATGTTCTAATTATCAGTCTTGGTCTGTATGAGCTGCTGAGTGAGCAGCTGCTGTCTAAAGCCAAGCCAGGTGAGGTTTATCCCTCTCGAGACAGTTCAAATACTGAGTAAACAGGAACTTTTTTTTATTAACTAGATCTCTGATAAGTCCTGCCTTTCTTTGCTGCAAGAATTTGTGCACATTTCTAAGATACGTGTTAGCACTCAAGTTCATATTTTCTTAAAAGCTTAAAACAAAAAAAACCCAAAAATTTATATATATCTCCAACACTGACATTAATGGTAAATACTGTGAAGTGATCTTGGAGGTCTTTTCCAATCTTATTGATTCTGTGGTTCTGTGTAAGGAAACTCCCAAGCACTTTAGAAGATGTTGCTGTTCATTTTCCTTCACTATTGCATTTGGCTTGATGCTTATTAGAGTAGGAAAAAACAACCCCCCAAATGTTTCATAACAAAAAGCCCAGAGCAAGTAAAACAGCAGCCATTGATTTATTGCTGTTGTATTTCCACCTACAGTTTACAGTTATCTTTCATGAGAAAAGCACGAGCCCAATGATGGAAAGAGCTTTTTGTCAATAACAGTTATTGGTAGGAATTTAGTGCCTGTAACAGATAGAAACTGGAGGGAGAATTTTTCCCTCTGAGCCTTTTAGTTCTGCGAATTCTCCCCAAATTCTAAAAGCAGTGAGGAGCTGGAAGGATGACGGATGACGCAAACAGGTTTTTGCACTGTGGCTCCCTGCTCCCACTGGCTTCTATAAAAACTCATTCTGCTCCAGCCCTGCACTGCTGATCCTTACAGCAAAAGGTGCAGACAAATGGAAAAATGGATTTTGTTAGTGTGAAACGGGGAGGAGAATTGCCATGCCCTGTTTTAGGCTGATTTACACTTTTCTGTATATTATTTGTGTGATGAGGGCTCAGCAGTTTTGATGCAAGGCCAGGCTGAAGTTTTGGTCTGAGGGATCCAGGATCTCATTCAGGGATCTAGTTCAGGGATTGTGGATACTCTGTCAGGCCATTGGCATTAGGTGTGCAGTGCAAGGCACCAAATAAAGACAAAAAAGGCTGTTTCTTTTCTTCTTGGGTGTTATAGACCCATTCAAAGCACACTGTTTTGAAGAAATTATGATTAATTGGATATTTTAATTAGGTGCTAAATAGTTCCCTACTTGATCACTCTAATTACTTTTTCTTAATGTATGCTGTCTTCATCCAAGGGAGAGCCTGTGTCAGTACTGTCTGCAGCTTCTCAGGTCTGCCTGTGCCACTGAAGAAAGCCCATGGGAATGGGCTCTCTTCTGCTCCCTTATTTTTATTTTCAATTCCTTGTGTGGATTTATGCACTATAATTTTTTTCCTTTAGCAGTTGATGTATAAGCATCAAGCTGAGTGGTGGAGACTTTGCACACTGGAAAAAAACTTTCCTTTGCAGCTATTTTTCCACCTGGCTCTTGGGTGAAAGGCCTAAGGGCACCGAGGGGCTTTTCTATTGGTTTTCTGTGGATGCTGTTCCCAGGTCAGATGTTCTAAACAGCAGCACCAGGAGACAGGACAGTCTTGCTTCTGCAGAGCCAAAGGAACACTGAAAAGGTGCCATGCTTGGGATGAAAACCTTTTAATTTTAGTTTCATTAAGTAATCTCTCCTAAAAACAGCACTGTAAATGAATACCTCAGTAATAAGTACATTATTTTAAGCCAAAATGAAATTAAAATAGTTAAAGACCGCAAAATCAGGTTGAAAATTGAGGTAAACTGCAGCTCATAAAAAAATTCTTGTCTTGAAGGATTTGAGTCAATGCAAGAAGGAATTCTCTGCATGAATAAACTGTAATAATTTTTAAATAATTGCTGTTCACACTTTTGGTGACTACCTAAGTACACGCTGACATATGGTGTGTCAGCATGAAGCACTGATTTAGAGTTTGATGTTCTATACCAGTTTGCAAGCTGTTAAATGTAAGCTGGAGGAAGCATTATGTAAGCAGACAGGTGGCAAGGATTCAGCAGCTTGGTCAGCAGGTGGGATTCTGGCCTGCTGCTCACCATGGAAAACCCGTGCTTTCCTCCTGTCTCACTGACCTCTTTTCCCCATCTCCACTTTTTTTTCCTTTTGCCACTTTTTTACCACCCTGTGCTTTGCTGGGGGAGCATCCCCAGCCCAGCTGGGATCTTGCAGGCAGTACAGCTCTTCTTAAGGCAAAAATCAAAATTTCCTTACAAGACAAAGGAGGAGGAGGAAGAGTAGAAGGCACATTCTCCTTTTATGCCAATGATAAAGCTTCTAAAAGCTGCAGGTGAGCGTTGCTGGTGTGAATTTTGCAACTTAAAAACATCCTATTTATTGTTCTTAAAAGCATGTACATTTTCCTCTGTGAGCTCCAAAGCGTGCATGCTTCAATAACCCCCTTTATATACATTTTGTGTCATTTCTTGCTGCGACAGTTGCAAGCGAATATGCTCAAAGCTGTCTTTGGAAGCTTCAGCAGCCAGCTTTTGAAAAGGAAACTCTGGCGCTTCTCCCAATTTTCTGCCATCTGTTGGAAACAACCTCCAAAAGCCCCAACTTGCACCTACTCCCTAAAAGTTTCCAGGTAGGAAACCAGAGTAATAGAAAGACTGGATGTAAGGTAATACCATGTTAGTGCAATGTGTGCACAACTGCTTATTCCAGTTAGTTCCAAACCACACATAGTTTGGGCAGAGTCCCCACAGATCACATGCAAGTGTCTACGGTCACTTTGGGTCCTTTAGAGATGGCTTGTACATCCTGATTTAGAGAAATTATCTCCAAGAAGGTGTATCCAAGATGCTTGGCGTGGAGAAGGAGGAGTGGCTTGGTTGATTCCTTCTTTTCACCCTTATCTTCCCTCCTCACTTCTTCTCTTCCCCATCTTTTCACCCTTCTTTTTAAATTTTTTTTCTGTGACACACGAAGCTGCAGTTTTTCCTGGGAAGCTTAACAGCAGACATGTTCTGATTGTGGAGCAACAGGAAATCTGTGATGTGAGGAGCTATTGAAGACATCTCAGCTGGAAGCAAAGCTCCTCCTAGCCAGGCTCAGCACAGCCGAATTTGTCAGTGCTCAGCAAGCAGCAGCAGATGTGTGGCTGGTGTTGAAAGCAGCAGGGCTGTGGGGAGCCTCAGGAGCAGAGAGTGCAGGGAAACCCGGGGTTCATCTGCAGGGTGCTGGGAAATCACCTGTGCTGACTCTGACATCAAAGTCTGCCTGTCTTTGCAAAAGGCACATGCTCGGGGAGCAAAGAGTTGTCACACATGGCAGGAGACACTCAGAGTGGGGTTATAGGAGATTATGCTTTCGTTCTTCCTCAGAGGAGTGTGTCCTTTCTATGCCCAGCATCTACTGGACACACAAACTGCACCCAAAATTTTATATAAATAGGAATCTCAACTGCTGAGTTAGACCAAATATTTTAAATACATCATAGAGTAAGAGGGGAAAGAGGCAATGTGAATAAGTAAGTTTTACACACTGTAAGGATGTAACTTTTCTGTTGTACTTGGACTTCTGGAGCCTTACACAACTTTAGCAAAAGTTGGGATTTCATTTTTTGCTTTTGAGTGTTATTATGATTGGATGAAGCCTTAATTGTTGAAGCCCTCAACAAGTGCACTGCAGTAAATGTGTGAAAAAGTGAGTGTTACTAAAACTTAGCGAATGAAATATGAATATGTTTACTTGTGTAAAATGTGTCCTCATATCTTGCAAGCAAATTTACATTTTTAAGGAGCTGCTTTGAAACACCAACTGCAGAAATCCCTTAATTTTAAATAAATAAATCTATATCTTCAGACTGGATTCACATGTAGAAATAGCCAAATATATTCTTAATACAAAATAATTCTACAGCATCTGATGCACTCTGTCTAATGCCTCATCATTTTAATGGTTCTGGTTTAATTGCTTGTACCCCCCAGCTGAAAGCCACGGCTGAAGGTGGTTTTTCCTGGTTCTTCTGAGGACTTGTTGATAAACTGAGAAATTGCTGGGGTCATAGCCTAACCTAAAACACTTGCTAAGCGTTTTCCCTACATTTGGAGTAGGAGTACAGCTCCAGCAAAGCAAGCTGGGGCTGTTGGCTGAAGCTCATGGAGGAGTCCTTGGGTTTTGCACCCCAAGTCTGAAAAAAAGTAACTGATGTGTCATATTTTGCTCTGGAAATCAATCCCATATTCCCAGTGAGCTCAAAGTACTGATAATTCCTAATATCTCTGTAAGCTTCAGTATAACAGCAGAGCTTTGCCATTTGATTCTGCAGGCTTATCCCAAATCATCCTCTATTAAAATGGAATTACTTGGCAGGAGTAAGTCTGGGAACGGCTCTTGACTTTTCCTGATGGGTCCTAGTAGCTGTTCCCAAATTCTTGTGGACACTTTAGTACTTCTTCAGTGTGATGTATCTGTTACTCCTCCAATGGCCAAAGGTTACCCCATGGAGGCAGGACATGGGTTTGGGTTTTGTTTCCTCTGTGCAGTGAAAAGTCCTTCTGGGATTGCTGACTGACCATCACATGTTTGGGGTTCTCTTGGTGAGTTTTGGTTTCTATCAGTGCTGGGATAATGGCTCTGCAGACAGTCATGGGGATTTGGGAGCTGTGGCTGTGCTCAGTGCTGGAACAGGGAGTGTGAGTTGGTGGGGGTGAGGATGAAAGCGAGTAGTTATAGATGGTGTCTGCTTAAGTCTTTGATAGCTTGTAGTAAAATCTTACCAGCAACTCAGTTCACGTCATGTCTTAAACTGCTTGTGAAATAAATATAACTGACAGCTCTGCACGCAGCAATGCACCGTTTGTGCACAGAATATTTTTCATTTGAAGCAACCCAGAGGCAGAAATAGATTAAATGCTTGGAGCGGCAGCCTGCATACCCACAGCATGTGTCACTGTGCCAGGGATGAGTGACACATGTCCTGATGGATTTGGGATGGCAGTCGCTCAGACACTTCTCTATGCTGATAATGAAAACAGTGCCCAAATCTGATTTGAGATCTGAAAATGGGAAAAGCGATATAGGCAGCTGAAGTGTATCATTCACCTCAGGAAGCCTCATCACTTGGATTGCCAAGTTAGCAAGAGAAAACACCTTCCAGTCTTCAGCTTAACCCCCCTGGAAGGTGAGATGCCAGGATGTGACCAGGGCTGCAGGGTGAATGTTTATAGGGCAGTTTGTCTTTAATTTGCACCAGTGTGACATAAATTCATCTTGGGGAATTCCCCTGGTAAAGCACACAGGTCTGCATGACAAGCTTCTTTTCTTTTTTTTTTTTTTTGTGTTTTTTTTTGTTGTTGTTGTTGCTGTTGTTTTTTTGTTTGTTTGTTTTTTGGTTTTGTTTTGTTGGTCTTTTTTGATTTTGGCCCTCTTATATGTTTTCTATAGAGATGAAGATGCATCCTATTCCCAGCTGTCCTTTTGCTCTCTTAAGTTGCAAATGTTGTGTTACTTCATAAAGTCCCTGAGGTTGGAAAAGTCCTCCAAGATCATCAAGTCCAGCCATTAACCCTGCACTGGCAAGCCCACCACTAAACCATGACCCAAGTGCCACACGTCTGTTAAATGCCTCCGGGGAGGGTCACTCCACCACTGCCCTGGGCAGCCTGTTCAAGGCTGAACAACCCTTCCTATGAAAAAATTTTCCCCAGTATCTGACCTAAACCTCCCCTTGTGCACCTAAAGGCCATTTCCTCTGGTTCTTCCCATTTCTATGGATGGGGCTCATTCTCAGTGCTGGGAGCTGGAGCTGTGTGTGCCACTGTAACTGTGTTAATCATCGTGTTGGAGATGGGGGTGAAGTCAGTATTTGTTCATAAGAGCTTGGCATTAGTACTGACATTGTTAGAATGCCTCATTCCTTTTTCAGTAGGTGTTGTTTTAGATATGTAATAGCAAAAGGGAGTCTATACTATGGCTAAAGATACTCCTGAACAGTGTATTTATAGCTCTTGTTACTTTGATGGTTGCGAGTTGTTTTTTGCTGGGGAAAAAATGTTCTTTCTGTTGTATTTTATGAAGAATTGGTGACATCTGGTGATCACTTACAATGAACCCTCTCAAGACTGCCGAACAGAAATAAACCTTTTAGTCACAAAGATTTGTCTTGCAACTTGTCTGAGAGAGCGACTGCAATTAGCACAGAATCCCTGCCCCCTGCTCAGCTTGGGAGCGTTCAGAACCTGTGTCAGGACAAATACTAATTTGAGCATATTGCAAAATGAGAAAGGTTGTTCCCTGGCTCTTAGGTCTAATTGAATAGAGGCCTATCCAAATGAAAAGGGCAGCACTGATGCTCTGGTCCCTGGGAGATGGGCGCAGGGAGCTCTTGGTAATGTCAGGGGGGATGTCTGCAGGATCAGAATGACTCTGTCTTCAGCTAAATGCATTTATATTTGTGGGCAGAGGGTAGAGGCTGTTTTACTTCAGAGTTCTGTCATTTGTTCTTGAAGTCTAATAAGGCAAAAGTGAAATAATGGAAGGCTGTTCTGGAGTGCTGCAGTGTATTGATGATGAATTGATCAGGTGGGAAGCTTCCGTGAGTCTGCACAGTGCTGGGCTTCCCAGCTGGCATTGAAGCCCTCCAAGTGTACCTGGATATGCAGCCAGGCTGCTTTTTGCCTCTCCTGTGAGGAAAGACTGAGAAAATTGGGGTGGTTCAGCCTGGAGAAGAGAAGGCTCTGGAGAGATCTTAGAGCACCCTCCAGTGCCTAAACTGGCCACAGGAGAGCTGGAGAAGGACTTTGCACAAGGGTCTGGAGTGACAGGACAAGGGGGAATGGTTTCACTCTGACAGAGGGCAGGGTCAGACTGGGTATTAGGAAGAAACTCTCTGGGATGGTGAGGCCCTGGCACAGGTTGCCCAGAGAAGCTGTGGACTTCCCACACCTGGAAGTGCTCCAGTCGAGATTGGATGGGGCTTGGAGCAGCCTGGTCTAGTACAAAGTGGCCCTGGCCCTGGCAGGGGTGTTGGATTCACATGGTCTTTAAAAGAACCTTCTGTTGATTTTTTTTTTTATCAACACCCAAACTGTTTAATACCTTTCTTAGCATTCTGATGCAGGGAAGGTGGGGTTGCCATGGGTTGCTCTGTGAATTCGAACAGTAAGATATCCCTGGGCTGTTTATTGTTTTATCTTTTAAAGCAAAGAAGTATGTTGGCTTGATTGTAGAACTTAGCCTGATTTTACTGATAGTGAAACCATCTCTATTCATACTATGTTACCTTTGTTTGCCGAACAAAGTAAAGATTTAAAATGTTTTTCATTTTAGAGTGCTTGACCTTGTTTTGTGTTTTGTGATAGCTTTTAAAAAAATTTTTAGATGTTTTCATTTAGTGATATTCATGCATATGTCTGAAGTCTGATGGTATTTTATTTTCTAAATATTAGTCTCATAAAAAGCTATCAGTTTTTTAAAAACTCTGAAGAGAATTATGGGTTAATTAAAATATTGCATTGAAAATTCAGAATCTGCTCTGAATTACTCTTTGTTCCTCAATGTGCTCTGCCTGGGAGTTGTCCTGTGATTTTAAACAAACAAAAATAAGGATTCAGGAAATGGGAAAATAGCCCTCAAGGAAATCCCACCCATTTTGTGCAAAGCTAGGTTTATTAAAGAGATTTGGACACTTTAATTCTTTGAATGCAAGTGCTAAAGCTGGGTAAAAATAGATACATTATAAGAATAATGCATCTTTCAAAGAACACAGTTTTTAATTCAGCTTTGCTCTCAGTATGGTGAATTTTGCTCTGTGTTTCAGGAGAGGGGCAGCTGTTAATGTGCTTTGTGTGGTGCCAACCTGCAGCTGCTTTCACTGAATGGAAAACTCAAAAAATCTTGGGTTGGATTTATTTTTAAGAAAGATCTCTCCAGATTACCTGATTTGGACATGTGTAAGGCCTGAATGCATAATAATCTCTGGAGAAAGTGTGGGTTGTTATGAATAAAGTGAGTTCTGAAACACAGAAGGAACGGCCACAGTAGCATTTATTTTATTTCTTTGATCAAGTACAGTCTTCTCTTGCTGTTCAGTTTTATAGTAATTTTGGAAATAGCATCTTTGTAATCACATCCAGAGAAGTGCTCTCCCTTCCCGTCTGTGTGACTTTCTCCTTACGATCTCATGAATAGATAATCAATGGAAGAGGCTCAGTGCTGACCCTCCCTTGTTTTCTGGTGCCACAAATAGATGAAGTTATTGATAATAGCTCCAGATTAAGTGGAAAAAAGCAATAGCTGGCTCCTTGCAGCACAGGGTAATGCACACACTGATATGGAAACCATATCTTTATCAGCTTTTTATCTCACTGGTTTGTCAGGGGAGATACCAGTGCAAGGAACAGCTTGGAAACAATAGTCCCTTAATAACTTGTGCTCTGCTCTGAGCAGGGAGGTGCAACTTAGAGTGGTGTGACCTTGGTTTGTGGTTCTCAATGACCAGATGCAGAGAATTCTAGGATGGTTTGAGTTGGAAGGGACCTCAAAGAGCATCCAGTTCCACCCCTTTTCCACGGGCAGGAAGACCTGTCACTAGACCAGGTGGCTCCAAGCCATGCCCAGCCTGGCCTGGTTCAGTTTGAGGGATGGGGCATCCACAGCTTCTCTGTGTAAGGTGCCAGTGCCTCACTACTGTTCAAGAAAATGTCTTCTTAGTATTGTGGATCATTCACAGCTGGTTTTCAATAGCTGGGCACCAATGCAGTGTGCTCTCTAATGTCTTATGAACTTTCTGACTAATCACAACCAAATTACACAACAGTGGTGCAGAGCTGGATGTGGTTTTTATGAGATTTGAGCCCCTGTTGTGGTTGTCTGTGGAAGTTCAAGACTGGAGCTGAATTTTGTGAGATACTGGAGAACTGATAAAAGAGAGAGCCATTATATGTGGAAAGATTTGGAGATTAGCTCATTATGTCCCAGTTCTCTGGGAACAACAACTTCTGCCATTGCACGGAAGGAGCCAGCCAGCTGAGGTGCCAGGACTTGGAAGAGGGATGGAACATCTCTGCTTCTCGTGGATGTCCCCAGGGAAGGACAGCATTAATTGTGTACTGGACCTAGATCCAGTTTCTGCTGTAGCTGTTGCTGCACAGCTGTTTGGTTGGGTTGCATTTGGTTTTCCAGCCCTGAGAGGAGCAGTGATGGGTGTTGGGGCACAAGGAGTTTGAAGGACAGATGTTTTGCTCCTCATTCCCTCTCACCTCTCTATAATTTTGATCTAGATCTGGTGGGCGCACCTTGTAGAGGAGACTTGTCTTGTCACCAGCAGTAGGTGAAGAAATATGCTCTCTTTTTAAGGACACAGAAGGATTGGATATTTTTTCATTATTTTACTTTATCTCTTTCCCAAAAGATCAATGCCTGAGCCAGGCACCTCTATCCCTGGTGGCAGCCTCAGCGTGGGTCCCCAAGTCCCATTTGATTGTTAAATTGAATTATTTCCTGCTTTATCTTTGAAAGCAAAACCATGTTATCGTGTTCTGTGTGTGTTTGCAGACTACAACCGTTCCCATTCTTCTGCAGGATACAATGCAGCAAACCTTAATCAGATGACTATAAAGCTTGGATTTATGGTTTGTGTCTTTAAGATTTTCATCATAATTAAGATTTTTGATAATTTCTTTCAGGCTTCCCTTCTGCATTTTATTTTTCATTTTAGCATCTTTTTTTGTCCTACTTTTTTTGTACTCTTTTTTTTTGTTTTTTGTAATCTTTTTTTGTATTCTTACTCATCGAACCACAAAATTATTTGAATGGGAAGGGACCTGTAAAGAGCATCCAGTTTCAGCCTCCTACCATGGGCAGGGACACCTTTCACTAGACCAGGTTTCTCCAAGCTCTGTTCAACCTGTCCTGAAACAGTTCCAAGGATGGGGCAGCCACAGCTTCTCTGGGCAACCTGTGCCAGTGTTAACACCTCAATCATCACTGGCAGCTCAGAGCTTTGTCAGCCTGTGACATGGGCAGTTCATCCTTGACAGATGTTGGGGGTGTTGCTCTGTCTCCTCTCAAAAGGCAGACATTATCCTTGCGTTTTTGATGAGGAGATCATCTCCCTGTACTAGGGGTATCAGCTGCTAGATTCCTGTGAACCCCAGAGAAACAGCATTTCGGTTACTTATTTAGAAAATGGATACATCTTAAAAAAATATTTTTATATTCTGTATTTTTAACACTTTTCCTGTCCAGGAAGGAGAGAGATGCCAAGTTCTCTGGGTACTGTACTGGAGTGTGTTTTTTCTGATTCCATGGAGGCACTAGGAAGTTGTATGTGACATTGGCCTTAGCTCTTCTTTGGGCTCAGTGTTCACTGCCTGTGCCAGCAGCCTCCTTGCAGTGAGTCAGGGTCATTTTAAAACTTGCCAAGTTCTGGGTCCTTCATACTTACCCTCTAACAAGGTCGTGCTTGCTGCCCTGGAAGTCAGCAACCGATTTCCTCTAATGGCAGATTTGTTTCAGAGGTCAGGAGGGGCAGCTGTGAATTACTATATGGCTCCTTATTCATTGTCCCTATAAAAGAGATGCTCCTGAATTGGAAATAAAGGTGGAAGAACAGCAGACTTTTCTGAAGACTTTTTAGTGTGTGGACTAGATCCTCCTGATCTTGCTTTGTTTCATTTCTGGCATCTGTAAAACCCTCTGCTCTAGCACAAATGTGCCAGCAACAGAGGGGGTGGATGCTGGCCCAGGTCGGGGGATACTCTATCTTTTCATGGTGGCTGGTTGCATCAGGGAAAGCCCAATGTCCCTGGGAATAACTGGGAGTAAAAAGTCTCTGTAGGAACACTGCTGGAAGTTTGTTACCCTGCAAGACTGGAGTGTTTTTTTTGATAAATTTTACTGCAGCTACTGGGCTGGGAAATATCTGTCTTGGTCCACACAAGATGGATATGTCCCTATGTGTCTTAACTCCCTGGATTAATGTGAACAGGCACTTAATTGAACTGTGTCTTTTTCTTCTTGTGTTAATTTAATGCTTTATTTGTAAGCAGCGGGGAAAAGCACTGCAAGAAGCATGCAGCCACTAGCGAGTGTTGCTGGCAATATTAGTTACTTCTGTCATGTTTCATTCTGTACTCCCAACCATGTTTTCCAAAACTTTGTTACCTTACCTGTAGTTTTGCCCTTCTTGATGGTCCTGTTGTTTTATCTATGTTGTCTTCTGCAGACCAAATTATGAACTTGTGTCATCTCTATTTATTTCTCAGCCAGCCCAGTGTGATCTGGGGACTGTGAGAGAGAAGGTTTCTCCCTTGGCACCCTGGCTGGCTCTGAACCTCATTAGGAGCCATCATCACAGGAAAGGGTTTTTTACTGGGGGATATTTTGATTTGTTTTATGCTTTCCACATCTCCAGCGCCTTGAAAGGGCACTTGACGGCATCACACCTTTCTCCTGAACCACCAGGACTGACCCAGCCCATGAGGTGTGGTTTTTCCACTCCAAAAAATCATGACCATCTAAAACCACTGGCAGCTCTCTGAGAAGGTCCTGATGATTTGAAGATACCCCAAGGCTCAAGCTGGGGATGGCAGGGGCTGTGTGTGTGGACATGAATGTGGTGGTGGGTGCTAGTGCCATGTTGTGGCCCCGATCACATCCTCTTCATCCTCAGCACGTGAGCCTGTTGAGCAGTGTTGGGGAGGGTGGTGGAGGTGTGGAATTGATCTGGGGCAATGTGCACGCCTGCTGACTCGGGTATCAGAGGTGGGAATGGTGACACTGACAGGCTTCACATGCTGAGCTGCTGCCTTTGTGCTGTGCTCAGTATCAAATAAAAACCTGCTTTATGTTTTAGGGACTATGCAGAGAATATAGCTTGTGATTGCAAACACAGCTCTACGGACTGCATTTAACAGGTTAGCATGTTTGCTGTATCTGAATAATTGCACTAAAGAGGAATCAATACCCTATAGATTTTATAGAAGTAAAGGATGTTTCCTGTCTGCTCCAAGTAGCCATGACTTGGGCGGACATTGAAGTATTGCCCCTCTTGCAGGTAGGCTGGATAGAGTCACTCAAGGACTTGCCTTTATATTTAGTTTTAATTTAAGTCTGGTTTTGTGATCTGTTTGCTCTATTAAGTTACTTAGGAGTTACAATCACCAGTATTTTGGTAGGAATATACAGATAGCAATCATGGAATGAATAGGGCCATTACTCATTATTTCTATTGACTTTGATGTGCTTATATTATCATTTCAAGATACTGATTTGAATTTAATACTGTTTAGAAAACAAATACATGTCCAAATTGGCTCCAGATGTGTTTCATTTAATTTTGTGCCTTCGAAGATGTTTTTAACAGCTGATGTATGATTGTGGTGGGAGATTGCCAAAACAGATGCTTTTTGTTTCAAGTCAAAGAAGCAGAAACTCTTCATCTAAAACAAGACAGGATTTTGTTCCAATGTTTAAAAAGAATCTCTAATTATATATTTTAATGAAAGGAAATCTCTTTTGGCTCTGCATTTAAAGCAAGTGTCAAACATAAATAGTTCTCCTGCCAAGACATCCATTTCCAGGTATTGCCAGCATTCAGGTTATGAGAGTTTAAGGCTAGAAGGGTGACAATGTGACCATCTCTCCATGGCATGAGTAGAGACAGCTACGTGCTTGAATGAGCTGAAAGGGATGGATCCTTGCTAAAGAACACCTTTTACATTGTAAAGGGAAAGAAAATGATGAAGCAAACAAGTCCAAACCAGGTGCTGGGGATGTTTTGAAAGTTGTTGGTTCTGACTCATTAAATGTCTTCTTTTCCTGCAGAAAATACTAGTATTTCCCTTGTAATGCAGCATTAAAGGAAGAGCAGTACAGTTCCATTCCTAGAATTTTTATTTTCTAATCTGGAATGGGTTTTTCTGAGATTGTCAGCTTTCCCATGCAGTGGATACTGACTTGCAAAAGCAGCTGTGTCCTAAGCTTCACTCCTATAGGGATCTGACTGACACAGTTTAGAGCACGATTTTTGACCATAAGGCTGCCAGTGCTGAATTTGCCAGCAAGCAGCTCCCCTGTGTCCTGCTGTCTCAGACCCACAGAGAGTTTGGCCCCACTATTGCTGCATGATGTGTGCATTATGTACATCAATGTATATAAAGGTATTACCATAATATGCATACCCTGCTGAGATGGTTGAATCTGGGGCCATGTGCTGCCACCAAGGTCAGGATAGTTTAGATTAAAGAATTCCTGAGTTTCTAGGTCATTATGCTCTCCAACCTCCGTTCTGGCTTTAGTGGATAGGAGGAATAATGGACTTCAATGTCTTCATGGTTGGAATCAAGATGTGTGTTGGAGTGATGTTTAGTTACGCTTTACATTTAAACTTGGATGGAATATGGTCCGGGTTCTATCAAACAGATGCAGCTCATTATTTCATTTTGTAAGTTTTATAGTAAAACCTTCATCTGCAATCTCACAGTACAAGGCAGTCCCCTAATGGCTGTGAAAAAGCAATGTTAAAAGGTGCTCCTTTAACAGGAGAAGGAAAACTCCTTCTCTCCCTACCTCTTGATACAGATTTGGGATATTTTCAAGCCTATAGGCAGTGTATTAGAAAAGCTGACGTGCAGATAAGCAATAGCTGATGACTGGAGCCAAGGGATTAGTTTCATGCTCGATTCTGGGGACTGCTCCCATTTTTTATTTGCTAATGCAACCTCAACAAGGCTTGACACTGTCTCACAGCAGTGCCATCACAGTGGAATGATGGAGGATGTTGCTGGTGACATCCTTCCTTAGAGAGTGTCCTGATTTGTCAACCTTCTTAGTGCCAAGGCTCCTGCAATTGTACTTTGTCAGCATTCCACTCCTTGAAGGAAATACTGTAGCTGCAGTCTTTTATGACTCAGTCCCATCTGCAGGTCTTCTGCCAGGTGTTGTTTTAAATGTGCCCTTATCACCATCTTGAACAGTGCTATTTGGTTTTTACCTGAGGTATTCATTGCATCCCTCCCTCACAGACGACCGGCCAAGGGAGCATGTGGGGAGGGAAGTACCATGGAATGAGGCATTAGCCAAATGTGTGTTAACTACACCTCCCTCAGTTACAAATATGTGCTCATGGAAAATGTGCTCGTGGAGCATGACCCTTTCTCACATAAAGCCTTCCTAAATGGCTTTTGAGGAGTTAATAAATTAAAACTGGGGAAACAAATTTATTTCTGTGTCTCTCTGGTTTCTAATAATGGGTTGGTTTTTTTTTTTTTTAAAGTTCAGGTTTAGTTTCCTTTAAATGTATTTTAACCTAGAATTAAAGAATCACAGAATGGCTTGGGTTGGAAGGGACCTTACAGATCATCTCATTCCAACCCTGTGCCATGGGTAGGGAACCTGAAACACCATGGAGATCTTCTACCTGACATGAAAATTAAATTCTTTTGTAAGATTTAATGAATTAAAATTTTTACATTTGAATATCAGTAAGAAAGCAATTATGCCACAATATGCCACAAAGCTCCCGACACAGAAGATCCTGATAAAGCCTTGCAGGGAAAGGCTGTTCATTAGCAGGAGACCATGCATGGCTTCCCAAATTGGAAGGCTCTGGGACTCTGGGACTGGCTTCTTCTAAAGCTTCAAATGCCCAAAGTTTCCTATGACAGTTTCCTCAGGTCTGGATGTATGGAGGGAGCAGCAGATTCTTTCAGAAGGGAGTGAATGAACTGGAAGTCAAAAGGATTAAGTAAGATTCTCAAAGACATGGGGAAGAGGTGACCTGTGGAGTGGCACAGCCAGAGAACAGTCTGGGTTCTTTGTGTGTCATAGGAAACAATGGTCAGATTTTAACGAGTGTTATTAAAGATGCTGCTCCTCTGACGTTTGCTGGCTTGCTCAGGGCCTTGATGTGTGTTTGTTTTCCATGGATGTGAGAGGTGAGAAGTGGTGGGCACAGTGATTTGCAGGGGAGCTGCTATGTGGGAATGCATTTCTGTAATTCCTCACTGTGTCTGTGGTACAAACATTTCCGACTGCAGAGGTGGCGTTGCTGGTGACCTTCTGCACCCCTCAGCAGAGATCCAGATGTGTACTCTTTCTATTTCTTTTTTGTAAAAGGCAATGGGTTTACACTGCTGCTACAAATCTACTCACAAATACCACCATCACATTTCATGTATGGGTCACTTGCAATATCTTTGAAATACGAATTAGACCAAGGGGCTATTGGCTGGTATATTTGGAATGCCAGGATACTGCTTTATGTGAGATAGCAATATATTTTTTTCCACAGCTGAAAACAAATTTATCTGACAGCCATAGATATATTTTCTACTTCAGTGATTGCAGCTCAAAACATTTTGTGGTTTTACAAATTCTAGCATATGAAGCATAAAAATTCAGAATATTAGGTTTTAAAGTTTTCCGATATTGGGCTGCCACTGTATAAAAAAGAACAAAGCTCAAGAGGTTATTTTAGTTGTTTGGAGAAGTTTGAGCTGGGAGCTTTGTCCGATTAATGTGACTGGCTGCTACTTATCAGAGGGCATCAACCAGCAGAGGGAATGGTTAATTTGTTTTCATTCTGTTGATGTGGATGCAGACAAAGCTATCAAATAATGGTCTGGACTGAATGTTGTGTTGTTTTTCTTACAGAGGTCATTCCAGCCCAGGGAGATGAAATTACCAAAATTGTATCTTACATGGGTTGGAAATTAAACACAGAAAATGGACGGAGGGAGGGAGTTTTTATTGGCTGCAGGAAAAAGATCTTGAAATAAATAAACAAACACAGATCTTGATTCCAGTCATCTTTTCTGTGCTGCAAATGAAGACTAAGTCCAGTAAACTCAGTGATATTCCCTCATGGTAAAATCGATTTGAGGAGAGTGGGAGCAATCCTTTGTAAAAAGGGTAAACAAGGTGAGAAAAATATGATTACCCTGTAATTGCAGCATGAATATGTTAACTTTCACTTCCTTTAATGGAAAAGTGATACAGACATAGGAAACTTTCGGTGCTGTTTTGATTGCCTGCTGTGGTTTTGAGATGCATAAAAGCTGGGCAGGCTGTAAGTTGATGGGGGGCAATGGTGTGCAAGTCATTTCATCACATCCACGTGGTTTGGCTAATTTAATTAAGGCTTGAACATTGATTCTTATTTTTACTTCTGTCACATTTCAAGCAGCTTAGCAGAAAAAATCTAGAATGATACATCTTAATTTGTACATCACAACACCACATGGTGTATCAGAAAGACCTGACATGACTGAGGGACTGGGCCAACATTAAATTCCTTGGCTCACCCTCCAGAGCAGGAACTTTCACTCATTTTCTATGTGGTTTCACTAATTTCCTTGTGCTAAAGACAAGGAGAAAAACATTTGTGCAAGAGCATGTATGAACTGATTTGATTCTTATCATCATTGAGGCTTTGCAGGGTGTGTTAGCAGGAGACCCAGATGATATGGGAAGAAAACTTTTCACTGAGAAAACCAGTGTGTTATCAACAAGACTTGTTATCTTACAGAACCTGCCATGAGGGAAGGGCTTCCTTACATAAAATTTGACTGCATCACTTCCTCAGAGCACTTGGTATCCAGACCTTTGCTCTCATTGTAATGCCAGCAATGCAGTAACTGATTTGTGTCTCATGTTGCAGGTGGAGCTGCATTAGTCTCCTGAAAAAGAAAGGAAATCACTTTGGGTGCCCAGTTTCTGGAAGTGCAAGATGTAAGCATCAGTTCTTCCTTCAGAGCCCTCAACAAGTAGAATTTATGTCAATAAAGCTGTATCACTCAAGTTACTGTTATTTAACTGCTTCTTTGAGCAAAGAGCAGCTAAAGCTGTGCAGCATTTTAACTGCTTGTTCTGCTGCAATATTGAATTTTAATCTCTGCTGTAATAAACCTCAGAGTTTTATCCTCTCCAGGGTTTGAGTTTCATTCGGATCTGGGGCTGTTTGGACACAGCTAGGTGGGACTGGTGGCAATGAAGATTGGCTGTAAGTTGGTAAAAAGCCCATACCCTTGTGACACTTCAGGTTTACTGTGAGCATAAGGGCACGAAGCCATGTCAGTTCATCAGAGCCCTGGGAGCCAAAAGATGCAACATTTGGATCTGTCACTTGTGTTATAGTTAATGTATTTGAAATAAATATTGAGCGGTATGAATGTGGAGCAGAGGATGAAATGAAAAGATTTCCTGAGATGTGAAACAAATTAATAGTTGAGGGTCTGCTGCAGTGCTGTTTGGGCAGGAAGGGATTAAGGTGGAAAAGGGTTTGAAGGCTGTCCTGTAAATGGCTTAAACTCCTTCTTCTGGGAGAATCTGGAGGTGTGCTTTCATCTTCCCTCTTTCTTTTCTAACCCCCAAACTCTCTCTGATTCTGGGGATGTGTTGCCATGGAGGAGGCATTTCTCATCCATATGAGAGATGGAAATTTGGGGCTCCCCTTTCTTTAGGGAGGTCCAGAGGGAGCCTGTTGAGGCAGAGCATGAGCTGCAACCCTGCAAGACAGGGACAGAAATGCCAGCCCAGCTGTGCTCTGCCTGGACAGGCAGCTCCCTTGGGGCCATTGCTCCCTTTGTCCCAGCTTTTAAACTGTGCTAATTCCCTCTCAGTGCAGTGCTCTCCTGGATCAAAACACAGTGATTTGTCATTCATGCTTTACCCTGGAATATGGCATTCTTGGTGCTGAAAATCTTCAGGAAAAGCATGTTTTCATCCCCTTATTTCTGTGGTAAGAAGCTTCCCTCTGTAATTTAGTGACATATATAATGAAAAATCCCAATGCCAGCGGTTGGTGTGGGGATATTGTTATCTTGACAGGCCTCCAGCAGATCTACTCCAGAGCTGGTACCCTGAACTGCAGAAAGGTTATTTGACTTGTCAGTAGCAAAGCACTTCCAGTGCTCAGATAACTGTCCCATTCATCATCCATCATTATAGTGCTTAAGAGGAGATATTAAAAAGAAATCCCACAAAGAAAGAGGAGAGGAATTTATCTCCAAAATTCAGCCTGTAGCATCGGTGAGGTTTTATTTATTCATTCTATTGCTTGATCTGCTGTATTTGCTGTTCATAACATGGATTTAGAGCAGAAATACAAATCTTGTTGTTTGTGTTGCCTGGGTTCTGAAGGGAGAGGACAGGAAGCAGTGATGTGGGTTTGTGGTGTAAATGGGAAGTTAGAATAGATGAATTTGTGTTTTTCTCTCTGTTGGAGCCCTCAGAGATGTAAATACTGCAGCTTCCTTTTATAGACAGGTCAAGGTGTATTCAGAGGTTGAGTTGAATGCTCTGGTTGATTGGGCAGGTTGGTGCAATAGGCATTGGAGTCCTCATCTGCACTGTTTGTTACATGGAAAGAACTGGGTTTCTCACTTTATGTAGCTGGGCCATTGTGTCATTAAGTGGCACGATGTCATTCTCCATTATGGAAGACTGTATTGGTTTCTGGAGTGCCATATGTGTATGACACTATGTATGTGTGAATATAATAACAAAAATCCAACTATTATTTTGCAAACCTTTCTATCTACTAAATGGAGTACTTTTGACCTCATTAAATTCTGGAGGAGTAGGTGGGCTCTCATGTCTACATGTGCATGTTGTAAATGTTTCCCTTTAATCTGTTGTTTCTGGACTAATTTAAGAGTTTTCTGTGTGAAGTTTCTTACTCTTTTTTAATGCTTTATTTCCCCATTAGAAGTATTTTCTGTCCCTTGTGCATGTTTTCCTCTTCAGAAGTTAACATTTTATAATTGCAGTAACACCCTTTAGGGTGTATGTTACGGTCTACTAATGAGATGCCTGAGAGGTCTCCTAATGACATCTGAACAACAGGCACAGCACATCGTTATCAGGCCATTACACACGTCCTTACCAATAATAAATACTCCTGCTTACTGTAATTACATGTGCTGCCCTTTAGTGCTCAGCAAGAGGATATGGGAGACTCCACAGTTCAAGTGCAAGGTGGGAAGTGCTGTAAATCAGCAGGGTTTTGCAGCAGATTTCTCGGAATGCCTTTGAGGATGTGGAAGGACACACAGTTTTGGGAGAATTATGGTGTTTTCCTCTTGCTTTTGGATTGAAAATGTCATGAGAACTGCTTCCCTGTGTGCACATACTCTGCTCTCCCTGTTGTAAACATCACACACCTTCTGAGTAGGGATGTTCTTGAGAGAACAGGTAACCATAGGCAATGGGCTCAGAATTGCTTTAAAAACTCTGTGATAGAGGACTAAGTTTGTCCTGCAGCAGATCCTGTGGTCTTGTGATAGAAGTAAGAGTGTCTCCGAAAAGGTATCAGACAAAACCTGTGCACACAAATAGCCAAGAAAAAGAAAAAATGTTCTTGACTGCATCCATCACCAAGGATGGTGCACGGTAGCCTTTGCAGTACACATTGCTGGCCACTTCTCCTGTGTATATTTCACACAGATAAGATACTGTAAGACAGTAAAAATGAAAAATACCTTTACCAGGGAGTCAGTCTCATGAAATCTCAACCACTGGGTGATAGTGAAGCATTCCTTCTGACAGCAGAGCCAGTGAATTGTTTGGAAAGGTGTTTCAGAGCAGAACAGAATCAGCAAAATTTACATTAGTGCCAGAGGACTTTAACGTTTATTAAAGCTTCCAAATAACACTTTTGCTATCTAGAAGTATTTGACAGATGTACCAGTCAGCCATAAAAAAGTGAGGGTTGGTTACTTCCCAGAGGAATCCAGACAATTTTGCTTTCTCTAAGAGGAATAAGGTAGAGGTTTGTAAAATGTCAAACTGAAGCTTGCATAGCATCACCAACTGAAGCAGGCACAATGAGCAAACATCCTGTTTATCTAACAAAAGCCTGTTTGTTTAGTTACTTTAAATTAAAGGGTGTCTGCATTAAAGTACTGAAGACATTTTCCATACGGAAATGAAGAATAAGTGTTGGCTACAGTGATAGCACGCCTGGCTTCCTGCACACTCAGACTGAGACTCTTCCTCACATAACTGCTGAAGTGGTGAGTGAGGCTAATCATCACTGTACATTAATTAACTCTTCCAGTCCATAGTGACAGGTGGTTTTACCATATATTGTTTCAGGTGCTTCAAGTGGCCAGAAAGACCTTATTTATTTATTTCTGGCCTGCAGATCGCTCAGGAAAATTTAGCTTCAGTGTTAACAAAGCAGCACTCCCCAAACATTAATAGTCTGACAGGTTAATTCCCTTCATTTAAAAATAACAATCTCAAGTGTGAAGAATTAAGCTAAAGCACAGCATCAGGTGTAAACCTGTGCTTACTGCAGATACATTGCAAAAGATATTACTGGCTTTCAAACAACCCCTCTTCTTGATGTATTTGGTTTGGGTTTTCCCTTGTCTGTGGCAATGTGCATCAAGCCAAGGGTGATAGCTCTTAACTTCTTGTCCATCTCCTGCTTTTGCTGCCTCTGTATTGAGGCCATAATCCATCACTGACACAGCATCTGATGCTGCTCTGTGTACAGACAGAAGGGTCCCAGCAGATCCGTTGCACTGTGTTTATTTTGCTGTTTGTGTTTTGGCAGCACTCGAGTCTTTAAACCCATGCCAGGGGCTCTCTGAAAACTCTTTGAGAACCTTATCTCAGAGCCTTTAAATGGATTGGACAGACATGGACAAGAAGAAGTCCTTAGATCCATACAGACTGCTCCCAACACCCCAAAATTCCCTGCTGACCTACAGCTGTCTGCAAAATACTCCTTCATAGCCCATCACAATGAAACCATGCTGATCAGAGCCTCCCTGCCATTGCTGGTGGCCCAAAGGTTCAGCCCATGGAAAGAAGCCTGTAATCTAGCCATCCTTACAGCAAAAGCACAAGGAAATATGTAAAATTAATACCATCTAGTTAATTCTTACCAAAAACAGAGTTTATTTTTACCACTCTGTACAGACTGAGTGTGGAGGTTCCTGGAGTGTACCACTGTGCTGCCATGGAGCAGCACATGCAGCATCAGGGCTCTGGGAGGAATGATTTGACCCTAGGAAGTACAAATCACAGAAACTGAGGTATCATACATAGTCATACACAGTAGCTTTGCCTTTAGTATACACAGTAGGTTTGCCTTTAACTACCTTTGATTTGCTGAAGTGATGAAACAGAAATTCAAGCCTGAATTTATAGAGAACACCCCTGTTTTCAGGAGTGCTGTTCAGCTCTTATTATCTGGGAATGTGTCTTTTCACAAATAGATTTTTTTACCTTTTTGTTGGTTGTTTTGTTTTCTTTTCCATGTTGGAAAGCAATATTATGCAGTATCCCTTATGGGTCAGATTGAGAATCCCCAGCACCCACCTTGTACCTGCCCAGTCACATCTCTTGTCTTATTTTCTTCTCTTTTGTACCCTTTATAAAAAATCTCACTGTCTTTCCAGACTCTTTCAATGCAGTGTTTCTCAATCACTGAAGCAATTCATTATGCTGTTTGTTTCAGGATCTTAAGTAATTAGAGAGTCCTAAGCTATTTTTGTTGGTTTT
This sequence comes from Taeniopygia guttata, assembly GCF_048771995.1. Taxonomy (NCBI): domain Eukaryota; kingdom Metazoa; phylum Chordata; class Aves; order Passeriformes; family Estrildidae; genus Taeniopygia; species Taeniopygia guttata. The sequence continues at coordinate 1,030,085 of NC_133038.1, read as the reverse complement.
GTTAAAAGACCTGCATAAGGGACGTTTTCCTCTCCTGCCCCCCTTCTCCCCTGTGTGCAGCTTAGGATGCAGCATCACTAATTTAGCTTAATAGCATTTAAAACCAGAACAATACAATCTGAAGACAAAATATAATTTAGAGAGAGTACACAACAGTCACAGAGAGTTGAGTGTGTGAGAGTGTGTATGTAAGATCATGTCTCTGTGTGGAGCAATAGATTTACAGCAGAGTGGGCTGTGTTTTGAGTAAATTAATCATTGGAAACAGACAGTTTTCAGCATAGGACTCATGCATAATTCACTCAGGATTTCTGTTATATTTACACTCACCTAATAGTAGAGACAAGCGATATAGGAGTTATGAGTTGTTTGCCTTGACTGCGTGGTGTTCCTTCATCTGCATTGATGTTCATGACATTGTTTCTTCCCTCTGGTTTGACAATAATTTTTAATTTTTTAACACAAAAATAACAGCTAATACTCAGCAGGCAGAAAATATAATGAGAATAGCCTTGTTTGCTTTTGGGCTTTCCCAGCCCAGGCATTGCTGTAAGTTACATCTTCTTTATGCTAAAGCGTTTTTGGGAATACTGTCCGAGTGGATCTTTGGGTGAGATGTCCTGGTGGAATTATAGCAATCATCCACCAAATAATCTGGAAATCCCTGGCTTGGGAATGTGTTTGGGCTCTTTGTGGGCAGTGCAGTATCACCTTGTAGTACCAGGAAGGGTCTGAGCCAGCTCAGGGGATGGGCACTGAGTTTTGGAAAAGCCACCCACTGCTGACTAGAAGCCAAATGTTCTTGGAAATATGGCCACAGCCATTTTGTTACCAACCACAGAAAGATAAAATTCCCAGAAAAGAGAGAAAACCCAGTCATTCAGAATGTGAGAGCCATTGTATCCCACAGCTCCTCAGAAGGGACAGGTATGACATGAGATGAGCACAACAGCAGAGCAGACCTGGGAAGGTGACGTAGAACATGAGACTTAAAGTTTGATGTACCAGATATATGTGTAACAAAATTCAGTGGATGGAAATTGAAGCTAAACAAATTAAAAGTAAAATATGTTTGCCCATTGAGACTAAGTAATCATTTGAAAAAAATGCTCTTTGATGCTTAAATTAGGGCTGGAAGCCTTCCTGGGTGGTGTGCTATAGAGCAAACAAATTATGGAGCTGCTGCAGGGAAAATCTTGTTGAACTTGGTGCAGGAGGTCAGAGTGTGCACATAATCCCTCTTGGCTTTAAAAATCTATAAATCTGTGGCACACTGCCTAGGTGGTGATAGGCACTTGATACAATTACCTTTATCATGTGTTTTCCCACCTGCAAGCTTCTGCCTGCCTCCCTCCCTGGGGCTGCTCCTGCTCCCTTCCAGGCAGGACACAAATCTAGAATTTGCCTTTGGACTTGGCAAACCAAGTTGTAATTCTTGGGCTTCCCAAGAAAGGCTGCAAATTCATCCACATTTTTCTGTGCATTTGGGGCTGAGGCATACAATTCATTTAGCTTTATGCAGTTTGGAAGGTAATTGTTTAAGGGAGGAATAGAGTTTTTGTTTATAGAACTGGGAATTAATATTTTCATCCTGTAAGTTTTTAATATATTTTTTAAACTCACAGAGTAATAGATGGGTGCTTTTTCTTGTAATAAAATGAAATACTGAAGCAAATATACGGTGAGGCAAGCTTTAACTCTTCCAGGTTGTAAATGTCTATTGTTTAATAGTATCTACTTCATGGCATATATTCCATTCCATTTCTGTGATAAATTTGGTGAGCTCCCAGTTGCTGCTAAATTATATATGGATACCTGATAAATGCACATCTTATTAGCTGAAACACATCCCTAAGATAAGCAAGTTAGTTTGGATTTTTATTGTTAATTGAATTTTTTTCAGCAGAGGCAACTGTAGGATGTTCATGAATTTGCACAGTGTTAAACATCTGCTCCTCTTAGCAGGAACTGAACCAGAGTTTCACTTAACCTGTAAATTCTACTCAGGAGTAAAACAGGTACTCAGCCTTTGAGGAGCTTGGTGGTGTGTAAAGGAGGCAGGCAGGTAATGCTGTGAGGGAACAGGATGTAATTAGCATCATTGCCTAAATGTCACATCTGTGCTGTGTGGCTTCCTCTGTGCACAGAGATGGTCTTCAGTGATGTTTGGAGGCAGCAGAACGCTCCCTGTGTTATTATCAGGTGCTACAGGAGCTCTGCAGTGGGGTTACGTGCAGTGTAATTGCTGCAGAACACAGCCTGGTGGTTTATAGGAAGCTTTCTCTGAATTAGCAGAAGTTAAATGGTTGTTATCACAGATGTTTATATATTAAGATTTGGGTTAATTTCTCTTCATCCTAAATTGGTTTGCTCAGACCTTGCATAGAATCATGGAATCATTAAGGCTGGAGAAAGACCTCCAAGATCATAAAGTCCAACCTTCAGCCAAATATCCCCATTACCACTGTCCCCTTGCAAAGTGCTACATCTGCTCATTTTTTGAACTCTTTCAAGGATGATGACTCTGCCTCTTCCCTGAGCAGCCTCTTCCAAGTTTTAACTACTCTTTCAATGGAGATTTTTTACTAATATCCAACCTGTAGTATTAACAGCCTATAAAAATCAGAGTTGGGAAGATTCAAAACTCACAGATATCTCTAAAGTGGAATAGTCAATTCCCAAAAGGTTTCTTGATGTTATCATCCTGCAGCTGCACTTGCTCAAAGGAGTCTGTCTATGTAAATTGTTGAGAAAAGCAGTTATTTTCTGTTTCCAACCACACAGGAAAATTGGGAGTAAAGTCCAGCCAAACTCTCAATGCATGTGCAGAAACAAACAATTAAAGGAAGAGGAAGATAGATAAAAAGAGACAGGTAAAAAATTTGCATGGCAGAATGAGGATTTGCAAGCAGAACCCTGAAGAACTGAAGTCATCTTTAATTTTCCTGTCCCCATGTAAACTTGTTCTGTCGAGTCAGAGAGGCTGTAATGCAACAGATCATTGGGGTAAAGAGTTCACCTGATGTCTCACTCAGGTTCAGCAGTCTGTTCTTTAGGGAGCACGTTTCCATTGTTCAGCCAACACTTGCATTTTGTATGTAGGAAAACAGGCTGGTGCTGATGAGGAATTTTGCCATCAATGGCACACTCAGAAATAAATTTGTAACATCTTAGTTCAGTCATTTTCTGATCCTTCTAACAATGCCAGATAAAACCTGAGATATAGTTACTGAAAATAACATTTCTAGACAAAATTAAAGGGGTTGTAGAAAGGGCTGTTTTGAAAGCAGAACTTTTCTCCAAGCCCTTTAATTTTGTCTAGAAATGTTATTTTCAGTAACTGTATCTTTTTTGCCCTATAGATACGGATAAGAAAACAAATCTTAGTGCTCTCATCTCCTGCACTGAATTTCTTCCTGGAGCTTGAAAACTGGCGTAGGAACAGCTGAAAATAGTCAGCATGGTCTGAGAGGATCTGACAAATGAAATGACACCCCCAATGCCTCCTGCCTTAGAAATTACACTCTTCAGCCTGCTCCAAACTGCTCTTTATTGCCACATATGGTGGTGCTGAAGGGTTGCCTAGAAAATTAGTGCCACTGGAGTTCCCTCTTCAGTGGTGGGTTATTTGTACTGGGCTGTTATCATCCTCCCACGGGGACAGTGAGCAGGAGCACTGTCCTGCCCTGGTGGGTGCATTTCAGGCAGGTGATGGTGGGGTCCAGGAGCCAAGCGGGGCTGGCAGCTCTGCGTGGGCTGCTGGGTTGTTATGTCCTAGCTCACCTGCAGTGATAACACACTGAGTCTAATCTTGTGTTGGAGTGGCAGCACAGTTGCAGATTTCCAAGGGCTGGAGCCCAGACCTGAGAGCATACGGACTGGGTACAGCTCCAGCTGTATGGAGATGCCACTCAGGGGAAACTTCTTGAGAGTTTTTGAAGGGTCACAAGAAGTTTGAATCTCTTTGTATGCTGTGTTGTGTGTTTCTTGCTAATCACACACACTTGTACTTAGCCTGGATGCTAATGGCTGCACAGCTTCTCTCACGGATTTTAGGAAGAGCTGTAGGTGCCACCTGCCATTCTTACAGCCCGTGTAGTTTTGCTGAAAAATAGCTCAGGAATCAGTGGGACTCAAATCCCCTAAAGACTTCTGTGTGTGTTCAGGCTCATATCTGCTGTCAGGTGATCTGCACACCAAGGTCTCAGAGATTGGTGCTCTGTAGGTGTTCTCAGATCATTTTTGATATTTAAAGAAGTACTGACATTTTGAGTAATCATTGTATTGTAAGGCACCTTGCATGGTAATATTTCACTGGGAGATTAGTTTCCCCATCAAAGGAAGCTCTTCACTTCCTCGGTTTATTTTTATTTTGTACCCTGCATTCCTTTGAAGGACACTTTCATCTCCAGCCTTGCTGTTCCTCTGTTATCTGCTTTCACTCAGAACTGGGTTGAAGATTGCTGTGGGATCCAAGTGTAAAAACCTGCAGCAATTCACAGAAACCAGGAGTAAAATTTTTAAAGAGGATGATTATTGAGGGAGCTGGATTAATGATCTGTCATCACAATTTAGCTACATTCACCACTGACCTTTCACAGGGAGGATGCTCTTGATAAATGTAGATCATTACTGAGTTCTGACATAAAAACATAATGGCATTCTGTGTTCCTTGGCAGGCTGATCAATATTTTATCTGCCAAAGCATGCAGAAGTGCTAAACAGGATGAATTATATAGCTGCTGCAAAACAGAGCAAGAAGCAGCATTGCTTGGAGTGAGCAGAAATTTGACAGTTATTTGCCAAATTTTAGCAATCAGACCTTGATATGCTGGATTTTTCTTTTACTATTCTTCCATCTTATTGTTTTTCTTTCCCTGTCTCTTTTCTATTTTTTTGTTTTGTGTTTAATTTAAACAGTTCCAGGCTTCACTGGGTTTGAAAATGCTCTAAACTGATAAGAAGGGCTTGTTTCTTTGGAGATCTTCCCCAGCATGAAGAGGGAAATAATGGACTAGAATTGAAGAATCAGTTTAGGGCATGCCAGAATAGCAATTTTAGCTCATCCAGAATTTGTGTGAGTGTCTCTCTGTGTGTTGGCTCCCCAGCTGTGTGGTGGGGATGGTGCCTGAGTACACACAGGGGGTCAGCTGGCAGTATCACAGAGGCAACTGGCACACATGTGATGGCATTTCTGATGTTTAGAAACGGGGCAGGGAGGGAACACTTCAAAACCCATCTCTGAAGAGCAGTGGTGGTCAGCTAAAATCATAGAATCACAAGATCCTGAGTTAGAAGGAAGCCACAAGGATCATCAAGTCCAGCTCCTGGCCCTGCACAGGTCAACCCCAGAAGTCCCACCATGAGCCTGAGAGCATTGCCAGATGCTCCTTGAGCTCTGTCAGGCTGTGACCATTCCCTGGGGAGCCCGTTCCTGTATGCAACCACCCTCTGGGGGAAGAACCTTTTCCTAGCATCCAACCTAAACCTCCCAATACAGGTTGCAGTTGTGAGCAGAATCCAAGTCCCTGGGAAGCTCTAACAAGGAAACCAAGCTGAGAGACATCCATTAGCAAGACCTACCAAGGAGAGCAGCCTGAGATGAGAGAAACTGCTAATGATGAGCTTGTGTTGCAAAGGAAACTGCTGGGGGGCAGTCAGCAGAGAAAGACGAGAGTGGGGATAAGTGAGAGGGCACACAGGCAGCTTTTCTGACATTCTTTTTGCTTAACAGTCAGATTTGTAATACCTGGAAGAACAGAAAAAGAGGTGGCAGAAGCCTAAAGAGACGGTATTTAGTAGATAAAGTTGGTAGATGCTTGGCACAGTGTAAGAAGATTACAGATGTCAGGACAGCAGGAGAGAGCAAGAGGAAATGAGAGGAAATACAGAGCTTTGCTCTTCAAGACTTATAAACCAGCTCAGTGCCAGCAGTCTCTAAGGAACTTAGGTTAAAAGATGAAATAATAATGCTTACTAAATGAGGGGAAGGATCTTTGCTGCAGGAGAATCTTACTGTATCCATTTAATCAAGATATTCTGTTGTATATACTGTTTTAGCTACTGCAATATTTTTTTTCTTAGCTGGAATGTTATTTTCAATCATGAGTTAATCCCAGTAATAAGGTTTTCTCTTAAATAAGCTGGTGACTGAGTGGAAAAAATATATACTGCCTTCACAAACCATCAAATGACATGGTTGGAAATAAAGAAGTCAAGAGTAATAAACAGAACTGATAGTAGCTGAATAGCCTTGTTTTTTCCGTAAAACAAGACTGATCCCAAGTGGGACCCAGTGCTTTTTGGAGGTTGTTTAGAGGGAAGGAAAAATTTATCAGCTGCTTAATATCCCTGAGCAGCTGAAATCCTCCAAACTAGATGGGACTGAGTTCAGGGTAGTAAATAAGCCTTCCTTGCAGTTCTTGTTCATATAGCAGGAGGGCACTGACCTGACTGGTGAGCACATATTCAGCCTCTGTGTCCTCTCTCACCTTTCTCAGGTCATAATGCTTTTGAAGTTGTGAGCGCAAAATATGAAGGGTGAAAAAAACCCTTGACAGTAGATGGGTTTGCTATCAGAGAATTGCCTCCCACCTGGAATTTTAATTGGGTTTCAGTTGGACTGGGACCAAGAGGTCCAAAATGTTGCAGCTCAGCAAGAAAGGGACAGGAACGTTAGTTGTCACTGTGCCAGAGTCTTCTGTTATTTTTTAGAGGAATAATGTTTAGAGTCTTTGGGGAGATGAGCTACAAGGGTATTGTCCCTTAAACTGAGGTGGCACCATGTTCTCTTAGATTTAAGATTAAATCTTAGATTTAATCCAACAGGATCAGTGATGGGATTTAAAAGAAAAGGTTTGTTATAAACCCAGTATTGCAGAGAGTAAGGCTATTTACATTATAGGGAAGTTACATGATAGACATAAGGACATCTGAAGGGAACAGCTGAAGGTGTTGATGCTGTTGGTGGGGTATGGTTGGTACCCACAGAGTGTGGGACAGCTGGAGCCTGAGGGTGCTCCAGGGTCTGCTCCAAGGCCCCTGCAAGGCACCAGCCGCTGTGCTCTGCACTAAAGAAAACAGATTTGCACAAAAAGACAGCTGCCATTTCTCATTCTGCTGAGCTCTGCCAGCCAACAAATCAGCAGAAAAGGGTCATAATATCTTGTACCACTTTGGGCATGTGGAGGCATTTCCTTGAGGAGGGGAAGAGCTGTGGGAGAGCTGGATGCTGCAGGCACAGCATGAGCTTTCAGGGTCAGGAGGGTTCAATCTGATTTCTTCAGCCAAGCCAGAGTCACTTCAGGGAGAATAGCTTGAGGGCTTTTCCCTGATAATAACCTTTTTCCCTGGTCAGGAACAGGGCAGCATTTATTTCAGCCTGCAGCAGGGTGCTGAGAGCAGGCACTAGTGACACCACAGCTACAGGGGCTCCCCACAGCCCTGCACTCCTCACTGTCCTTCCTCTGGCCTTCTACCACCCCAGGCTGCCTCTAAGGGTTCCTTGAGATCAGTTTGACATAGGGTGGCAGTCTGAGGTACCAGTTACATTAGTGGAACTTTCTAAACATCAGCTTCCCCAGGTTTATTTTTTACTTTATGGGATAAATTTATTCATATAGAAAAGCATAGAGCCAATTTAATATTTGTGGGAGTGCAAAACTGAGTGTGGCAGTCTGTAACTGAAACCCTATAAAATCTGGAAGGTAACATGCTGGAGAGTATCCCTGACAGCAGGATTTAGAAAATCTGCCAGCTAATACAAAACTACTATGGGAGCTCCTTAAGTGCAGAGCTGAGCGGAGCTGAATATGCAGACATATGTGCCTAATTTTTCCTTTTAAGACCTCAGTCCTTTGAAAAGATCAAGGTAAATGCACATCCAGTAATGCTGTTTTGTCTCTCAGGGGACAGCTGCACAATGGCAGACTACAGCCGGCTCAAGAGCATCCTGCTGGACCTGCAGGCTCGGCGGCAGAGCCCGCCCAGCAGCCTGGCCAAGGACAGGGGAGCCCAGAAGCGCTTCCTAATCGAAGAGCTGTTTAAGCACTTGGATCTGAACAGTGATGGGCATCTCAGCAGCTCTGAACTGGCTCAGGTAGGTTTATTGTTCAGTGAGAATGGAATTATGAAGCGGATTTTCATTCAAAGTGTGAATTGAATGTAACACAGCAGCACTCAGGTGGGAATGGTCATTTGTACCTGTCCAGTCAGCAGCAGACAAAGGAGGAAAATCTAACAAGTCAATGAGTCTCTCTCTGCATCTCCCAGGAGTCAGTGTTGTCTCAAACATTTGAAGCTCATCTCCAAACAAAAAGCATGGCAGTTTTCCAGCCCTGTCCATACTCCTCAAAACAGATAATAATCCTTGCTCTGCTAACTGACATCTTCTGAAGTATTTCCAGTTAGTCGGCCTGGGGAGAATCAATTTAGATTTTTTAGGTGCATGTAAGTTAGGCAACAATCACTCAATTCTTCTCCCTGCCTTCAGGATTGTACATTAGCATAGAGTAATGTGACAGCAAAGTTGGGATGTTTTTCAACAGATATATTTTCCTAAAATCCTTGGGCAGATGCTGAAGTGTGTATTAGCAGAAAGTGATAGAAAAGGTAAGAGTTGAAGAAACCATTTTTCTAATTTCAGGCATGCTGTACTGTTGGAATTCATCTCTTTGGTAAAGTGAACCAAGCAGCCATCCTGGGCACTCGGTCTGGGTACTCCGTGTCCTCAATTTCTCTTTGCACATGCAGACCTGGGAAAACAGTCCTGCAAAAATGTTTTTTCCATTCCATTATGTCATCCATGAGAAGAATTAGAAGCAGATGCCTTGTAAGAGCCCTTTGGAAGCCAGTCCTATCTGGGACCTATTCCAGTTTCCAAAGCTGTTCCTTCATAGAATTATGGAATGGTTTGGGTGGGAAGGGACCTTAAAGCTGATCTCATTCCACCCCCTGACATGGGCAGGGACACCTGCCACTAGACCAGGTTGTTCAGAGTAAGTTCACCCTTCAGTGTCTCATCTGCACTCTTACTTCCCAGAGAACACAGCGTGTTGCAGGCACGAGCCTGGTCTTCCCTGAGCTGACAGTCTGTGCTGCATTTTAGTCCTCAGGCTGTTGACAGGATGCTTGATCCTCTCCACACAATGCAAAGTGTCAGCATAAATTCCCTTAGATCTCGGGGCTATGAATATATGCAATATTTCCTCTGAAGGCAATGATTTTTTCATAAAGACATGGTAACTATAAGAAAACACTTCTATCTGAATTCAAAGCCAGCTTTTACATAGTGGCATCTAAGTGTCCATTCTACTGTCCAATATTTTTTCACTTTTTACATTAAACTTATTTTATTGGAATTTTAAAACTCTCATGGAAATGAAGGTTTGGCAGCCTGCAAGCAATAGTTATTGCAAAGGAGCTCAGACAGTGCTGTAAGGTCTGCCTCAAAGTTCCTCTGGGCTTTGTTTTCAGATGTGCCAGGAGCCCAGATCTCTCTCCCAGGTGCAAGCACAGACATTGGCTACTCTTATTTTAATTATTCTCACTATTATTATCAAAATCAGTACATGTGCCTGAACATCTGGAGCCCACTACGGTTTGATGGACCAGAATAAGTTCAGCCTCAGCCAGGAGCCCTCTCACCCAACCATTCTCCATGCAATCTGGCCACCAGCAGGGCTGAGTTGACAGTGAGATCACCTCTCAAAAGACAAAATAATGCCTATTAATGCACAGTTTAGATAAGACATGGGTGCTTTTCATCCTGAGCTGAGTGGCTCTGGTCTTGGGACCCTTGGTGGCAGCATGGCTGAGTCCCAGCCAGGCTGGGGACACATCTGGACACATCTGTGGGCAGCTCTGGGCTCTCACAGCAGCAGGATTCACAGTTTATTTGTAGCATGCCGATTCTTCATTTTCTGTTTAACAAGATGATTTTTATGTGCTCTTACAAGACCAGTTTATCCCATTTAAAGGACTTTTTTTTTAAGTAATGAGCAATTTTTAATTACCCAGGTTATAGCCTTAACAGAACTATTCTTACCTCTTTCTTTGTAATTGATTTGCATTAGCTCTCTATTTGGAAGCTCTCTGCAACTTTAAATTTCCCCCAGAGATGGGAATTTCATTGCCCATGGGCAGAGGAAGCTGAGCTGAACGTGATGCAGTGAGATCTTGTTCCCTCTGACTGCTGGATGGGCTGGCGCTGCGCCTTTGCTTTGTTTTATTTAAAAGAAAAATAGTCTCTCGAGCACTATAACTTTGTCTGCAAGCAAAAACTCAAGGCAGGTAACTTGCACTGCTGCAGTAAAAAGTGATTTTTAAGACCTGGAAGTGGATCTTTAGGAGGCTCATTGCAGAGGGATTCACCCCAAAGGAGAGTCTCTCCGGGGGGATGGTCTTCATTGATTCAGCACCCATTTGTGTGTTCTTCACAACAGAATTGCTTTGAGTAAAACAATGGCAACAGATGGCCCATCCCCTTCTATTTAGAGCTGGTTTGCCTCCTGTCTGCTGGCAGACCCTATCCAATATTTTCCCTCTGGACCCAGCAGTGAAATTGCCATGTAGTTTTGCAACCATGGATATATAAGGCTATTAACAATGGTGGTAATTGGAATGTTATTTCCATTTAAATCTTTAATGTATTTTAAAGTCAGATTCATAAATCTACTAAGTGTGTCACAGCTGAAGTGTTTTCTACTGTTTTTTTCCCTGACATTAAATCAAAAGGACTAGTAAAAACTTGTCAGTCTTATGAAAAGTTAATCAATTTTCTATGCAAAGTGTAGACAAAGGGAAATTTCCATCTTTAGAGAATTGATCTTGGAAGTTGTGGTTGATCTCACTTTTATTGAATATTTTTTACTTGCTAGGTGAAGGGTCATATTTTTAGCATTATTACTTTAAATTGCTTCAACATAATGGGTCAAGACTAGGATAGTAAATAAAAGGGTCCCTGGCCTGCAGGAAAGAGCTTTCCTGTCTGGAAGAGGCAACAGTTGAGTGGTTTTCTTCATGTTCTACAATAAATTCAGAGAACCCAAATGAAATGTTGAAAACACAAAAGAAGCAAACTGTCAGGGGTTGGAAAAGCACATCAGTGTTGAGTACACCATCCACTGTTGCCTGTTCTATTCCTAAAATCAGGGCATACAATTTTGTCCTTACTTACAGAGGAGAAAGAAGCAGACTTTCCTTTTTCCATGTTGAATATTTATTTATCAGTCCGTTTTCAAAATGAAAATGCATTTCTGTGCTGCTTGTAAAGGAAGGGGCTCTTCAGTCCATGGTCCATGAAGTGCTGCAGGAATACAAATATCTTGATAGACAGTAGATATGTAATGATAGATATGATAATCTGTCTATTGCCTATCTATGTCTCCAAAGGTCATTCCATGGAAGATCTGCCAGGTGTGTAGCATTGCATTACATGTAAGGTTACCTGTTCTCTTTGCTACAGCCAATGAAGAAGGAGGGCCTGGAGGATGAGTTACTGGGTTGTACTCTTGAAGACCTCCTCCAGTTTGATGATTACAATAACGACGGGCGCCTGACCCTGCAGGAGCTCTACACAGCCTTCCGTGAGTCCCTGCTTTGGTCTGTCCTGGCTGTTGGAAGCACGGGAATATCTGTGAGGGCACTGTTGTCTTCCTAGGTGTGGTCAGTGAAGATGATCCCTTTTTTGTCTTTAATGCCATGAAAACACTTTGGAAGGCTTGTTTCCAAGGTGTCTGTGCTCCACAGCTTGGAGCAGGAGGTTGGTATGGGTGTGTCAAGTTTATTGTTTTCTTCTGTCTTGTGCTTCTTGTTGATGGCAAGGGAGACCTGGTGGCTTGGCCAAGGTCTGTAGACCCGAGTATGTGGTTTGATTAACCCTGAAGAAACAAGATGGAAACCTGTCCAAAGGTCCTGTGGTAATATGAGTTAGTTTGCTGTGGGGAAGGTGTTTACTGACTATTTTGCCTGGGAATTATGTTTCCTACATTTTACTTTCCATGTTAATGAGTATTAGAGTGTGCAATCATGATGCAAATCTCAGCATCCTGTGCAAGGATCAGGGGATCACAGAGATACTTAAACAGTGGGATATAATAAATACTTCTATTAACCTGTTTATCTTCATAAATTTATGTTCTTGCTTTGAGTTAAGCATTTGTTGAAGTCCTTCACTGGAAAAGGCCCACACTGTCTCCTTCATCTGTATGATAGAAAGTTGTATTGTTGCCTGTTCCTTTGGGATACTAAAGAAAAAGGAAAATGGGCAGGGTTATTCAGAAATCGGGATAATGAGCTACAGAGGACTTGGGTTACACAGGGTGTGGTTAAGATATTGTGGCTAAAACTGAAGCAGGATTCAACCATTCACGCTGTTGAGTGCTAGGAAAGGGCCAATAACAAGCTGGTTACCTCTTAAGCAGGATTCTTTTCTGAAGAAGGTAATGCCTGTTTTCTTGATTTACAACTTTTCATTTTAAAAAACCCAAATTAGATAATAATCACAGAATGGTTTGGGTTGGAAGGGACTAGACCAGGTCACTCCAAGCCCTGTCCAGCCTGGCTTTGAACTGTTCCAGGGATGGAGCAGCCACAGCTTTTCTGGGCAGCCTGTGCCAGGGCTCTACCAGCCTCACAGGGAGGGATTTTTTTATAAAATATCCAGTCTAGCCCTGTCTTCTGTCAGTTTGAAGCCATTCCCCCTTGTCCTATCATATCATGCCCCTGTCAAAAGTCCCTCTTCATCTCTCCTGTAGTCAGCCTCTAAATATTGGAAGGTGTTTAAAGTGCTTTAAGATTAGCCCCAGTTGTCACCATGGACCTGTTTGAACCACATATGCATTTAATTCAACAGAGCAGATGTAAAGTAAAACATAAAATCTCATCTATTAAGAAGGCATGAAGTGTATTAACCCAGCTATAAAGGCTTGACGTGCAGTTATTTGGGAGCATGTTTAGATCAATGGGTTCTCAAAGTCACATCAACTTAAACCTAAATTCCAATGATTATTTCTAGGGGTTTTGGTTCAGGGAATTTTAAGTAGACAATGAAAATAAGACAAGTACAAAATATTAACCAATTAATAGCAATAACATTGATAAACTGCACAATTATCATAACAAAACACAAAGTGTAACAGTGACTGTTTGTCAAAGGAGTTTTGTATCTGAACAGAATTGCCCACCATCTGAAGCTGAAAACCAGACTGACTTCTCCGTTTCAAGTTTTACCAGAATCCTGACATTTATCAAGAGCAGGTAGTGGCTCACCAGTTTTTAATTTAAAACCAAAGTTAATTGCTTGCAACATTTGAAATGTTGGGGAACCTGGAAGCAAATTTAGTGCCTGGTTAAAGCATATTTTTTCCTTTTACTTTATTAAATGATGTAGGAAAAAAAATCTCAAAAATATTTTAAACACTTAAGGGCGCATTTTGGTTTATGAAAATTTTGTTTATAAGACTTCTGCTTTGTTATGAGTCACAATTTGGCTTGCAGCAGTAGTTTAAAGGTACAGCATCCTGCACATTTCCCCTGTTTTTTTGCCTATTAGAGAGATCTTTTTGTTGCTTGAAGTTCACCCAACCCATGAATTGTGGCTGCCACAGGCTGGCAGCAAGGTATGGGCACGGCTGCCTCAGCAAGCTGAGTAACATAATTACCAGAATTCAGTGACATCAGAAACTCCCAATCTGATTAATCCTCTCAAAAACTCTGTCACATCTGTTTTGTTGTCTGTGCTCTGGTGGAGTGTTGCAGTGTTACAAAGGTTTGAAAATTACCTTGATAATGTGAAGAGCTTCCCAATCTGACATTCTCCTGCATTAGAAGTTGCATTTCCTTTCAGAGCATTGCATTTTATTTTAGAGAGTTGCATTTCATTTCTTGTGGCCTTGTTGTAACTCACAGAGCCACAAAACAGCCTCTTTCTCTCACTCCATGTGTGTCTGTTGCTTTCCCTTGACCCACCCTCTCTCTCTGAGACCTTCAGCGACCCAAAGGTTATTCTTCCCCATCATGTTGATCATTGTAAATAAATAAAAAGTGTATGGATGAGAGAAATCCAGAGTCTTAGATTTTCTGAAATGTGGTTTTGCCAGTACGAGTGCTACATCTAATAGGTGCTATTTTTAATCATAACTTCTAACCATGCTAATAATTTTCATATACATTTTAATGCACAGTTTTGGATTATGGAAAGAAATAATGGCCTTCTTTCTAAACCTGCCATCTTTCTTCTGGTTTTCTGAAACTTCTTTTGTTCCTTAATCCCAAGAATAGAACTGTTAAGAGTTTTCTTGCATCTGTGAGGATGACTAGAAATATCTGTTAACACAGGATTAAAGTGTCAACTTTCAAATTGCCTTAATCATACACAAGTAGTGCATGAGACAGATGAAACACTCCCCTGACAGCTCTGGTAAGAACCACTTGTAGGTGTCTTCTAATTCCTCATTAATAAATTTTTATTAGATAAAGAGTCTCAGGACCATAATTTAAAAAAATAATTTTCAATATGATGATCTTGAGATTTTTCACACACCAGAAATAGAGTACTAGAAAGATTATTTGTCTGTTGTCTTTTCTTTAAGTTGTCACAAAGATTCAATACATGACTAATAAATGAAAGGCTTAGTTGTCATAAGAGCTAAAGCAGTGCATGCATCTAATTAATCAGCACAGAGATAGTCTGGTGAGTTGGCAAGCACATCCCCCAGCTGAGTCATACTTTTAAGAATGCTCAGATGGGTGGTTTTTGGATATAACTTCTGGCACTGACTGGAGGTCATTAAAATTAGGCATGACACTTCTGGCATTCCTGTTGTCTTCCCTAATGGGCAAGTGGCAGATTGGCAGATGTGAAAAAAAGCCCAACTTAAGAAAAAAAGTCAGTGTAATCTTCTAGATCTGTATCCTCCTCATCATCATCATCAATATGGACAGGTCAATTTGTACTACAGGTAATTGAGGGAGAGGGAAAAGATGCATTCCATCAAAATGCCTTTATCCTGTCAACACTGTTTAGCTAATAAGGAGTTATTAAACCAAAAATAAAATCCCTTAAAATTCTAGATTATGGCCCATTAAAGTACTTTCCTGATGCCATAGACGGACCAAAACAACCTACAAAGGAAGTTTGGAAGAAAAATACTGAATTGTGATTTTTCAGTCCAGTTGTTATTTGCCATGGTCTGTTGCATATAAGTTATATGTAGACAGAAAATTGCTGTTTCTGTAAGATGAGAGGCATGTCAGCTATGGATATATTGCTATCTAAAGAACACAAGTAGGGACATTTTTCATGCAGGAATGAATGCAGCAGCAGCTGCAGGATTAATGTGGTCTTCTCTTAACTCCAATTAAGGAGTATAAGACAATATTTTTCTTTCCTCCCTGATTCTGTTTTAGGCCAAATCTTCCTTTTTTAATATGTCCTTAATAGTAACCAAAAAAGCAAAAGGAAGAAATATGAAAATGAGGTGTACACACTTGAGCAGGAGGTCAGGGAAATGCTGGGTGGGTGGTGCCAGCCCCAGGCCCTGGAGCTCTCCCAGCACCACCACCAGGGGCTGGGAGACCAGATTGAATTTGAATGAACAGGGTGAAAAAAAGAATTTTGGAGCCTGATCTGGACATGGGTGTCAGGTAAATCACTGCCAATGCAGAGAAGCAGCATTGGACTGGCTTCAGATTTACTGCAGTGATGCTAAAATTTTCAGGAGTTGTACTCCCCACAGCCACGTGGTGTGGAGAAGGGAACAACCCACTCCTGGTTCCTCCACCACCCTCCAGATGCTCATTAGAAGTGTGGAGTAGAAGACAGATTTATTTTTGTCTTGCGTGTGTTTCTGATTCACTAGAAACTACTTTAGGGCAGAGCTTTTAATTGTCCCAAAATTGTGGGGATTGGTGCTGACTGGGAAAAAGCAAAGCTCTACACTGAGAAACAGGGCATGAAACATAAAAAGGGGCTTGCAGGGTCAAGTGGCAGAGGAAGATGTTGAGTGTCAGCAGGGTACCTGTTCTTGGTAGATAGATCAGCATATCCAACTCTATGGTCTCATAATAAACAAGGTGATCATGGTGAATAAATACTGTTTGAGGAAAACAAATACTCCTTTTTGCTCTGTGTGCGTGTGTGTGTGTGTATGCACTCCAGACACGTGTGGCAAACCAGCTGTTCCAGCAGCAATTGCACCTGTAAAATCCATGTTCAGATGAAGTGTTTATTCACAAATTCATGAAACTGTTCTTGATGGCACAGCACCTACAGTCAGGTTTTGTTACCGTTTCCTTCCAGCTGGATTGCTCAAGCCCAGATAATTATACTGGACAAGTATATTGTGAGATAAAATGTTTTGCTTGCAGTGTTTTCTTAAGCAATGTTGTAGCAACAGTTATCTACAGAATCAAATCACAGTCCTGAAATATTGACAGTTTGTGCCCCAGGCTCTGCCTCTCCTGCTGTCATCTCCCTGTTATGTGATTTTTCTTTCATGTTGCTGCAGATATTGGTACAAACTTGGAAATAATTCATTAGCTTACCACCATTGATTGCTTCTGTGAGCGATGTGATATCCCAACTTCAAACACGGCTAGGCAAGCAGGGGAGCAACAGCCTCTGCTTTTGGTTTGATGTGGGGTTAGAGGAGCTACTCAGGGAAGAAATGAGGTTTCCTTTAGTTGGCCAAAGCAGCCCATTCTTGATTGCCTCGAGGAATGGTGTGCAGATGTGGTACTGAGGATGAAGGCAACTTACTGGGCATTTAGTAGTAGTAATATTGTTGTTATTATTGTAACTGTTATTATTGTTATTACTATATTAATACTATTTTAATAATGCAATCTTATAGCAGAAACAAAACTAAAAAGATAAAAAAGTCAAGGGAAAAAGCAGAAATTGAAAACAATTCAGCTTGATTCCTGCAGGAAGTACCAAGTGGCTGAACAGGGATGACAGAAAAACCCACCAAGCACCCAAGTCACTGCAACAGCATTTTGTCACCAGCATTCTCATGAGCCATGACACCATGCTGGGTTTTTAGGCATTTTGAGGATGGAGCTGGTGTGAGCTGGAGGCAGACACAGCAGCTCAGCACAGGGGGAGTGCCCAAAGACTCATGAGTGGGCAGGGTTGAGCTCTGGGCACGTGCTTGAGGATGGAGGTGCCTTTGATCAGCTTCTGAGATCTCCCTGCTCAATATGTTTTGACTTTAGATCATTTTCAGAAGCACCTAACTCCTTGCCTTGCTCATAAATGCACTTTAAGATGCTTGGCTTGAGCACAAGGAGTGATCCTGCTGCACCTGGAAATGTAATTTTTGTCTGGTAGGATGCCTCAGCTGGGGATATCACAGCAAGTTCATGTGTACTGCATTTTAGTGGGCAGCTACTTCTTGAATGTTGAAAATTTTCTTGCTTCGGTTTTCTTTTTTTTCCTTCTTTTGATATCAAAGAAACACATTCTGCAAAGGAAAAAAGTTAATTTATTTTTCTATCTCTCCTTTAAAGCTCTTCTCATTGTGAAAACCTTTTGCACTTCAAGTCTAAAGTATTTCTCGGGGCTCCAGCAAAGTGCCCTGCATTGTTTGCAGTTCCACAAAACAGTGGTCAGAATCAGGTTTGTTGTGTAGTCTGAATTGTTTTGCTGCATTTTGAATAAAGAAAAAGGTTCTTCTCAGAAAAGAAAAAAATCAGAATTAATTTGTAGCAAGAAAGACAAGTTTAATCTAAGCAAAAAGGTTTCAAAAACTAAAATATGGTTTCCAGAGAAAAAGTTAAAAGTGCTCAGATCAAGAATAATTTTGTTGTATGTGGATGCATGCTTGCCAGTGCGGAGAAGGACGTGGTTTTGCCTTGGGCTAAAAAGAGAAATGTTTCCATGTTCAGATCAGACATTAATTCATTTAATCAGGGCTGCTGCTCAGCTTTGTACTCTACCCACTTTATATATTTTGGCATTATGAGTTCAATTAAGAAAGCCTCCTCAAATAAAATTTTAGCAGAATTAATGGTAAACATGGATGTGGTTAGAATGATTGTGGTTTCATGTCAAGAATAGAGGCCAGATTTTTTTCACGGAAAGCCAGGGAAGGTGCCTGACACTGGTTTGGCTGTTCCCATGTCAGAACCCGCACACTCAAGTGTCAATTGCAAACTCCAGCATATTTTCCAGTAGGGAAGCACAGAATGGTTTGGACTGGGAGGGACCTTAACCTTGTCTTGTCCTAACCCCCTGCTACAGGGATCTCTTCCACTGTCCCAGGTTGCTCCAAGCCCCATCCAACCTTGAGCATTTCCAGGGGTGGGGCTTGGAGACACAGCTTCTCTGGGCAAGCTGTGCCAGGGCCTCGGCACCCTCACAGGAAAGAATTTCTTCCTAATATCTAATCTAAACCAAGGATCTTTCATTTAAAGCTATTCCCCCTTGTTCATATCTCTCATTTCCAAAGATACCATCTGTAAAATGTCAACAGTCTTAATATGCAATGACTGAATAAGAGAAAGTAATTTAATTACAAGTTGTTATTGGAAATCTATTGTCTACAAATTGCAAAGAAAACTCACTACAAGACAATGTACTGTTGATCTTAAAATGTTTTTCAGGGTGCATTGATTTGTTAATCTTGGTTTTAAATGCAAGAAATTGTCATGTGGAGTAGTGCTTCAGAGGTGATGTACTACAAACCATATCAAATGTCTACACACACTCTAGCAGGACTAGAATATTTAAATATTTATAAGTATTTATGAGTGACTCACTGGCGCATAAACCAGGCAAATACCATTACTCAAAAATTATTTGATCTGCGCTGGCAGTGTTCACTGGAACAATTTCACATGCACAAATAATAGTATTTTGGGTTACTAGCAAACACAAAATTATGTCAGTGAAGAGCAAATACAAATATTGGTGAAATCATAGAATGGCTGACAGTCCTAGACACGTTGAGTCACCACCAACTATTAAACAAATGTGTAGCTGTGGCTCTTGGGGACATGGTTCACTGGTGGCCTTGGCAGTGCTGGGGTAGCAGTTGGACTTAATGATTTTAGGGGGCTTTTCCAACCTAAATTATTGTATGCTTCTCTGTGCACCTTCAAGTCACGTAGTTAGGGGTCTAAATAGTATAATTTTCATTTTTCTGTGGGTTGGAAAGGAAGAATTGCAGGAGTCCTATGGTTCCTTATGGTCTTGCAAAACCAGAGGCCATTTCTGAATGATGATTGGACCCAAACTTTGTGTTGGTTTGGATTTTTGTTGTTTTTTTGGGTTTTTGTTTTTGTTTTTTTTTTTTACTTTTTAGTCATATTCTGTCTTTCTGAGGAATTTTTGAAGCAAATGCAATCTTTTCATGAAGAAAAAAATGACATTTTGTTAAAAATGGGTAAAATTACAGTTACAATGTCTAAGAGTTTACATGAAGTCAGAGGCGTGATACAGTAGGATCCTGAGCCAGATCTTGTTTTATTACATACAGTCCAGAACATTTTAGCTGCAGTTTTCCTCTTCTTTCTTGTTTTCTCTCCATGTGTTTCCAAGTGGGTAATTGTAAGAGTTTTATTTTTTCTTTCAAAATCTGCCTTCATCTGAGGAGAGCTGCTGTGAGTGGTCTCTCTGCCTTTACAGGCACCTCATGGATGCTTTGAATTGCTTCTCCATTTTCACGTTCTTCATATTTTCTGCCACTGGTTGAGCAGATTCATAGCTTTTAAGGCCAAAAACATTCCATGATATATCAAAAAAAAAAAAATTACCTAACACAGCCTCAGTCCAACCAGACTAGGTGCAGAGGGTATAACTTCCTTTATTACCCTTCCCCTCCCATATTACTTTCATCATCCAGGCAGGAGTCATGCTGCTGTTGTGTGTTTTGCCACTTACTGACCCTTTTCCCAGGATTAGTGACCTCATTTGGTTCCCTTTTTGAATGGATCCCTCTGAGAAATGCTTTTAGAAATCTGTCCATCAGCCAGTTCTTAGTTCATTTAGGACAGATTTTATTGACATTGTACAGCACTACAGAGCTGCAGTGCTAATTTTGTAATCAAAATGCCAGAGCAGCCATCAGAAAATTATTGAGTACAGTACATATTCCCAGTGCAGTGATACAATTTATGGAGAGCCACAGCTGAGATGTTTTTATTTTATGTTCTTCACAGGAGAAAATCTCCTTGACAAATCCAGGATGCCCAGATAGAAACTTTGAAAAAGAATAGCAGTAGAAAATTGAATAAGCTGAACTCAAAGGTTGATTCTCCTTTAATATTTCCAAAAATAATTAAAAGGGGTTCTAGCCTTTAGGAAAAAAAAGTAAAAAGCTGCAGAGATGCTTCAGTGGCATCAGAATTTGAGGTGAAACTCAGCTATTACTAATATCTGTCTTTAGCACCACGATAAAAAACTCATTTTCAAGATTCTTGATGATCAAAACTTCAGAAGGAATATCAGGAGCCATCGATAGACATAAATAAGGGCAAGCTCAGCCCTGCTGTGCCTCTCAAGCTCTGTTCCTGCTGTTAGCTTTTTCATCTGCAATACATGAAATTCAGCTGCAGAACTTTTGTTTCTCTTTTTGCAAACAAGTACTGGCACTACTGAACTCATGCTTTATGTCACACTTAGATTCCTGTAGCTTTCATCACAGTTCAGACACTGATATTCCAGCAGTGTTATTTGAAACTTGCTGCTTAAAGAAGTAATTTGTGGCCATGATTTAACAGAAGGGGGAAAAAAGGAAATATGCTAAGTAGATGTCTGTTTATAATTTGTCATTCTGTTTGTCATACAAATCTGAATAATATATTAGTAAAGATCACAGGGCCTGTCCTGGACACCAGGAATGGTGTCCTGCTCTGTGGCCAGCTGAAACCCACCACTGAGTTGTAGCACCATATAGCACAGCCCCAGAAATTGCTGGGGGGTGGGAATGCAGAGAGTGATGGAACAGGGAGTGGGAATGACAATGATAACACAGCAAAAGACCATAAAGGAGTGGGGTGAAAAGAGAATGAAAGTATCCTCACCCTGGGATTTAATAGGGTATAAATACACCCTTTAAATATGAAATTAAATGAGAGAAATGAGAGTTTGAAAGACCAGGGTAACATGTTAAATACCCTTTCAGACTGTATTTTGACATGAACTGTGTTTCACAGGGTTCTCCCATATCCTGATTTCCTGTAGTGTCAGGGCAGGGCTCTGGTGTGCTGGAGTGGCTGCTGGAACTGCTTTCAGGTACAGACTGATTTTGAAGATTTCCCTGAAAGATGCTGCCCAGACAGACTCTTCCTGTGGTTTTGTTCTCCTGTCTGGCTCTGTGACCTGGTTCTTCATGTCGTTCGTGTTTCATTGTAATAATGGAGAAAATTCAGCTTTCTCCAGTGTTTTGGGCTAGCACAAGTGGCATCATCAATCACAGCCCTCTGCTGAAGCTCCACATGCAGCCAGGGGTGCTGTCGGCTGTCCACATGTAGCAGCAAAAAAAACCCAGGTTAGTTTGACCCTGATCTGCGAAAAGCCAAGAGCTGTCACCAGTCAATGACACTGTATAGCCAAGGTCAGGCACTGTCACTGCGTTGTTTCTTTTTCATAGAATCATTAAGGTTGGAAAAGACCTTCAAGATCATCAGGTCCAACCTTTACAGCAATACATGCATATATTTTATATACATATATGCATATTTTAATGTAACATATCCCAGCTATTATTTGATAGCTCTTACAGTTAAACTCATAAAACTTTTGCTGCACAAATGTCTCCCTTTTCTATTCTGCTCACTCTGGAAAGGCTGTTGATTAAGGAACCCATTGCTGGGATGGGGAAAAGACATCATTTCTGCCAGGAAAATTCAGGAACAGTGCATGGAGTCCTTAGCAAGCTGATGAGAGGAAATGCACCTTGCTGGTCTGTGCTGAATGTTGTTGGTGGTGTTTAACCTGTCCATTAGCACATCCTGTAACAAAATTGGGAGCTGGAGGAAAAACATTTGTAAATGTTTGTGTGGTGAAACAGAATGATGTACTGTGTCACCTGCTACTCAGCATCTACCCAAGAGCCTGGAATTTACAGCATTTGGGAAAAGGTTCCTCTAGAGATTGACTATTGTGGGTATAAGCCCATATATAAAGTTACAATTTCCTGCAGTTTACAGCAGTGGACTTAAAAATAATCATTGTTGCGGATCTAATTTTCAGGACAGGAGTCTTATTTCTTTATTGTTCTTAGAATGGTGATGTATTTTTCTGTAATCTGCTAGTTCTGCAGAAAGACACTTTGGTTTCCCTTTGAGGACACCTTGACTGGGGTGGGAGTGTGTGTCTCCCATCCTCCTGCAAAAGGAAAACCCAGATTCATCAACAGACTAAACCAGCTGGAACCAAAACTCCTTTTTCTGCCCTAAATACCCAAACAGCAAATTGTCAGTCCTGGCATCTGTAGCTGATACGCAGGCATCACTAGATAGGGTTTAAATTCCTGTAGGACCTGGAGGCAAAGTTCTTTAAGGACAAGTGATAGGATCTGGTTGCAATTGGTCATTATGGATAGTGGAAGAATTTGCCTTCAATCTCTTCAGGGGACTGCAGTTTATTGTAGCAACTAAAAAAAGCTGTGCCAGATTCTCCCACAGTAAACAGCAGAAAAGTCTGCCCTGTCTATCCTTAGCTCCTGTAACATTGTTAGCCACCAAATTCAACTCCAGCCTTTGGAGCAGTCCATATGGTAATTTACAGGCTTAAAATGGAGATCTCTTTTGGCTGTTTTAACGCATCTCCACTTATTCAAATAGTAATTATTACATTATTATAGTATTATTATTACATTAATATCTATTCATTGCAGTATTGAACACAAAGAATACAATTGTGTCTCCTAGGTAGACTGGCTTGGGGTGAGCCCAGAGGTGTAGTATGTCTTCTGTCAGGTCTAGAGAGTTGTATGACTTCTAATGCAATTTGCTAAGCAATCATCTGCTAAAATATGAGATGTATATGAGGCTAAATTTGTTACAGAATTGCTATTATTCTCTTTATTTTGTTTTAAGGTGTATTTTTATGAACCCATTCACTCCAAGATGCAGTCATGGAAAGGCTCCAGTATGCTAATCAGTATTTATTGAATACCTTAGTGTAATGGGATAGACAGGCACTGTGGATTGTAATTAATACATTGACATGCAGTGACTGTAACTGAATGGAAGATGAGAACAGCTTAGTCTTAGGACACAGTGTACATTCATCTTGCAGTGCTATGTGGACACCCACCGAGTCAAAGACCTCTCAAAAAGAATGGAAATGCATTTTCTTTGCCAAGCAGGAGTTTCTTGGCAGTAGTAAAACATACTGACATGGCAGAAATACAGAGTGTGGCTGTTGGAGGGGCTGCTAGTGCATGAACTCCTCTGGAGAGCAGCACATCCCTCCAGCATTATCCATGAATGAGAGGGATGCTTGGGACATAAAAGAACAAACTTGGCTGCTGCCATCTAGGTGAGCACAGCTAGTGTCTTCTTGTTCCCCCTTCCCCCTATCCCTTATCCTGCTGAGATGAATTCAGTGAAAACAATTGCATTGAAGAGGGATTTGGCTCAGAAGATATGTTTTTTTTCCTTTCTCAAACATAGTGAGAGTAACCCACTTACTGCTGTGATGCATTAGCACAGGTAGCCTCTGAATGCAATGCATTAAACAAATTATATGAGCTGCAAATAATGTGGTTTGTATTCCAGTACATAAACAGGGCTTCAGCAAACACGTAAACCAATGACAAAAAGCTGCTTTTCAGATTTCACTTTTCAAGCCCTGCAGTGAGGCACTAATACAATTATGTCAAAAGTCTGTTGAGCAGATAGAAGTAATGAACTGTTGGATTCCTGCTCTGTGAGAGCTCTTTAACAGCGGACACTGAGGAATGAAAGATTTCCCCTACACCAAACATCATGTCTCTGAGAGCTTTACAAGTAACAAAAGAAGAGAGTGGCAGGTTAGCTTCATTCTTCTTGCTCTTGGGAGGGGATCAGCAGCTCTGAGCCATCATTGATCAGCACTCCTTTTGTTAAACATTAGGCAAGAGAAGACTTGGCAGGTGTAATTTCCTTTAAGGAGAAAGCAGGAGGGAAGGGAGAAGGAAGGCTGGGGGACTTGGTACCACCCTGTACTGAGCCATCACCTTCATCCTGTGCAGTCACTCTCTAAGGGGCAGATCTTCCATCAGGCTCTGCAAGCACCCCATGAAACAGAAAGTGCTTTAGTGTTAGTGATCCACTAATTTCCTATAATGAAAAAAACTGAAGAAATCAACAGGGCCAGTGGCAAAGCAATTTCATTGCATGTCTCATGTCAGCCCACAGGATAATTTACTCTGCAGAATAGATACAAGTTGCTCGCAGAAGAGGTTGAAATATCTTATGAAGCAGTTATACCACTTGTGGGGATGTTTGACTTCCTATGGTTATTATTGCTTTTGTTATTAGTTTTTGTGGACGATGCCCCATAGGAACTGGATTGTGAGGCCCAGCTAATTTAAAATTCCAGCATCAAAAGCTGTCAGATAAAGTCCATTTTAAGTTGCTTGAAATAACAGATGTGTTTCAGTGCATTGGGGGTAACTGTGCTGTGCTCTGCAAGCAGCCAGTAAATGCTGCAGTTGTACCACCTGTACAGAGACAGTGGAAGTGCTGTGTGAGACTCACTGTTTCTCTTTTCATTTTCTTGTAAAGAATTACTTAATAATCAGTCAGAGTGATCAAGATGATTTTGCTGTGCTGAAGTTTTATCTAATTAGTCTTCTGGGTGGTTGTGCCGTCAGAGCCTGAGTGAGCCCCAGGTTATGCGAGGGCTGCACGGTTGCCCCCAGCTGACATGCCCAGTCTCCAGCAAACCCAGCAGTGTCTGACTTTGAAGTGTGTTACTTCTTGTAAATCTGTTATGTATCAGGTTTGTGCTTGAAATACAAATTCTGCACACTCGGAGAGTCCTTGCCTATTCCAGGTGTAAGCTAGAATAACAGGTTGCCCAGAGTAGTTGTGGATGTCCAGTCCCTGGAAGTGTCCAAGACCAGGTTGGATGGGGTTTGGATGGAGCAACCTGTTCTGGTGGAAGTTGTCCCTACCTGTTACTTTAATAATGCTTAAAAAGCTCATTTACTTGTAAGTGGAATTGTTCCTGGGTCACAATTCAGGTGTCTTTACATGTCTTCGGTCTCTTTTGACCCATTTCTTCTCCCTACTGCATAAAATCAACAACACATTAATTACCAGGGCAGCCCGCCTTAAAAATAAATTTATAAACCAGTGACAGTAATGCAGAAAAAACAGAAAAACAGCCCAGGGAGAAATAGAAGCTGCCAATTTTTATTTTTTTTTTTACTCCCTCCCTACCTTCAGCAGGTAGTGAAGGATCAGGGATCCCACATGGCATTCCATCCCATCCTGCAGTCTGCTGGTTTCCCATGCCCGCTCACTGCCACCCAGGGCCACAGAAGTTGACTGCCCACGGCCATCAGCATCTCCACCCCATCTTCACATGCCTGGCTTTCTTTTCTCAATTAGCTTATTTTTTCCTACCTGCCTCTTTCTACTCTGATGGAAATAAAGGGAAAGATTTTTAAATTAAGGCACAAGAGGAACAGGAACAATTCCTATTTTGGCAAATTTTTGTATTTCCAAGCCTTGCCCTTGTATAACTCTTGAAAAGGTTGACTATGGATGTCCAAGAGATGTTTCCTTTGTTCCTCAGAAATTATTCTGGGTCAACAGCAGATGGGTCTCAGCTGTTAGGGACTATAGCATCTCTCTTCAATTCACAGGGGCTGAAAAGCTGGAAAAGTCAAGGGTAACCTTTGTCTCTTACCTCACAAATCTCTTTCTAACTAGAGTAAGAAAGAAAACATTTTTTCACCATTTTAAATCCTTCTAAACATATCTATTGCAGGACTTGTTCTGTCCTCCTCCTCTGGTCGTGGGCTGTCTCTGATGTCCCTGTGCTCCAGAGCAGAAAGAAATACATTGGCACTACACATGAAAAGGTTGCACATTTGCTCATTCCTGTGCTACAAGCATCTTAGATGCATCCACATCAGCCTTAGATGTGGAAATAATGGTGGGATTTTGTCCAAGTGAATTAGATGTTGCAAGCTCTGCTGGTTTCTAAGGAGGGATTCTATGGAGATATCCCTGCTCCAGTGGATGGACAGCATATCCCTGCTGCAGCAATGCTTCAGGAGTTTATTTTCTCTGAATTAGTTTGGCACAGATTTCACATTATGTAGTTTTCTTATAACTGCTCATCAGTGGTAGCCTGTTCCACGATGGTGAAGGTTGGTGTCAGCCACGTGGAAATGCCCCTGCCAAGAAACAGGGTCTTTTTGGTCAATGTTAATTTTGTGGTCTGTAGCTGTGGACTGTTATTTCCTGGCAGGAATATGTGTCCTCTGCAAGATGAGGAAGGGAATAATCCATATATTAGATAAAGTCTTCAGGATTTTGTATGCTTGAGCACTGGTACAATGTTGACATCACAATCTCATCAGATTGCAGTGTTTTAGTTAAACCAAAATGACAAGACATTTCCTTGGACTTTACCCATCACCTGAAGAAATTGGTTAGAGTCTGAATTTGTAGAGCAAACACATTGAAATTAATTTGAAGGACTTCTGGAAATAGCAAGACCTACATGGGTAACTTCCTTGCAATTTCTATTATGAAGATTTAGTTTCTAAAATTGCAAACTATGACTGGGAATTATTTATTACACTACCTGAGAAATTCTTTGTCTTCCCATCTTTGTGAATTACTTTTTCAATTTTTTTTTTTTTATTCAGTGTAGCAGAAGGGTTAACCACTTCTCTGCCACAGCTACTTACTCATTTCCACTGAGCCTAATGCTTTCCTAGAATTGAGAGTAATCAGTCTCTGTTAAATGGGATTCAGGCTTCCCTTTGTGCCACAAGACAGCGGGACTGGACAAGGGGAAGGGTTTGGGTGCCCAGTCAGTCTGACTTAATCTCTCAGTTTTCAGAAGAGTTTTTGTTGTGTGAGTTTTTAATAGTATTGGACTTTTTGCTTTTCTGCCTTCCAGCAATTAACTTAGAAGCCCCAAAGATGCCCTCCCTGCAGCCAGCACCAAACAGGCAGCTCTTGGGATGTGTCCATGGAGTTGAGCAGGACCAGTGCCTGAAGATGGCCCTGGCCCAGGGAGGCACTGTGACCAGGGCTGCTCAGTGCCAGCTGTGGCCCTGGCAGACACAGATCCCTCACAAGGGCGTTGTCGCTCACTGCTGCAGAGGGTTGTCATGCTGAGCATTGCAGTTTTTTCCCCTCTTGGCTAAAGCCCAAACTGCCTTCTAGCTCAAATGAAACTTTTGAAGAATGCTTCATTTTCAGTGTGCCTCAGAGTGACCTCTCCCCAGAATCTGACCTTGCTGTCTCCAGCTGAAGCTGCTGTGAGAGCTGGGGGTCCATGGGAATCGCTGCCACAGCCACTCTTCATCTCTCTCTGAAGTGAGACAGCCACACTCGTGTACCACACACAGGGACTGGAGTGACTTTAAAGCTGAGGTGACAGTAGTGCTGAGGAGTGATTTACAGATTTGGTAAAGGATCATGCTCTGGATTTTTAAAAGCAGTACGTTTGCTATAGATTGTTCTTCTCAAATCCCCTCCTTT
This sequence comes from Taeniopygia guttata, assembly GCF_048771995.1. Taxonomy (NCBI): domain Eukaryota; kingdom Metazoa; phylum Chordata; class Aves; order Passeriformes; family Estrildidae; genus Taeniopygia; species Taeniopygia guttata. The sequence goes on along the minus strand of NC_133038.1, from coordinate 1,002,419 downwards.
CACCAGGTACAGAAATAAACCCTAGGACAGAAATGTCAGATTTTCCAATTATTTAAATGACATCATTTCATTGCAATAAGTAACCTAATTGTGATCATAAAAGTTAGGGGACACTGGACCATGAAAGATTTTTTTTTACAAGAGAAGATATTGTTTCATTTTTATAGAAAAGAATGAACTTCATAATGTGTTGGGAGCAAAGCAGCTCTGCTGATGGGGGAGAATACAGAGGATACAGTTTATAACTATCTTCCAGAGCATGCAGAAAAAGGAGTTTTGGGTCCTGGATGGACATCAAGAGTTAGGGCATGTCTCTGATTGGGAATGTTGAGGAGGCCATGGGGACTGCCTCCTCCAGGCAGCACCTTCAGGAAAGGACAGGAACAGCCTCACAGGACAGGGCTGGAGCAAGGAGACGATGGTTGGTTGTGTGGAAGAAGGCAAAGAGGCAGTTCCTGGATTTCATAACTAGGCAAGACTTTGTTGGACCAGAGGTGTAGCACAAGGTGGGCTGGTGGCACACCTGCACTGGGTGCTCGTGGCAGCTGGCTACAGCCACTCAGGAGTTGCCTGGTTCCCCTGACTGTTGCAGGGTAATATTTGTGGTGTCTGGGAACAGCTGTGTTACCCTCTTCTGCAGCTAAATCTGCTGTAATAGTGGCAGGAGCAGATGAAGAAAGGATCTGTGGAAAAAACCTCCAAGGCAGAACTGAGTAACTCTGCCCTGCAGAATATGGAACTGTCCAGCCTATCTCCCAGAAAAATAGCATCTCTTGCAGAACATGGTAAGAAAGAAAACACAGTAGTATTTGAGCTCCAAGGCTCTGTGTCCTTAAATCAGTGAACCTGAATTTATAGAAGTGAACCACCTGTCATTTTCATTGTAGGGCATTCTTTTTAAAAGCAACAATGTTCCTTCGCATCACCTGCGTGTCAGGGCAGTACAGTGGGTCTGTTTGCATCATGTTACCTGGCTGGAAACAGCAAATAAGAACATATGGAAAGACTTTACTTTTTTCTGAGCAAGCTTTCCTACAGGAGGCAGAAAGGAGCCTTCTTCATCTCCAACTTGATGGGTTGTCTGGAAAGGTTCAGTCCAGGGTCTGACAGTATTTCAGTATTGATCACTTTCATGCATTTGCCAGGCAGCTATTTGCTTCATCTCTCCTTCCCACTTCCTCTAGAATTGTTGGGTCTATGTACTAGTTTCAGTCACATTTCTTGAGAGGCAAAATGTGCCAAATATCATTAAAAGCAACTGAAAAAAAACAAAAATTGCATTTTTTGTCCCAGAGGTGAGGGGAGTAGTAAAGAATAAGCTCACTGCCTGGGTACCCACGGGGGAACACAATGAGAAGGTCCTGCCAAACATGTTTCACCACAGCTGTATTTCAAACCATTCAGCTCTGCTTTGCTCTTTGCTGAGCATTCAGATTCCAAGATGTTACATATGGCCAGGGAGGAAGATTCATCTTCCTTTAAGTTGTCTCTTCACTTACAGAAGCCAATAGGCTGAACAGCACCCTTGCTGGCTGAAAACATAAAGTCCCATTTAATTCTTTTGCTCTCCCTACTTCCAGATGTTGTAATATAAAATAATTAATCCTGATGCAGCCTATGTGGCAGCTTGAAGCCTTTTTGATATTTCTTTGTTGCTCCAAGCAGAGGGAACTTGCACTGTTGCTTAACAAATTGACTGCTTAGAATTGTTCTGAGAAATAATTTATCTTTTTAGTCTGTTCTTTTCTCGGAGGCATGAAAAGCTTTCAGTAGTCAGCTCATTATTACACCTGTGGGCAAGCAGAAATATGTTAAGAGAGGACACAGAGTTTATCTTTACTGCATTTGCATAAAAATACAATTCAAAGTATTTTCTTTTTTTCATATTTTTCTCTCCTCAAAGAGAAAAATAAAACAGACCAGTTATGTTAAATTGGTGTGTGTTGTGACATGGCAAAGTCTTTCACACCACAGAATCCTCAGGGCAAGAATTGTGCCCTGAGTTCTCTATACATGGTGTAGAGGAAACTGGGAGCTGGAAAAACCAATTGGCTTTGGGTATTGTTGTATTAAGCTAAACTATACACTGCAATCAGATCCTATGTTCTTAGAAGTTGATTGACATTTTTGAGTCATCTACATTTGTTCAGTGCTAAGTGTTGTGTGACAATACAATCAGAATTTTTGCATCATCTCATGCAGAAAATAAAGAATGAAAGTTTGAAATCTGGTTCCATGAACCTTTTGGATAGATTCAGCCTAGTGAAATAAGTATGAAACTATTATTTCATTACTTCATTTTGGTTAATATGATTCGTAAATACAGGCATGGGATGTACTGGTATCTTGAAGTTAGGCGAAAACCAGTTATTTTGAGTGATTTCAGGGAGAACAACTTTCTGTGATTTTTTTTTCAGGATCCATTTTATGCATGCTTGCATAAAGATTGGGTCTGTGCCCCTGTTTTGGTAAAGAATGCACACAGTGAGGGTGTGGGCTGTCCGAAGCACTGTCTAACAAGGAAATTCAATAATGTTTTCCCTATTCTTTCTTAAATACCTTGCTTCTACAATTCCAACAGCAGTAAATGGTTTCCTCTTTCTTTTGTTCCCTTTGTCCATTACCTCATGAAATAGCATAGCAGCTTTCCCATCAAGGTTTGGTGGCCTTAGTTAATCACATAAGGTATATATTTCACAAGAACAAGGAAATACTTACCAGTTGTGCTTGGACATCCCAGTTAAGGGGATGGTGGGAACCTGCAGGGTGTGACATGTCCTGAGGCTGAGGTGGGACATCTTTTACCACATCCTTCATCACATGTTTCAGATGCACCAATCTGCTCTGGTGGCAGGTAACAGGTAACCTGTGGGCCTGTGTAGCTTTTTTTGTAGATTTTTATATTTCTAGTAAAATTTTACTGTTCTTCAGTCAAAGGACTGTATTATTTAAGGATTGTTTGTGTCTGCCTAGAAACCAGAGAGAATAAGCACATACAACTGATTTAAATAGGCCTGTGGTGACAATGTAATTAGGCATTCTGGCCATTGTTGCCATTTTTTATTTACTTATTTAGTGTCTATCATCTCTTCAGAAAGCCTCAGTTCTTTACTGCTTCATTAAATGCTGCAGTCTCCTCCTAGCTTCCTCCCATCTCTATTTAGATAGATTAGACAGATCCTGTTAGCTTTCTCCTGGTGATGATGGGGACGAAAAAGTCATTTAAACATATTTGGCAGGCCATATATCTTAATGCTAACAGTAACAATTCAACAGGGGAAAAAAATCTTGTGACTGCAGGCTAAATGAAATGAAATTTGGGCTTTGGACTCCCTGGGGGCCAGAATCCTCTTGTCTTACTTGATGTAAATGAGATGGGCATTTGAGCTGTGTAGTCAAGATGGAGAAATGATGTTCAGGGTTCTTCACTGGAGAGATGTGGTCTGAATTCCCTTTCAGGTGGACAAATATGCTGAGAGCCTTGCACAAACAGGTACCTCAGTGACCCAGAGTGCTGATATCTATGTGCAAATCCTCTGGGAGATGCCAGCCAGACCCAGCAAACTGTAAAATCTGCTTTTCCAGCAATGAAAATAAAGGAAAGAAGCCAAGAGCAAATAGGGATGACAGGCAAGGGTGTTTCCATACTAGGAAAAAGTAAAGCATGTTGTTTATCACTGCTGTTGCAGGGGGAGCACCTGAGGTATAAACAGGGCACAGACACTTTTATTACTGTGGCATCAAACCCTGCCCAAGGGGATTGAAGGCATTATTGCTGGAGGTAGCAGTCAGTGTAGTCCAAGAAGCATCTAACCTCAGGGAAGAAATTATCTAAGCTCCTTCCTATAATAAAGTTTATTTTCCCAGCATTAAGTAAAAGGGGAATATGTGTGTCTGGGGTGGGAGCCATGCCACTCCCAGCACGCTCTGTGCTGCTACCTGCTGTCACCAAGCTTTTGTTTCAGCTGTGAAATTTTGATAGCAGCAACTTCTTCTGGCTTGCATTTATTTACCTGGGCCACACAAATCCTGGGGTGTTTTTACCCAGCTTGTGGTTTATGGCTGGATGGGTGTGCCCAGCCAGGCACAGAAAAGAACCAACTGCCCAAAGCACTGGGGACCTCTTGGCTAGATATTTTAAAGGATCAATAGCCTTATGTGCATCAGAATTTCAGCTTGGAGCCCCAGTTTTGTGTGTCAGGTGTATTATAGGCAGCCCAGCAGCAGAGTGAACATCAGGGGCTTGGGTTCCTCAGGCAGGTGCTGCCCTGAATCAGCCCATCCCCCTAGGACCAAGCCCAGAGAGCATAATTTGATGCACTGATGCTGTTTTGAGGTGTTTAATTGCTAAGGGACATGTAACTTAACTGGACTGGCAATGCTGTTGGAATCAGTGGAGGTTTTCTAGTGTGCAGCCAGTGTCCCAGGGTTCACAGGACTCCATCTCACCATGACCAATAGATGAGAAGCACTCGTAGCCACCATCCATGCTTCTTTTTGCTGCTGTGAACTGATTTCCAGTTTTGTGTTCTCAGCATGTGTTCTCCTCCTTCCATTAAACACTCACCCCATCATCTGTTCTCTTGGCTTCAGCAGCAATTTCACTGCTTTTTAAGGATTTGATCCACCTGTTAAAAGCTCCATGACAGAAAATCCCAATGCTTTCAGGCATCAGATCTGGTGTCAGATTATTTTCTTTTTCTGAAAGACTTCTTTTACAAGTGTTTGTGTGGTTGTTAAAAAAAAAAAAAAAAAAAAAAAAAAACAAAAAAAAAACCAACATGAAGAAAACCACACAAGCAAAACCCTGAAATTAAAATGACAGCAGAACAGAATAAGGGTGCTAGAGAAGAGATCTTGGCTCTGTTGTCATTTTAGAAACTTCATTATCCAGTTATGGGGTTTGATATTGCTATTGATTTCACATAGAAGGTACTCAAGTGCTACAGGAATGCGGATTGTATAAAACCCAAAGACAGATCACTGCAAAAATATAATGAGATTGTGGTTACAGCTTACATTTTTGGTGAAAACTGCCACTAATAGAATTCTATAATGAAATTGCTCCTTAAATGAATTATTATTCTAGAATTTTCTGATTAATATAAATCCCCTATTATGTCATACTCCAATTAAATTAGACAGGATATTATTTTATGTGAGATTGTAATTAACTGAACTGGAATTTGGCCAAGTAGTCATAATTTATACCTGGACTGTGAGAATATATATGAGGATTTTAATATTTATAGTTGGTTGAGAACTACCCAAGTTTCATATTAATCCAGATGATGATATTTTGCCTTTTGTTCACTGTTAATACTGTAGGACTGATTTAGGACTTTGTGCCTCCTACCTTCTAACTTTACTTTATTTGAAATATTTCTGTGTCTGTGAAATGTCACCTACACATTTGTTTAAGGGGGTAACACTTCAGCCAAGTTAATTTTTTGGGGTGGTAAAAGTAAAAAGGTATTTGCCCTGGCACAGGTTACCGAGGGAAGCTGTGGCTGCACCATTCTTGTTCTACAGTAGGTTGGACAGGGCTTGGAGAAACCTGGGACAGAAAAAGCTGTTCCTGCCCATGGTAGGGGTGTTGGAATGAGATAATGTTTAGGGACTCTTCCTATCCAAGGATTCTGTCCCTCTGTGTCTTGCACATCTGGATCATGGTGTGCACCTGAGTATGCAATGGAGCCGTGCAGGGAACGGGCCCAGCAGAGAGAGTGCTGTGAGTCAGGGAGAAAAAAAAAAGATAACTGGAATCTATACTTTTTGATTTAGGCTTCTATTTTATAGGATTAAAAATGTTCCATGAGTGACCCAGAGGAAAAATGTAGACTGGAGGCAAAGTAGAAATTATTACTGTATCTAATAACTTCCAGATGTCCAGCAATATTTTGAGTAAAATGGTGAAGTGCCAGTTTCCAAGCATTATATATTACTAGTTTCAAAGTGAGGTTTTGCTTTTGGCTTGTTGCTGGATTGTGGGTTTTTTTTTTTTTAATTGCTACAAACACAGGTTTTGTTGGAGAACTTTAAAAATATCTGCCTTTTTTCTTAGAGATTAATACCTTATAAACAATACTTTTAGTAGCTGTGAAATGGGAAGAATACCATGTATTTTGCAGTGTAGTTTTAAATCATTCTAGTCACAGGTTTAACACAAAAACCAGATCTTTTATATAGGAGTATAAATTGCTGCACAAGGTATTTGGACCATTCTGTTCTTACAGCCTGGCAAGCTATTTATGGAGCTTTACAGGATTTAATGGATTTGTCATGGACTTACCATTAATAACAGCCTAATGTGAAGTTGCCCATCTTGATGGTGTTTTATTCCTTTGCTGGCTCTGCAAGGATTTGCTTGTCAGTTTGGGTGCTCAGGATGAAGAGGGAGGACCTCTCCATTGTGACAGTAGAGGGAAAAAAATTCTTGAAAACTCTCATGTTTTGTGTGAATTGTATAAAAGTATTGATTATACTGATTGTATAAAAGTAGCCCTTTGTGTAGGCCTGGAATAGGATTACCTGTGTGGAAATGCCTATAGTTTCATTGTGAGACAGGAGTAACCATGACAAGTCAAGGCCATGAGATCTGTTGTGTTCAGCAGCTCATTACTGTCAGCAGCAAAGTCGTGGAACCACAGAACTGCTTGGGTTGGAAAGGACCTTTGAAGTTCATCTCATTCCAACCCCCCCGCCATGGGCAGGGACTCCTTCCACTATCTCAGGTTGCTCCAAGTCTCATCCAACCTGGCCTTGTTGTCTTATAACCTCACAGAAAAAAAGGAAAAATTAGCAACAAAAAAACATCCAAAATGTTAAACTCGTCAGCATGTATTTGTTTTGATCCCAGTGAATAAAAACCTACTGGTTCTTTCTCTGTCTTTAATAAAAGTAAATCCCTCTTCTCACCTGGCAGCTGTCAGCAATGGGAACTTCACCCTTCAGATTATCTTTTATTGAATCTTGAAGAAATTGAATTGTTCATTGTGTGTGTCAGCTGTAGTTTACTAGAACACTTCTGTCCCTCCAGGAATGGACTGATTGCTGTAAACAGAAAATAGATTTAGTCTTAAATTTTAGAAATTCATATGCAGCCCGGGAGCATGTGTCTTCATCCTATCCTTTTAACATTATTGTGGAATATTTATTACTATGTATATATAGCATTAACTGCCCATCACCCATAAACCAGATCTACTTTAAAATATTAAAATATATTTTTTTATTTGAAAAAGAGGGTTTTTTTACAAATATGTATTTTATTAACCTTTACCCCTTTCTCTCCTAATATCCATACCTCTTTATGCAAATGTACAGTTCATGTCTTCTTGCTTCTGTGTGCAACCCAAACATCCAAACTTCTTCTCAAAGATCTTTTCAGAAGAGACGGATTTAATTTTCCTCCTCTTACTTCTGTCAGATTCATCTGGCGGTTCCTTGAGCTCCACATTAGGGTGTTACTGTGTGGTGGGGTTTATTTCTGATACACGATGGCGGAATTCAGATGTACTTGACATTGCACTCTGGCTCCTCCTGTCACAGCCTTTCTGGAGGCTGTCCCCTCCATCCTGTGAGCTGCTGTGCATTTACTCACGGGCACATCACTTAATTACTGCACAGGTGCTCACTTTCTTCCCAGGTGGTCTCACCTGCAGAAAACACCACAGTACAGAGCTACAAATACCTTAAAATTCATTACCTGATGGAATTAGTGGGATTGTTAGTCCCTTCTGTGGATGGCACAAATGTGAACTATTTCCAACAGGGTGGTCACATCCACTGCACTGCACACAGCAGTGGGTTGTTTGTAATGCCTTGATTCAGTGGATGATAGTATTTAATAAGTGGCATGTGGGGTTCTTTTGCAAATGTTTTACATGAAAGAAAATGACTGTGAAGCTGCAGGAAAGGAAGCTTAGAAGCATTTGTATATCTGAACTGAAAACTACATAAAGATTGAAGTCCTATCTCATTCAATATGACACCATTCTCTTTTATTCTTTAGCAATTGTGGGAAATGAATGTTGTGACAGTAGCTTGCATAGTGTGGGAAGTCTTGTAAGATTCAGAGAAGGTGGTTAGTAGAAGTCCCAGCAGGAACATATTCTTCCCCAGTTGCAAAGGGATTCATGAGGATGAGGGAAAGGAGCAGAGCTGGATGCTCTGTGCATCAATTAAAGGGCTCAGCATGTGTTGCTGGGAGCTGCAAAAGGACCTGGTGGTGCCTCACATGACATTGGCAAAGACTTCTTTATTGGAAATGAGGATAGTTGTACATTTCTTTTGGAGAAGTTCAGCCTGTGGTTTTCAGTAGGAGATTGAACAGGGGATCAACAGTTTAGGAAAGATGTTTTCTGACATCTAATAACAGGTAGTGTGCAGGGACCCTCTGTTTTGGAGAGAAGCATGATGTGATTTTGTCCATGGTGCTGTAACAGCCCATACCTGGTAAACAGGCAGACAGCAGTGGAGTTAGTGTCTGTCATGTGCCTTTGCTGAACTATCACTGTTGAGTTTTTGTCTGTGCTAGACAGGAAGAGCTAATACAGGGCTGAGCAGGGGAGAGAGAAAACATAATCCAGAAGAGATGAGGTTAAATGATAGTGGCTGGCGTGGGACAGGGTGTTCTGAGACTAGTGCCCCCCTTTGGGGTTTTTTGGATAGTGTTGTTTGGTTTTTTGGTGTTTGCTGAATTGTAGTGCACTGTATTCCCCTCTGGAACAAGACTGGAGACCAAAGACTCCTACTCTGAGATGACTGGTAAGATCTCAGCTCTTCTGAGACTTTATTTTTCCCTCTCCCAACCTTATTTTTCCTTCTGCCTCTGTTGGACACCAAAAGTAGTTCCTTGGTGGGGGGAAAAAGTGGTTTAAGCCTCTTTTGTTGAATCTAGAAGCAGATTGATTATGTGAGGATCAGCAATGGAAGTGATGAGTTCTGGGTTTTTGGATGTCTGAGTTAGCACTTAGGATGGTCTATAGCCAGCTGCAGCACAGCAGTGTGTCTGTATATGTGTATATATTTGTGTGTATACATTTTTTATGGTACTTAAAGAATTCATAATATTAATACAGCAGTCCTCCATATTATTCCAAGTCAGCCTGTTTAAACCTTCTACACAAATGTGGATTTATTTGCAAGTGTCTGTATCACATGTTCTGTTAGAAACATTTGCTGATGTAGAGGCAAGACCTCTGAAGACAGACCCAAAGCACTCTTTGGCAATCTGGTGGCGTTGTCATTTCATAAATGAAGTGCTGTAGAACTTGTAGAAAAAAAATTGCTTTTTTCTTTGGTGAGGAATTCTTTGCCAAGTATGGATTGCAAGCTGTTTTCTCCTCCTGATCCCAGCCCCGGTGGTGAGAGCCTGCAATGTAACCCACAGCTGCTTCCTCCCTACTCATTCATTCCAGGACAGTACCACTGCTGTAGGACCCTGTGGTTTTTCTTATCTCATGAGAAACACCGTCATTTAGGGTAAATATTATGCTGTTGCTAATGGGTTTAAAATTCATTTCAAGTTTTCCAATTACATATTTCATTTATTTCATGAATGTGAAATGACACTGCAGAGAGCAGAGCTGTTCACAGGCATGCACTGAGCTGGAGAAGGTTTTACTTCTCTATTTTCCATTTAAACCCACAAATATGATTATTGAAATGAAAGTTGTTCTTGTTTACTCTGAGGCTGAGACCATAACGTGTACCTACCCCTGCTGCTTTATGTAGAAGGTTAAAAAAGATGGTCCCTAATCGCCTATCCAGGTTCTGACCTTAGGTGATGAGTGTTTGGGAGTTGTTTCGGAGGCAGGAATACTCTGCATGAACAACCTTTGTGTTCTTCTCAAGACCATGGGTTTATATCCATTTTTTCTTGCAACCTGCTTGGCTCTGCCTGCCAAGCAGTTCCTTACCATAGCACAATTATTGAATTAATTTTATATATAGTTTCAAAACCAGAGCATCTTGCTGGTCCTCACTCTTTGCTCTGGGGAGAGTTAGAGGACTGCACCATGTGATACAGATCATGTTGTCACATGCATTTAGACATTCAAAAAGAATGTAAATACCAGATGGGTGTTCAGAAGTGGGAGCAGATTTTAAGTGTCTTTTCAGTGGGAGATGGAGATCTGCTTGGGCATCCCTGAAGTTTCATAAAAATCCAAGTGATGTTGAAAAATAAATGTTAATAAATAGCCAAATGAGAATAAATAGCCAGATCTAGAAAAAAAGAAATAGAAGGACTATCCCAATTCACAATTCTGCATGGAGTGAAGTTACAAAATCCTGCCTATCTTTTTAGTTGTTGTTAATTTACGGCAAGTTCATCAAACCCTGTTTAGGGCCTTTATAGATGGGTCATCTGCTGTGGTACGTTTGGAGACAGAACCAAAGTTGTAGGTGTGTGATTACTGTACACTGATTAAATTTGCAAGTGTAGGTTCCAGGGTTACAAACCCAGGGACAAGCAAGGAAGATGCTCAGGGTGGCTTTATTCCAGCCCAAGATGAAGATCTTTGCCATCTTCAAATATGAAAGCCTGGTGTTCAGGGGTTTATCCTGCAGACTAAAGAGAGGAATCAGATTTCTTTGTTCAGTGATCAGAAATTAAAAAATGCATGTGTCAGAAAAATGCATTCATATCTTTATTTTTCATTTGTGCATGAAAAGGATCAATGAGAACAAATGCTTGGTGCAAACATTACAGATGATAAATTATTTTGGATATCTTTTCTCAAAGCATAGGGAGCACTCAAGTACAGCAAACTATCCCAGTGTCTCAGGCACTAATAAAATCTCAACATAATTCTTAAACCCACAATTCTTCACCAATCTAAGATACATAGAAAGATAATTTAAGTTATTTCATCTCAAGCTGAGAGTTTTACCTTTTTAAAATGGCACACTGATTTACAAGGCTTCTCCTCTAAGGTCCCTTAAAGTAAATTACCTGTCACAAGGGTTGTGGATCCCTGTCTGCATGTTTGAATAAAACTTGTGACAGATTTATAGTGTTAATAATGGGGCTGCCATGGAAAGCTCTCAATTTGCAACAGGAGGAATGGAGAGGTGACAGTTTGGTTATTTAGCACCCTGCTTGTCTTTCCTCTGAAGTTTTGAGAACAACTCAATTGCCAATTATTTAAGATGTGCATCCTTTTTCTGATGGGAACTCCCCAACAGTCCTCCTGTAGGCATTTCCAGTGCTCCCTCCCCAAATCCATGAGTGTCCCTAGCTGCCCAAATCTTTGTCCCTACATCTGGTGGTAGGTGCTGAGCATGTGGAGCACAATGCTCAGCAGATGAGGTGGGGGTGCACATTTTCACTTCCATCAATGAAAGACAATTACATTCTTCATCAACAAAAATCTCCAGATCAACCAACCGATTCATGTTGACAACGTTTAATATCATTCCTGCAGGAATAGAAATAGTAAAATTGTTATATTAGAACCTCTTTAATAATTTTCAGTATCACTGGGCTAACATCGTGTCTCTGCAGAAATTCATATATTTATGTGTACATCTGTGAAATTAGACTGGTGCACTTGAAATAAAAGCCTGAACTTTATGAACAATTCTAGCTGGGCCCTGTTGTAATAATATTTATGTATCAGACAGGGATGAATGTCTCCACAAAATAGAAGTAGCTGCTCTTCCATCCACTCATAGGCTGTTTTGTATGAATTCTTGCTACAGATGCCCAGTGAGACAGCCTGTATGTTTTACTCATCTGAGAGGAGTTTACATTTCATTCTCATTTATCAGTAAAGAACGTACACAGCTCTATGACAAGGGAGAGATGAATGGAGTTGCTGATGGGAAATTTACTGCACACCTGAAATGCATGCAGAGACCTTTGGATACACCTCCTTTTTTTTTAACCAGATCAGTTTGCTCCGAGCTTGGACAAAAGCTTTGTTCTCCCTTGATGAAGCAGTGAGTCTCAATGTGGGCAGAGCTTCCTGTGGGAAGGGTAACACAGGTCTCAGAGCTTGTCAGAAGCTGCCAGGAGTCCATACCTAAGCTGTGTCTTGAAGCTGTCCAAAGAGAGCACAGTCTTTGGGTTGAGGGAGTCAGGTCTTTCTGTCCTGTGAGAATGAACATCGTTTTTCCATCTTTGGCAATTTTCCTCGCTCAACTTCATGTAGTTCCTTGTGGCCCATTTCTCCAGTGGGTTGAGGTCCCTCTGTAAATCTCATGCAATCTCTTCTAATTCCTCCAGTTCAATAAAATCTGGTTTATAGTAATTTAAAATGTAAAAACCTTCAAAGGCTGGGAGGGGCATGCACATGTGAAGGACTTGGCAGAGTCATTACTCCTGGTAATAACTATTGGCCAAGAGCCAAGGTGACCTTTCCAACATTTCATTGCTACACTGAGGTGTGGAAGAGCCACTACTGCAAGACTGTTCTTGCAAAGAGTGGGGAAAATTGCCTGGAGCAAAAAACCTATCGTGGGGAGTGAAGGCAACTGCTCTCCTCCATGATCAGTGATTTTTACACCAGTGTAGGTGGTATAAACTTGAAAGAGCTTTTGCCAGCAGGGCTGATGGGGTAAAAAATTACATTCTGAACTGGATGGTATAGACCAGTCAAAGGATGCTGCTGTGCCCTCCTGCTTCTTTTGCTGTCTAAAGAAAATGGAATTCTAATGAACTAAGTTCACAATTCTAAGTGAACATCTTTCTGTGCCAGGCAGTATCTTCATTGGAGAGTCACACACTTATTATGTATCTTGTACAAAGAAGTAGTTAAACAAAAAAGGAGCAAGATAAAATCACAGACAACCTGGAAATCATTAAAGCATTCCAGAAAAAAATTAATTGAATACCAACACTAATATTTTTTTTGTTTCAACACTATTAATAGTCCCAAAGTACTATATCTGTATCATGCCATTTATTGAAATAAATAGCTGTGTGTTTTGGTTTATTTGCAAACCTTGTGCCATCTGGATTTGAATCAAGTAAAAACCACTTCCAGTGGAGTAAGAAATAAGATGTGCTTAGAATATTAAATTTCCACAATCATTTATATTGCATTATTTTTAATTACATTAGTTTTCTTGCTATGTCATATTTTGGAAATATGTTTCTAAGTAAAAGATGTGTACATGTGTTTGCGCTGTTATCTTCCATCCCAAAGCATAACAGTGCCTTTTGGTATTTTTTGTATGCACATAACTTAACTGGGAAATTTGTTAAAACTTGAAAATCAAACCATAATTTGAATATTGGAACCATGTGCATTCTTTGGCAACCTGAGGTTGCTTCACTCTTGCTGTTGGCATTGCTGGGTTCATGCTATGCTGCAACTTTCACTTGGAGGGCTGTACTGACCAGGAAACTTTATTTTTTTCCCAAGAAAATAAGCAAATGAGACTTTAAATGAATGCAATAGGCAGGTCACCTTCACTGCTGTTGTAAAAACCAGGTACAGTAAAAAGGCAGAAAGGCAAGTTCAGTGTGGGGGAGAGGGGGTGATGATGTACCACAGTTAAAAATGCAAAATTTTAGTGAAAGAGATTCATGATATGGACCTGGCCTCGTGATGAATCAATCTGCTGATTTCTTTTCTCAGTTGCACTAACTTTCATTGCACAGGTTTTCTACAATGGGTTTTTATTCAAATGTCATGTTTTAGGTAACATGTAGATAACATCTATGTATGTTACCTTGCAGTAATTTAAAATGAAGAGATAACTATAAAAGGTGAAGCTTGCTTGGGTAATGTCTACATTAAATTCTTATAATTGAAAATTAGACTATTCTAGTCTATAAGAGCCACACACAGAGCTGTCAATTTAATTGCATTACCTTATTGTCCATTCAAGTAGCATGTGCAGTTCCTTCCAAGGACTGAGACATTAATAGTGTAACTACAGTTAAAAAGGAAATAATTGCTAAGATTTGATGTGGTTTTCCTATTGATCCTTCATTAGATGTTTTCAGGGGTCTGCTGCTAACCCAGGTGGAATTCCTGGTCAGAGGAAATAAGGGGCTTAGGGTCTGGGAAATTAAAATTTTATGTAACATCCACAGAGCATATGAAGCTTCTGAGTACCCTTTTCTCTCTGTTCCAAACAGTCTAATACATGGCATTATAACGTAGAGAAATATATAAATTGGTCCCTTAATCAGTGCTCAGCTATGATTCAAGGATTTTGATAGAAAAGTGGATATTTAGGACTATTAAGTTGGGAATATCAAGCAGTGAGAGGCACTGTATTCCTGGAAGTGTCATATTGACCATATTTAAAAGCAAACCTTAACTTTAATAATATTAGAATTCTAGTGCTGCTAGTTAATTAAATATGATTGATTCCTGATGTGGCTCTTGATATAGTGCTTGTAAAAGTAACACCATGTTTTTTCCTGTTTTCATATGGTAGAGGATTTTGAGGTGTTTTCCTTACTGAACTGTTATCTGCACTTCCCTTTCCCATCCTGCACTACCCTTGGGTTCTATTTTCCTGCTGGTAATTTGGAGTTTTACTCCATTTTTGCTCAGAGTGCATTTTTCCCAGTCTTCCTTGGGCTGTGCAAGCCGGTGTTTGGCTTTTCTGTGTGCAAAGAACTGGAGAGAGTTTGTCCTTCTCTGATATGGGTTGAGTGTGTCTATAGGAAACATCCACAACCCTCCTGTGCAAAACACCCGTGCATAACACTGACACCATCAGCATTACTCAAATGGTGTGGGATCTTGCATGCCTTTTTGTTATAAAATTGTTTTATTCATGGCTGTGTAATTAGGAAAAAGAGCCTCCAAATATCTATAATTTACCTATCAAGTAATGTGCAGTATTTGTTCCTGGATTTGGGGTTTCTCTGTATTCATGCAAAATAAATGAAAGTAAGTCTGTAATATCCAGCAGGGTGTTAATGCTGATTGCTGCTTTACATGTACTGCTGGAATTTAAACACAATGCAAGAACTATAACCAGAAAGTTGGAGGTGTGCTTGGCTTAAGCAGCAGTCTGCTAATTAGATCCATGAGCTTTTGAGTAACCTTTTCTGGGGTTTGTTGCCTTTTACAAGGAAAATCTTTAAAACCTTCCTTCATAATCTAAGTGCGGAATGTGCCACCGAGGGTTCTGACCCAGCAGTGAAAACCATACCATAATATTTTTAATATTAAATTTACTGTGTTCAGTAACATTTATCATTGTCACAGTGATTATCTGCCTCTAATTAGGAAAGAGCAGGGAAATATCTCAGCCCTGGTCACCACAGCAGGCAGGGATGGGAGGAGGTCTGGTTAACCTTGTTCTAAACCCCAGCAGCAGAAATAACAATGTTCTGCTCGATCCATGTGGTTCTCTCCTGA
Organism: Taeniopygia guttata; assembly: GCF_048771995.1. Taxonomy (NCBI): domain Eukaryota; kingdom Metazoa; phylum Chordata; class Aves; order Passeriformes; family Estrildidae; genus Taeniopygia; species Taeniopygia guttata. The sequence goes on along the minus strand of NC_133038.1, from coordinate 987,081 downwards.
CACCTGCAAGATTCCAGCTTACAGAAACTCATTAACATGCATTTTTTAAATATCTGATGCAAATTACCATGAAGTGCCCTTCATCAGTTAAGAACAGCAAGTGTGTGCATCTTGTTGCTCAAGCTGTGCAACATCCTCACCCTCCAAACCTGATGTGGGATGCAGCTGGGCTTCCCTGTGTGCTGTGGGATTGTCAGGTGCTCTGCACCCCCTGGGCTGGGGAGGAGCATCTTGTTTAACTCCCTGATGGGAAGAAGGATTCACAAAAATTGTGGAAAGGGAAGGGAAGAATGAAAAGATATATTATGATGAGGCATTGTCACATGAGGCAGTTGCTGTCACACAAGGAAGTCACTGCACAGGTCAGTCACACTCAGGATGTAGAGGCCATGTGCACTGCTGATTTCTTAAGTGGAAATTTGGGGTGATTGCAACCTGGTGTTCTCAAAATCAGGGACCAAAGATGTCTCTCACCCCCTCTGTCCAACCTGCACATGTCCGTGGATGTCCAGCCAGTATTGAGGGACCCAGTGTGATGCCATTGACTTGCTAAGTAGAATTAAAAACAGCACTTTTCTTCTTTCTTTAATTTACATAAAGTTATTCCAACACAGAAACTGTCTCTGGTTATTTTTCATTGCAGTGAGTGAGACCACTGATCAGGACATGTTCTGCCCTCCCAGGATAGAAGCTTTTTGTAATATTTTTATACCTGAAATAACCCCAACATCGATGCATTGGACTCAGCACATTCGTGTTTTGCCAGGATAGGTATTTCATTGAGGGCTGGTATAAGCTGTAGCAGCAAAGCTCATTTTATGCCCCTATAAATGGCATGCAGACCAGGCAGATTTGCTGCTGTGGCTTTTCACGTCTGCACTGCTGTCAGCAGCCTTTTCCTAGCAGGCACCTATCTTCAATTTCCACTTTGTCCCTCAGCCCCCCGTATAACCAGAAGATTTTTGAAAATCTTGGAATAACTTGCTGAAGGCCTTTTATCCATTACTACTTTTAAGCATTTAGTATTTAAATACCACTTTATCATCCTAATATTCTTATTATTGCCTACACATCCTGCTGTTCCTTGGGGTCCTTATGAATGTAAGCTGCCTAGGAGGGCCCCATGTCCATCCACTCTGCTTCCACCCTGATGCTGGTCCTTGATGCATCACCCAACACAATGCTGCTGATACATTAACAAATTCCCAGTTTAAATGTTCCCTCAGCACTGGGCAGAAAAAGTGCAAAGCAAGATATATCCAGTTCTTCCAATGATGGTCAAGGGATGAAATATAATTTATATTTTTCTGGAGTAGTACTGCAAGTTGTATTGCTGTATAAAAATGCTAACAAGGCTACAATATTCCATTAGTAATGAGAATGGAATAAATTATCTCCAGATGAAATTTTTAATTGAATTGCAATCTAATCTCACTAATCTGTTACAATAATAAGAATATTAGGATAATAAAATATATTTAAAACCTGAGTCATCTGAAATACTAAGATCTGATGCTGGGTAGAAGGCCCATAATGTATATATGTCCTGTTTATTCTCAAAAATTGGCAAGTATTTTGCTGCTGTTTGGCTCTGTGGTGTCATAAAGCTCCTCTCTGATGTGTGCTTGAAGTGTTTGTTGTCAGTTTTAAATGTTTCTTCCCAACAACAGCAGTACTGGGGACCACCTTAAGTGCAGTCATTAGCTGTAATATATTTTGTGTAAGTCTACCAGAATACTCAGGTAATGGTCACGTGGAAAAACCTTAGTTCCATCCCAATTTCCTCTGAGAGAGGACTGGGTACTCAGCATCAGAGCTAAAATGCTCTGGAGTGAGTGAGAGGGTTTTGTTGATGTTGGTGAATTAGTTAAACTTGTTTACGTGCACTGGTGACTCTCCCTGGGTGACTTACCTGAGCAGCAGGGGCTGTAGTTAGCAAGTAGGCTGACTCCAGTATGATGGAGATTACTTTTGTTCACCCTGGAGATTTGATGGCTCACTTAAACAGCCCTGTCCTATGCTTTTGTAGAGCTCATACAATTCAATCACCCATTGTGCTGATTACTGGCAGGTAAAGCGTTTGCTGGGAAAGCTTCAGGTAGGAAAAATGTCACACTGGCCATTGAACCTGCTTTGTGTTAGGTACCTTGTCAGCTTCTTGTTAGCAGAAATGCAGCTGCCTTTGAAGTCAGTAATTTTATATGTGAGATATATAATATTTTATATTTATGTAAGTCCTGAAATGGACTTTCCTGCCTGTCTTCAGTAGGAGTAAAGGACACAACTTTAACTGCATTCCTCAGGGAACTCAAGGACAATATACTGTGCTAGTGGCACAGCATGAGGAATACTGGCCTCTTCCCACCCTCCACCTTCCTTCTTCACGTTTTGCGTTCGTACTGTAACCAGATAAACCATCTTCCATTGAGTCATCCAGGAAAACAAGAAAAACTGTTAATCATTTGACTTTTCCAGTGCTTCAGTCTTTAGGCCAAGAAGCACAAAAACCTTCTGTTGCCACAATCTGTTATAAAATTTATTGTGCCTTAATTGATCTTTAATCGTCCCATAAATAAGCACTTGGTTAGTGCTTATTTACTGCTGAGTAACTCATACTCCAGAACCTTCAGAAATAAAACCTATTCCAGGAGAGAAATTGCTGACTGAAGGCTCCTGCTCCCAGTCACGGGAGAAGCAGCACACTCAGAATCCCGTTAGATGAAAGTCTGTGAAGGAAGAGCCAGCCTTCTGTGAATAGAAAGATAAAGTGCAGTCATAATTTAAGCTGTTTGATATAGTAAACAGTTAGAATGTGTTTTGCAAATTCCTTACTGTAGGAGTGAATCACTCCCAATTCAGTCATTGCACAAATAGGCAAAGCAAAAGTGTTTATTGTGCATTTCCATCTGGGAATTGAACAGGTTTAGGGGGAAGTGTCTATACTGATGTGTGCTTTAGTAGTGTGCAACCACGTGTGTATCTATAGACACAGGAATTCACATATTCATTAGTGGGAACATCAGAGGGTACCAGTTCAAGAACTTGAAAATCATTGTGTGCCAGATTTGCAGTTAGAAATAAGTAAAATAAATTTAATTGTTAGCAGTGGAAATAGCTCCAACCCCCTGGTCACTGACAGACTTTGAATCCTTGTTCAGATCACTGAAGCTACCTCTGTTGGAGGTGCAGGGACAGCAGGAGGCTGTAGGATCCAAGAGGAGAGCAGTGGGTCCTGTGGTCCAGCTGCTTCCTCAATGGTCACAGAATTGCAGAATGGTTTGGGTTGGAGGAGAACTTAAAGCTCATCTCATTCCAAACCCTTGCCATGGGCAGGGACACCTTCCACTAGACCTGGCTGCTCCAAGCCCTGGCCAACCTGGCTTAGAACACTTCCAGGGAAGGGACAGCCCTTCTTTCCAGTCCCACCTTTGCCAATCCAAATCCACTGGCGCTGAAACACTCCATGCCAGGAACCTGCTGAAAATTTTTTTATTTGCTTTCTGGAAATTGCATTAAGAATTACTCAGCAGTTTTTGGTAACAAGATTAGAAAAATGTCCAGTGTTTAGTCTCTGCTACAGAAAAAAAAAAAATATTACTACTAGAGTGTAAAGGTTTAATACTGGATGCTTTGCAGTACTGCATTTAAACCTGGCAGTTTGGGTGCACTTGGAGTCAGGTATCTCACTTCAGCTTAAAGCTGGATTTAGAAATGAGCTGAAGGGGTGCACTTTTGTGCTGTCCTGATGTCCTCAGTCTGCACTGTATAAACAGTGCCAGCCCTGCCAGCTGGAGAGCCTGGCCTTTAGGATTACAATTAACTCCTTGACTTTCTGTCTTTTATTTCAACTTTTCTGGTGAGAAAAAGTTTAAAGGCTTTAATTTGTAAAAGGCCTGGGAGCTAAGGAACACAACAGGGAAGAAAAAAAGAAATTGTGGCTTTGTCCTCTGCACGGGAGGCTGACCCTTGTCTACTATCAAATTTAGTCCTAAATATATTTTACCTTTATTTTAAAATGCCCTTCAGCTGGCACAGGAGCTACTCATGCCCTGAGCTAATGCATTCAACAACACGGGCTGTTCAAGGTGAGAATTGAATCTTGTTGCCCCTTGACAGAGATGGAATAATAGTGTAATGCAACAGAACATATTTGAAATGCTAATACTTGCCACCTGCAACTTAATTTTATTTTTTTTCTTATTGCTTTTTTCATGACATTTCACAGTCCCATAGTCTCAGTAGATGGATCTGCATCATAAAAATGACACAGCGATGATTTAAGGAGGATAGTCAGTCTGGGTGAAACGGATGGAGTGCTTTAAGAGTGTCAGTTTAGCACCTATTACATAGGGTCAATGTTCATTTTCAATACATCATTAAAGCATCCTGCTAAATCACTCAGAAAATGTTCGCGTTCTCCTTTTGAGCCACCATGTTAGATTACAGGGATAATGAAGTGTAACTGCACATAAATGGCAGTATTGCACAAGCATATTTTATTGTTTTCAGGGCCACTGTTTTAGGTTGTTCTGAGGATGAAACATTAAAAAATCCACAATGAAATACTGAGTACCTTCTTAGGTAGTTAAGATAGTTCCCATACTTACGTTTGTAGTCAGCTACCAGCTCCATCAAATTTGATAATCTAGTGAAGTCATTTTCCCACTCTATCAGTTTTACAATATACAGTGTTCACTAAACTAATATCAATAAAATCAAAACTACCCACAGCCTAGTAGCTAGTTCTTAAATTACATTACAGAAGATGTATTTCTGTTATTTTGAGAAGAACCTGGGAAGCCCAGTTATTTCAATAGAAGTCACTTTGCCAAGGTCATTTCAAAGTCAGGGTGGTCTTTGCTGTCTCCAGGTGGTATTATCAGAGCAGGGGCTCAGTGATACCTCTGCCAAAATTAAAGTTTTGGTTATTAGGGTAAATTTAAAAGTCAAGCTGTGGAAAACAGGAATCATGACTTCCAGGTATAAAATGTTAAATCTTTCAATAAGTCATTGTAAGTTTTCCCTAATGCTGACCCTTTCCATCATACATGCTGACAAACACTTGATATGAACCTGAATTCCATGGATAGCATATACAAATGCTGAAAATATTTACTTTTGTTGTACTGAGACTCAGAGTACAAACCTGGCATCACCCTAGCAGAGAGAAAAAATAGTCAGCTCCCCTCAGGGCTATAAAATATTTATTTACTTTTATTGCATTTTGTAATGGAAAACAAGGGTTTTATTTACAGAAAGGTGATGTAAGTATGTCCTGAGGCACCTGTTTTTCATCCCACCTAATCCAGGGCATCTGATTGAAGGGCTTAAATTAACACCTTGCTGTCCTTGGGCTTTCACAGCTTCCACAAGTCAGAGATGGGTACCTCCAACTTTTTCTGTGCTCATTATGGAGAACACCTCCAGTTTCAAAATCATGACTCATAGATCACATCTGTTAGGAGCCACCTACTCAGTTGTTTTGGATAGTGTCATTTTGGTGTATAAATGAGTACAAATGAAGGCAGAGTGAGCTGGGATGTGGAAAAGGGAGTTCTGAGGATATTGTTATGGGGAGCTGCAGAAGCAGGCTGAGGAAGAGGTGAGAGCTGCAGAGGGACACAGACTTGGACAAGATCTGGCTGATGATTGGGCTGTATTTTCAGGAGAGCATGGTTTTGCCCAGTTTTTTTCTGGTTGTTTTTTCCTTGCATGGGAAGTTCAGTTGTGGAGGTCATATAATGTTTCTAAATGTTGTTCTCCTGCACTCTGGATTAGTGCAGAGATCCTCTTTGTCTGCAGACAGAAAGGACCCACACAGGCAGAGCCATGAGAGGCTTTGTGGAGAGTAGGAATCATGATGGGAAAGGCTCCAGGGTGGGTGTGGACAGATGAATGGAGTTGAAGGTGGCACTGATCATTGTGACATGGAGCTGGAGAGGGTGGAGGAGCCTTCCAAGTCACCTAATGATGCAGGCATTACAAGATTTTTAATGCTCCAGTTGGGAAATTCCTACCATTACCAAGACATTTGTCTTAATGACAGGCTGACTTCAGAAAACGTTCAAAGCTAATAACTATACTCAATAATGATAGCGAATGTTATTGAGTTTTCCCCATTCACCTGTAAAGGATTGTAAAAGACTTCTGCCCTACTGCCAATAAAGTCTTCAGCAAGCCATGTCCTCCCCTGCTCAGCTCCTCCAGACCCTCGCTGCCTGGACTTGCAGGGAAATGTTACTTGGGAAGCTGCTGGTTTGCAAAGCCAGGAATAGTTTTTCAAAGAAAGCATATTTGAGGAAATGCTTTTTCCCAGTACAAGTGAAACAAGTGTGATCTGCTATGGGAACTTCTTATGTGAAGAGGGTCATATTCCTGATCTTTGTTCCCAAGAGCTGTGGGTATTTAAGCACATGGTATTCTTCCATTTTCCATCCTTTCAGGGAGAGGATTATGGTTCTTCCATCCTTTTACTAGGATCAGGTCACAGGAATGCTTCAAGGTTGGCACAAGTTCCCTGTCTCCTCTTTCCTCCACCTTCTGATCTGTGTGGAATGAGCCCTGAAGCATGAACTGGGGTCTGGGAGCTCCCTGCAGTCCTTCATTTGGGTCTAAGGAAAGACATTACATTTGAATTTGTAGAGTAAATTATTTTCCACAAAGTCAGTAGAAGGGAGTCCCCTGAGTTGTGGAATTTGATCCTGATTCAGAGACAATTTCTTGTCTTTTCAGTTTATTTTCTATCTTTCCCTTCAAAAAGGCATTGCTCCTTCCATATTCTTGACTTCAGTTAATTGCCTGAAAAATATTTTTGAAGGTCTGTTTGTTTTATTTTGTGAAGCTGCTCTGGGTTCTGAAGTCTGACCGTATTTTCTTATTATAGCACTCTCTTACTCCTTGGAAGTGTGGCAGTATATCAGGATTATCAGGTCTCCAATTTTTTCACTGTTTGAAAGCCGCAGTGGGCCGTTTCAGTATTTTCCTCATAAGTTAAGAGGAAATGTCCTTTATTTATGCCCTACCCTCAACCTTTCTGGTCTTGGGCTGGTTCTGAGACTGTAGTATCTGTTTGACAGAGCAGTGACCCTGCTTCTTGCTGTGACTTTGTATGGAGAGCAATCAAAAAGAGAAGTCACAAGGCTTTGTTTGTTTTTTTAGGGCATAAGAGCTTTGCTTTGACTTTCTTGCTGTGCACTAACTGGTGGTCTTACAGGTTTCTATTCAAAATAGATGAATAAATTAACCCTCACGTCCTGCCGAGAATTGCACAAGTGCCTCAGTCAGCAGCTGCTCCTGCCATGGGGTCTGTGCTTGGGGCTGGTTATTTCACCTTTGCCTGCACTGAGCAGCACCTGATTTCAGCACCTGCAGCTTCTTTGTCACACAAGACTTCTGGCAGACAGCTCTAGTCTTCTTCATGGTTTAATCTATTGCTACTCTTCAGGAAACCGCTTGACCTCAGTGACCTCGAGTTGTGCCAGGAAAGGTTTAGATTAGTTATTAGAGGAAAATTATTCATGGAAAGAGTTGTCAAGCCCTGGAACAGGCTGCCCGGGAAAGTGGTGGGGTCACCATTTCTGAAAGGGTTCAAAAAACATGTGAATAGGGTGGACATGGTTTAGTGGTTGTAGTGGTTGCTAGGTTGACATTTGGACTTGATGATCTCAGAGGTCTTTTCCAATCTTAACAATTCTATGATTCTAGACCTTAGTGGTTTTCTGTTGCATGGAGAAGGGACATCACTTGCCCCAAGTCCAGCAAGTCCAGCTCCACGTTTCTTCCTACAACCTCATGGATGGGTGTCCCCAGGACAGCACTGGCCATGCATGGCTCAGTTCATGATATATGATCGTGGTCCTAAGGGAGCTGCAGCACCTCTGTGGAAATTGGCACAGCCATGAGGGTGTACAGAGGCAGCCCTGTCCCACAAAACTGGTCACTGAAGCATCTAGGGCACAGGACCTCCTGTGATAAATACAGACAAAGAATTTTAAGTATTACCTTGGGACTTACTATACCATCTGATTTAAGTATTCTGGCATTTTACTGACAGGTCAAAGACAAAAGGTATTCTGTAAAGCAGCACCACACTTGCTCAGAAATGCTGCAGCTGAAGTTTTTTGAAGGATTGTTATTCAGCATTTTGTAGGCAACACTGTATACACATCATACCCTCTAGCAGTAGCTCTCAAACATCTCCAAACCTTTGAACCAATAATTTATATGATGCATCTTGTTATTTCTGTGGATAAGCTTGTTCCACAAATGATATTGAGGTGAATTAGTCATACAAAACCACTGTACCTCATTTAGTAGGAACAAAGGAGTCTGAGCATTGGCATAATTTCATTGTAGAGGCTCAGACATGGTCTGATGGTGTGGAAAAAGTAACCCTTGTACCTGTGGATGACCATAGTTCTTCTCCAGTGAAACCCAACCCAACCAAAATGCCTTGGCCTGATTCATATACATTCCTGCATCTGAATGTTACACCACTGTAAAACAAGATACTAGGGGATAAAACTTTAAAGGTTGGTCATAAAAAAGGTCATAAATGGGAATATACAAAAGGCTGATGGGAAGCTTCATTTATTTCCTTGAGTTACGGATGACCCCATAATTCATGAGTGTTAGAGTGAGGCGGAGTTGTGAAAGTCATGAAAGGTCATCAATAACAAGTGGAAATAAATGAGTTAGTCTATTGTATTTTCTATTTGTGTGCATCACAGAGTGATAAATTTGACACCAATATTGGGATGATGAGGCTGGGAGGGAGCCCAGGAGGAGCAGAGCACCCCACAGCACTGCTGCTGGGACCCCACCCCGCCTAGGACACAGAGCCACCTTCTCAATAAGAACTGGGGACAAAGAAAAGCTTCTAGCTGAAATAGAAAACAGGCAGGAAAGGTGTCAGCAGCAAAGAAGGTGATTTGCTGTTCTTGTCCCATAGACAATATTGCCATGGGGTGGCACATCCTGTTTTCTCTTGGAAGGGGGAGCTTGTTTTCAGAGCACATTGAAAAGCCGAGCAAGGATCAAAAGACTCCAGCAATACCGGCTCAGATGACTTGTAGTGTAATGTAACAGCATGAAGGTGCAGAATGTCTTAAGCTGACATTTGTTGTGGTGTTAGGCTGTTAGTTCAGTGGTTGTGTATTTCAGCCCAGCCCCCAGTCTCCAATGAGGCTGTTTTTTCAGGTTTGATGGTAACTCTCCCCACTCTGCCCTTCTGCAAACCCCCACAGGAGCCGTGGCCAAAACAGGGCATGACGATCACTGAGAACTCACACCTTGCTCACATTTCAAGAGGAGCAATCCAAGGAGGCAGCTGTGTGTACATTGCTCTTCCACCCATAATGAGATTATAAAGTAATCTCGGAGAGGCTGGAAAAGTAACCTTGGGAAATAAGGCAAGTGTCTGGTTCTGGTTCAGATACACTGTGTAACTGCAGCTAAATAACGTCTGTCTCTGCTTCACCTCACCATCTGTAAAGCAAAGATTTTTACATTCTTTCCATAAAGGAATATTACTGGGGAGAGGGAAAAAAAAACCAGCTATGAATTGTGCAGATATTCTTGTCCTGGTGAGCCAGCCACAGAGCAGTACTCAAATGGAAAGTCACTAGAGGTAACTAAAGAAACAGTATTTTGATGAGTCAGGTGAAGAGCCAACACTCTTCCTTGCTGACAGAGTATTGAACTTCAAAATTTGGTTAGAAGGCACTGTTTTGCTGACAGTACTGTCTTTCAAAGGACATGCAAAATCAACACCTGACCATCTATAGTCATTTAAGATTCACCCATAAACTTTTTTGTAATAGAAAGGTTGTTAACCTTGACATCCTGGGCAAATGCCAGCTTCTCCCACTCAGTGTCAACCACCAATCAACTCACATCCTCTTCTCTCATAAAATACTCTTTTGAGTTCTTGGACATTGGATGCTGTTCATGCCTTGAGCAAGTGCAAGTTTGTGTCTCCCACTGCAAGTTGCAGCAAACCGTAAGATTCAGTGATAGAATCCACACAGGCCTGAAGTGAGGCTGCTTTAGGCCTGAAGGGTCCCCAAAACTGTGTCCCCAAGAGACTGTCCCATGCAGGTTTCTCTTGTCTGCACAAGTAGTGCTCTGGCAGGTGTGGCAGCCAGACTTCTCCTTGGTGTGGTCTTCAGGCATGTCCAAGGCTGATGTGCTTTACATTAATGGGAGATTAGGAACAAGGGATCTCTGTGCTTTTTACCAACATCTGTAACCCTGCAGCAGATAAGGATGCTTTACCCTCAAACATGCAACAAATTCCAGTGAGAAGTTCTCTCCCTCAGGTATTGCTAAGGAAGAAGGTAGGAAAAAGTAGATTAACCAAGTGTCCACAGCACAGTAGGCAGCATCACGAAAGATCAGTGTTTCTGTGCCTCTCTGCATGACAATATTGGGGAGCACTGTTTTCTCTGTGTTCGTGTCCTTGGCTTTTCTCCTTCCTTCAATCATTATCTTCCATAACTTGGGAATAGAGGCCCCATTCAGCCTGAAAGGAGCAGTTCTGCTGCAATTTATGAATGTTCTGTTTGTTTAAACATCTGAAATCTATAACTCTGAATCATTAAGAGCCTTTTTTCACAGTAAGTCCCTGACTTCATCCTTGATGTTTCCTATATCCACATTGGTTTTGATTTACACTGAGTTTTGCTGATTTGCAGTGCATCAAGTGAGTCCTGTCTTCAGCAAGGGGATTTAAAATTACAGGAACAGCTTTAGGTGGAGCAAAGAAAAAGGATGCTTGTGGAAGTCAGCCCTTGGTGCATTTCTTGAGGTACCACTGATGCTTTTCATTTTCAGGAATAGGTGCAGGCTTCATGCTAAACTTTTGTTCCAACCTATCTGGTGAGGTTTATCAAGCATTACCACAACCCTGCTGCACTGTGAGCCTGTGTAATCCAAGCACTGCTTTGCAGAATGAGAGATTTTTCCTGAAAAGTTCATCTTGCCCATGGTTGGAGGTGAGGTTTACCTGACTTGTGCAGGAGCACTAGCATTTCCTTCTTATAATGAAATCAGGGTGGTAAATGCACCCTTCTTGAGCTGACCAGGACTAAAATGCAATGTCTCTCAGCTTTTGGCACTAGTTGGAGGCATTTTCACTTACAGGATGCCCTTTTTGTAGGATCAGAGGCATTCTTTTCAATTCCATGTGTTGGCATTTTGCTGCCTTGCTCAATGTAGTTTTAGTAAGGGGAAGAGAGAAAATAGCAGAAAAGATAGAGAAATTAGGGTTTTAGCAAAAGATGAAACATAAGACAAATGAGAGAATATTCATGTCACCTGTTTAAATAGCATAATCTAGGTAATGCTTATTAAATCCCTTCCATCTAGAATTATTGACAGGAGCACTCTGTGTGTTCCACTGGCAGGAACATTCACTCATTCACCTGGGGTCTCGCCAGAGACAGAGAAATCCCAAATACTGGTAGCGGAGTTGGTCATCAGAGTAAAAAGACAAAAAATCAGAATTCAGCAAGAAGACGAAATTTTCCCCACACTAGTTTGTGACTTTTTTGGAGGTTTGTCAGTACAGCTCAGGAACAGGGAGACAGGGTTTGCTCTGCACAATACAAGCCATTCTCCCTAACTATGCCTTGAACTGCCATTCTGTCTTCTGTCTTTGTTGCAAATTTTCATTGTAGCTCTCTAGGGCATGAACTGCATTTCTAAAATATTTTTAATATATTTTTGGACACAGCTTTGCCCTGTGAAGCCCTGGCCATGGTTGGGCCCTTTAGATGTCTGTGGCTCAAATGTAGAATCTAAACCAAACCTTGTGTGGCACTGTTACAGCATTGGGACTAATGAAATAATAGCTCCATAAATTACCATTAATTGTTTATCCAAATTAATAATAACAAAGTTGAGCCAATTAAAAATGTAGAATTTGATTACTTTGAAGGGGTATAAGCCACAAAGGACTATACATCAATTAAAATACAGCAGAAGGCTTTTCACTGCATGCCCTGCAGGTATGTGTTATATCTTAGTGAATGAATGTTATGTTGTGTCTGTGAAAATCATTTCATTAGCAAAGTCATGATATACAGAATGGATTATAAATACTGGCATCTACAAGTCAACCACTGATCTTATTAATACTTGTATTGGCTGAGGGGTTTGCCTTGGAAATTTTTAACATTGTGAGCAGTAACTACACTTTAGTGTTGATTTCAGTTGTTTTATTGTCGCCAAGGTGTGACTTAAGTAAGGTATTTCAAAAGCTATTGAGCCATCAGGGCTGATGTTTTGGCTCTTTATGATGTACTAATTTGTATCTGACCTTTGGTGAGTAAATAAATACATTGAGGATGTTGTTTCTGTGTCTCTTCATAAAGGAGACCCAGGGGAAAGCCTGGTTGGAGCAGGTGAGGAAGGCTTATGTTCAGGCAGGAACCATCTCTGAGGATGGACACCATTTAACTCTTTGTGTGGTATGGTTGTTGTGATGTGCACATGGTCATGCATTCCGAAAGAATTTCTGGGCTCTTCTTCACATTAAGCATGCATTATTTCTTGGGAAAACAGAGCATCTGGCTGACAATACTTGTGATGAGTGCTGTGCTAAAGATCTTAAAAAGGAACTGTCTCCAGACTCTTGATGTGATGAATACTGTTATTTGTGGTGCTTGGCATATGGTGGCTATGCTGGCAAATAATTTAGTATTAAACAGTCTTTCATTTGGCCCACTGGGTTTCTGGTGTGTTTTAAATTAAATGTATATTTAAAGATTGTGTTTATATTTAATTTATAGACTTAATCAACAGTAATTCATTATATATAGTGCACTATGCATTCCTCAAATGTTCAGTTCGTTGAGCTGATTTTAATTTGTGATCATTAAATGTAAACAAGGCATGTATCTACTGCAATTGCCTAAAAAGTCAATATTAGCAGCCCTCACCAAAACAGTGAGATCTAGGATCCTATTCTTTCAGTACAAGAAAAATCTCTGTGTTTTTCTTTGAATCACTTGTATCAGGAGAAGGTGGTGGGTAGCACAGAGCCCATTTAATTTAAACACAAAGAGATAATGAGATATAAAAATTGATGGAAATTGAGAAGGAAACAATTAAAATATAGGAAAAAATTAAAAGACCATTTTAATAGGAAGAAGGACTGGAAATATACCCATTAGAGAGAAGCTGTAGCTGCCCAGTCACTGGAAATGTTCAGGACCAAGTTGGATGGAGCTTAGAGCAAGCTGGTCTGGTGAAAGGTGCAGGGAGGGTGGAACTGGATGCTCTTTGAGGTCTCTTCCAACCCAAAGCATTCAGTGGTTCTATGATTTTAAATACTGGATGGTTGGAAGAGTTGATGAAACACATGTTGAAGCAGGCTGGTGGTCTGGAGAGCAGAGGTGGGCTGAGCACTGAGGGGGTTTGGCACAGCACAAGTGGGGCCGAGTTCTGAGATGCAAACTCAGAGGTGCAGATTGCACAGACTTGGGGAGAAGCTTCTCTGGTTTTGGCAGAGAAATTCCTTTGGTGAGAAGTGGTTTGGGCTGTCCCTGCAGAGGCAGGAGCAGGATCAGGCCATGCTTTATTCCATCGGCTTCTGCTGGACCTGGGAGGCATCAAATCCAGAGGTGATGCAAGAGCTCTGCTGTGGCTCTGGGGAAGGGAGATGGGCCCCAGCTGTCCATGGGATGACTGGTGAGAGCTGTCAGTCACAGTTACAGTCAGTGAGGTGGAGTGACTGAAGCTCAGCAGGAGTGGGAGATTTTGGACAGGTCAGGGCTGGGAGCATGCTGAGCAGAAATGTTCTTTATGGCAAATAATCCCTCTCTGAGGCCACATAACTCAGCTAAAGCAAACATGTCAAAGGTGCTTGCGAGCATTTCTGAAGACGATTTAATGGTGAAGGATGTTAAAGAAAAATCCAGGGAGTAATGAATCATTTCTGCCTTCAGAGCTGCATTTGAATAGTTGAAAATAAGGTTGAGGATATAAGATAAGAAAAAAAAAATTGTTGAGTAGCTGCTCTCTAACTAAGTCCTGTCTGTTCTGTGCAAACCTGGTGTACGCCAGCAGAATGAGAAGGGTGCTGGGCAAGTCAGGTGATGGAGGCTGTCACTGCTCCCCGTTCCTGCAGCCGCTTCCCATCACAATCAGAATGTTCTTCATTGCCAAGGGGTTTTATGTGACATAAGACTTATAAGCCTGAATGATAAAGAACAGCTTCCATAAATCATTTTGCTCTGCAGATGTAAAAGTTTCAAGATGCTGGTGTCGGGTTGGTACACAAAGTACAGCTGGCCACATTTTGCCAGCGTATCTTGCTTTTCAATATGCTTTTTAATATGTTAGTCGAGGTGATTTGTTTTTCCCGTTACTTTCAAGGATGCAGCGTTTATCTTTTTTTTTACTGGAATTCAAGTTTCTTGCAGCAGAGGCTTCAAATCACAGCTTCAAAGTATTTTTGTGTAATTAAATTTCAGTTTTATATGTGGATTTTATCTGTGAACCTCAGAGGGGCTTTAATAAGAAATCCAACATGCTTGTGGGTATTTATGTGACCCCTATTATCATGGTTCCAAGAAATCTTTTCAGACACCTTATTCCCAGAATGTCCTGGAGAGGTTTCATATCGGGGAAATTGAGGCAGAGTAGGGTTTAACTGTCTAGACAAAGATTAAATCTGCTTCTCCTGCTATGACAACAGCTTGACACTCTCTCTGGAGCTCTCTGCAGAGATTTCTGCTCCACTGAAGAAGCCACTTTGGTGGCTGTACTTACCCATTCCTTACTGGTCCCTTCCAAACCTTTTGTTGTCCATTTTGATTCCAAATCTTGTCCCAAGGTCCCAACTGCCTGCCCAGCCAGGGATTTTCTTTAAGAACTGTACTTTGCTTTCTGCTTTCCCTGCATCATCATCCTCCCCAGAAGGGAATGTCATTGAATTACCTGGTTCTTTGCTGTTCCTCTGCACATTCCTGACTTTCTCCTAAACTTCATCCAGGTACTTCTGAATAAGGGAAGGACATGGTGAGAGTGCTGGTGCCAAAGTTTTTACCACCTAAAGTGTTTTGAAAATGCAAGATGTTAGCTGCATAAATGTTGCTGCAGAGCAATCTTGCTGTAACCTTGCAGGACCCCCACTGGCCAAATTTGTGCTGTTTGTGCCATCTCCAGTTTGGTACATCATTGCAGCACACATTAGACTGGTCACCTTCTGGGACAGGACCAGCAGCACTTCAGGATGAGAGGAAATGCATCACAGATGGTTTGGGTTGGAAGGGTTCTCAAAGATCATCCAGTTCGAGCCCCACTAGCATAGGCAGGGATGCCTTCCACTAGACCAGGTTACTCCAAGCCCCATCCAACCTGAGGTATGTCAGGTGGTGTCTTGGAATTGGCATGAGCACAGGAGAGCAGAATCCTTGCATTTATTAAGCATGCTGAGCATATCTATAGTCAGGAAATATGCAAAATCCATATAATCACCGTAGCTAAATTTGCAGTCATCCATAGAAAGCAATGAAAACTCCATGAAAAACATTGCTAATGCTTATTTACAACTCCAAAAGTGTGCTCTACCTGATTTGGTTGTTTATGAGCACAATAAAGGTGGGGATGTGAAAAAAATATGCATAATTGATTTTAAACACTTGAGATTTTTTTTTTTTACAAACCCTTAATCTGATGCTTAGAAGAAGTGCAAGGTTAGTTTCTAGGATCCCTGTTTCCTGGTTCATCCCTTTTTTCTGTGCATCACATTCGTTTCATAATGCTGGCCAGGAACTCAAAGGAAAATGAACAGAGAGTGAAAGATTAGAGCAGTCTGATAAGGCCATTTTTGCTTACTCAGGGGTTTTAAATTATATGTGAATGTTTCTTGAACCCCAAAAATCCCATGGCCTGACTTGTCTCCACATCTGAAGTAATTTCTGCACACATCTTAGTGGTTCCCACGAGTCATGTTGAACTTAATGTTCTGACAGTATTTCCATGATAAACCCTAGGGGTTTATAGAGCATTCATAAAAATTCACTCCAGGGAGAAACTTGGCATGCCACATCCTCCACTAGAAGCTATTTTCTTCTGCCTTAAATCAGGTATAAATCAGTTCAGCTGTTGTAACTTAGAAAAGTTACAAAAGTAAGTTTAGTGGTTTTGTATGGGTTTTCTTCTGAAACTCTGAAATACTGTAGTTTAAATATAGATAGTGGCTATTCAAAGCCTTGTTTTGACAGAATCTGCCTGTGCTAAAGAGTTCTCAGTCTCAAAGCTAAGGAATTTCTGGATTTGGAGTAACTTCTTAACTCCTAAAAATGCTAAAATAAACCTTTTAAAAGAGACAAATGTTGCTTTTATGGCAATGAAACAACAGATGTTAATTGTGTCTTGGAGTTCCAGGAGGATAGAAAATGGGAAACTCAGAGCAGCTGCAACATTCCACATCTGTCCCCAAAAATTCATAATAGTCTTTATTTTTGATGGGGTCAGTGAGAGGTTTTAATTCTGGTCTCCCACAGTTATTTGGAAAGAGGCAGAGGAGGACCTTTTAGTGTGATTTTTTAAGAAAAAGAGACAAGGCTTTTAAGTCTCTTGTTAAACTTGTGTGATCAAGGTGCCCAGAGATGCTGTGGCTGCCCCATTCCCGGAAGTGTTCAAGGCCAGGTTGGACAGGGCTTGAAACAAACTGGTCTGGAGGAAGGTGTCCCTGCCCAGGGCCGGGAGTGTGGAACAAGATGAACTTTAAAGTCCCTTCCAACCAAAACCACTCTGTGATTCTATGTCTCCCTGAAGGAATTCTAAGAGCCAGTTAGACCATTAGCAATTTTACTTTTCAGATTAATAAAGTGGCTGGGGAAATGCATGGCTGCTACAATCTCAGCAGGGCACTCTTGGTACAACAGGGGAATATTTTATCAGAAATTAATCATATCAACATAGCTCTCAATCTGTGGGAGATAGGAATTTAAAATAAAAACAAATGCTTTTATGTAAACTTTTTTCTAAAACAGACTACTTATGCCTATTTACATAATGAATCCATCACTACTCTCAGGAGATTAGATAATTAAGCACTGAACAACTTATATTTATTCATGTACCTTCAAGAATGAATTAATTATCCCTTCCTGCACAAACTCAATGTTCTCCCTCTGATTAGTAGCAGGAGGACAGTGA
Organism: Taeniopygia guttata; assembly: GCF_048771995.1. Taxonomy (NCBI): domain Eukaryota; kingdom Metazoa; phylum Chordata; class Aves; order Passeriformes; family Estrildidae; genus Taeniopygia; species Taeniopygia guttata. Next base: position 969,909 of record NC_133038.1, on the reverse strand, counting down.
TGGGATTTTGTGATGGATAGTGTGTTGCTTCTTTCCTTTAAAAAAAAGGAAAACAAATTGATCATTAGGATAAAGTACATAAAAAAGTTGTGTTTGGTTAAAAGTCAATATAAACATTTTTTAGCAAATTTAATAGCAATGTGAATATGCAAGATACAGATTCATATGAGAGAGCTGGTCTTCTTAAATATGTATCATTTTGGGGAGGACTTTGTGTATAATTTAGATAATTGTTTAAACAGCTGTTTGAACAGAGTTTGGCTCTCCAGATGTGACATTTCCAGTGCAGGTGGCTCAGAATTACTCACCTGAAGATTCTCTCTAGTCAGTTCTTGGGAGCAGATCACCAAGCCAGGCAGGGTGACCCAGGGTCCCAACTGGGCTCAGAAGGGGATTGAGGCATCCTCTCAGACATGGCAGGTGAGAAGATGTTAAATGTGTCTGGGTAGGACCAGCCTGTTGAACCTTAATAACCAGCAAAATGTGATGGCATGGCAGTGTTTCTTCTGGAGATAGTCCTAAACGCAGCCAGTGGGAGAGATTTGCAACAGGATGCAAACCCAGAGTAATTTGTGTACTGAGACTGTTACTAATTCATTTATTTGGTCTGTAGAGTAGGGTAGAAACTAAATCAAATCCTAATATGAGCAATTTATAAGCATATTATACAATGTTCTACAGATTCAGACTCAGTTTGAATCGCCCTTCATTGCTTTTAGCCTCGCCCTGCTGTGACTAACCAGATGACATCCCATCCCAATGTGTCCCCAGCAGTATCACCAGAGTCCCTCCTTGGCTGGCCAAACATCACCATCAGTTGCACGTTTAGAAACACATCTCACAAATAACACGGTCATTTTAAAACCAATTAGTTGCCGTTGTCTCAGCTTTAGAAGGTCTAAAATTTCTCCAAATTCTATGCAGAGCCAAATATATCTCATAAAAATTATTGGAGAAAAGAGTATTTATAAAAGGTATATTCTATTTTTAACTATGTTCTATTAATTGTTTTTGTTTTCTGGATTCAGTTAGGTCTTCACCTGAGAATGTGTTCAGCTAGAGAATTCTTTTATATGTTGAAACAAATGCTAAAATCACCACTGACCTTCATGGCCACAAGGCAATAAACAGATTTTACTAATGCAGTGCATAAACACAGCTGCAGGACTTGGGGAATTAAGTAGACACTAAAGTTTCCATCCCATTAAATCATCCCTGACTTGAACCATTGCTGGAGAAACACGATGTATTTAGGGCTGTGTTACCCATGCTTCAGTTCACAAACAACAGGTCTCTCTGCATTAATTTGGGGGCAAGAAGCAGTGCTGGAAACTTTCTTTGAAAGTCATTCTCCTGTTGAACATCAAACAAGGCTATGTTTTGGTTCATTGTCTCGCTTCTGAGGATGAGTTACAGGATTTAAAAAGTAATGCCTTGTCTCGTAAGCAGGATCTAAGTGATAGAACAAGAGTAGATTAAATATTATGGGGAAATTCTTCCCTGTGAGGGTTGTGAGGACCTGGCGCAGGATTCCCAGAGGAGGTGTGGGTGCCCCATCCCTGGAAATGTTCCAGACCAGGCTGGAGGGCACTGAGCAACCTGGTCTAGTGGAACATGTCCTTAACCATAGCTGAGGAGCTACTTCAGCTGAAATCCCCATGGTAAAAATCCTTTTATCTGCTAAAGGTTTTTTAAAATAAAATGAACCATGGTCAATACTTCATCGAGAAGCTCTACACAAAACCATTATGGTGACTTCAATAATTTTTACACATGAACCAATAGCAGCAGTGTCTAAGCTCTATAACTTAATACAATATTGAGTCTTTTTAAAAAAGCTCAGCCCTCACATCATCTTAGGGAACCCTGTTTCCTCCCCAATACACCTGCTTGTATAAGGAAATGTTTTTCTATTGAAAACAAAAAAGCAATAACTGAAACCACGCAAAATAATTCTGTATTAGTAGAAAGGCTTTTAGATGTTAATTAGAGTCCCTCAAATGTACTGGTAATAGGATGCTGTCAAATATACTCCATAGAAATACTCTTAAAAGGAGTGTGTTTGTATTGTTGGTCTGTGCTAATTACATGCTTTAACGTAAAAAACTCATCTCTTGGCCTTATATGGTCCATCCAAGAATGTCAGCTGTGCAAGGTGTCTTCTTAATTAAACCTTAATGTATTTTTCATTACTGTGCTTCTAAAAAGCAAAGGCCAAAGCTTCTTTAGCAATTGTTTGTAAGATGGGAAGCCTTAAATTCCACTGCAAGACAGCTCTGAAAAAACATTGCTGAAGAAGGAGCTTATGGAAGCCCAGCATGAGCCAGGGAACTCTAGGCACCATGAAAAACAGCAGAGGGAATTAAGAAAAACAGCAGTAAGATGAAAAAACAATTCTCTTGTAAATGAATGGCCCTCTATTTCATTTCTCCTCAAGAGGAGATGTCCTCATTAGCCCTACTGCATGCTACAAATTATTGTAATTATCAGTTCTTTATCCTGTCAAGTGCACTCCAAATATTTTATTCATTAAAAGAAGCTCTTCATTATGTAGAAAATAAGTACATTATTAGCCCCTATGTGCTGTTGACACAGGCAGGTGGATGAGGGTGGTGGGGTGGTCTCTCCATCCCTGGAAGCGTTCAAGGCCAGGTTGGATGGGGCTTGGAGCAGCCTGGTTGAGTGAAAGATGTCCCTGCCCATGGCAGGGGTTGCAGAGATGGTCCTTAATGTCCTTTCCAACCCAAACCATTCAGTGGTTCCCTGGGACATCTCCATTCCTATGGCCCACTGCCCCTGAGTTGCCACATCCCTGATTTCTTCCAGCAGGTACATGAAGGCAGTGTGATTTAGTCACGTGTCATGTTCCCAGCTTAGTTGCTAACCTGCTCAGTGATCTTGAATGGATAATGTTCCCTTCCCAATATTTCTTCATCTCCCCTTTTGATTTTTAAGGTTTGATGATCAGACTGTGTCAGTCTTCTCATGTAATGCCTCTGGGAGCCACCACAACACGAATAGTAGCACCACGTTGGTCAAACATTCCTAATTTTGGTCAGCCATCTGTCAAAACTATAGTTACCTTTTATTTAGAACAGCTTGTACTCATCCTGAAGTAGCACTGGGAATTTTAAGTGGGAGAAATTCTCACTGCTGGCAGACACACCAATGCTGTATGGACCCTGCAGCCCAAAATCAGCCTCAGATCCACAGTGGTGAACACTTTGTGACACGTTAGCTTCTCACTCAGATGGGAGAAGCAGAAGAGAAGGGGTGCTGAGCTATTGGAGTATTTTCACAAGCAGGTTTTATGCTAATTCTTCACAATCAGTTGTCATACCAGGCCACTGAGTCTGCCCAAGCTGCCCAAGGCTGCTGAATATTTTAGTGACAGCTTTAAGAGGTTTGCTACTCAAGAGATGTTAAAGCAATTTTTCAATTAGATAATATGTGAAAAGGTGGAAAATTGTGCTTGCAAATGTCGATACTGGGTTTTTAAAATTTTTTTCCATGCAAGTGACATTCAGATTTTGTGTGGGATCTAATGATAGTTGTGAGATAAGTGGACAAGATGAAGAGTAACTTTACCAGTTGAAGGGAGGGAGTAACCTTACCCCTGTATGTCATTTTACAATATCAGTACTGCTTGAAGGGCTTTTTCCCAAAGCATATAGCCTTGGGTGAGGCAGTGTCAGTCTCTTTCATCTGTGTTTTACTGCTGTTGTTGCCAGTGGACATGAGGAAGGAAGAGCTTTGGTGCTGGGAGAGGTTGTTTCATTCCCTAGCCCAGGTTTTGGAGTTGGATGAAGCAAAGTAACACCAGCTGTGAACAATCCCTGTTTCTCTCAATGGGCCATTACCTTGAAAGACCAGTTTTCATCATTTACATGTAATAAAGTATTGCAGAGCTTGGGAATAAGAGGAAGCAAGAGCCATCATGTAAATTACAAATCATAATGTGGCTACAGGAGCTCGGACAATATGGCCTGACTGCCCAGTCACTGTCTCACTGCTGCCAAAATGCTACATAAAGGCAATCTGCACCCAGGGTAGTTCTGGTATCATGTCTGACCTTTCTGTGTGATCACACATGGCAAAAGATGCAGCCACATCTCATGTCAGTGGCCAGAAGTAAACAATGTGACATAGTGTGGTTTCAGAGAGCTGGTGCTGAGGTTTTGAGTAAGGTCCTCTGCCTCAGGAGGTTTTTTTTGTGTGGCATACATAAGTCAAAAAAACTATTAGAAAGCTTTTATTTTTTAGGACATCTGTATCTCAGGTGCCAAATGTGGCTGTGTTTGGTAAACAAGTTTTGAATCTTGGTGACTTCCAGTATTCGGTCAATTTGAAACTAGGTTAGTTTAGCTGTAGTTCAGTGGCAGCAGTCTGACCTTAATTCTTCCTCAAGGAACAAACATGACTCATTCTTGTACCTTTTCACAGGACTTTGAGAAGAGTGTTCTAGAGAAACAAGCTCAGATGATGTCAAGGCAGAGAGCCTTTGCTTGTCCTCCTGTTGCTGACTGCTTTGTATAAGTGCTGGCCAGCTGACCCCCTTAGTGCCTCAGCTCATCCCTTATGCCACAGCCGAGATGCATCAGGAAAGGGGTGCAGGGAATTTGATTGAGACAGATGTTGATGAGCCTTAGTTCGTATAGCATAGGGACCTCATCTCCTTGGCAAAATCCTCCAAAGTTTCCCAGAATGAGAACAGCAGTCAGAGAGGGGAGAAGAGGAGCAGTTTCCCTGTGTGGTATTTGATGTTGTCCCTGTTCTTTTGCCTCCTGCAGAGGTGATTCAGCTGAGCCTGCCGGAGGAGCAGAGGGTCACTGTGACCACCATCACCGTTGGCCTCAGCACCGTGCTGACCTGCGGCATCCGCGGGGCGCTGCGGCCTCCCATCATCTGGAAACGCAACGGCGTCGTCCTCAACTTCCTCGACCTGGAGGACATCAACGTACGTCCTGAGCTCTCCTGTCATTGTCTGATCAGGACCTTGAGTATGACCTCATTTAGCAGGTGGTAGTTATAAGGGTGCAACTTTTATCTTATTTTTATGGAAAGTGGAAGCTGGTGCAATATTTAGATTTTATGTGAATATGTTTCAGGGATAAAAGCAAAGCAGTGTATGTGCAGGGGAGAGCAGGAGTACTTGGAATAAGTTATATAAAATTATTCTTCTTTTATTAGTGCTTTTTTCATTGTTCTGGACCTGTGCTCCAGAGACCTCAAAACTCAGGGGAAAACAGCTCTACAGACCACTCACTCCTCAGGGGTGTCTTTCCCAGTACAGTGAAACAGGTTCATAAAGAAGATGAAAAAAACATTTGTGGTGGCTATGAATCTCTCCTCTCTTTATACCAAATAATCAGTTTTTATCTCTGATCCTCCTGTGTCACTTGCCTTTGAATCAGTTATCCTCTCTCCTTCCTTGGCTGTTATTTCTGATGAGCAGTTTAAAAATAAGATTATTCAGCAGGGTGTGGCAATGCCCTCGCAGGAAGGAAGATGAATCTCTTTTAATTCACAGTGCTGGTCTGATCTCGGAGTCATAGTTGGTAGTAAAGACAATACCTGAATGATGGTATAAACTTACTCATTTATTTAATAACATTTAATTACGGAGAGAGTGGAAAGTAGTGTACAAAAAATATGGTCTGTATTTCATTTCTCTTTTCATTAAAGTGTATGGTAAATCAGGTTTTCTTTTAATTACACTGCAGCAAGAATTGATTTATATTTTTGTTCAGTTCTTGTTAATTTGATAAGCACTCAGTTAAGAGTTGTTACAGTCAATAATGTAGCTCCCTAAATTGTTGTGTATCCAGGATTGCTGAAATGGGAAAAATCTTTGGTTTATTCTTCTGCAGTAAAATGTGAAAATTACAGCACATCGGACAGAAATACACACAGCATGCCAGTACTTTATTTTTTGACTCTTCCTTAGCAGGAAGATCATGTGCACCATGTATAAGTAATTGCTGTGTGCACAAACTTAGTAATTAAAACCATATAAACATATTTTTCTTTTTATCACAGCAAGTATTATCCATTTAAAATCTTTTGTATATTTTAGTCACTGCTTTGAGCTTGACATGGAAACATAGCAGAGCCTCTGAAGGCTCGAGAGCAGTCTTGGGATTTGTTGGCCAAAATAATGAAAATTCCAGGTATTTAGCTTACATTTATGAAATTTTGGTTATGATGACATTTATCTTAAAGAGTTAAAGTTCCTGTGTGAACTGGACACAAAATCACAGTCCAAGAAAGTGAGTAGAAACACATTATTGAAGGACTGATGGCACTTGGCTCTGAGGGTTCATTTGCAACTCCTACTATTTTAAACAGAATGTTGAATATGTTTTCAGACTGAAATGCCAGTTCCTCACATAATTTAGCACTGGCCCAAGTGGATTTCTGGTTTGCTTATAAGTAATTCTGTTTCTCATTGGTGATTCTATGTTAAGAGGCAGAGTTATGCCCTTGCACATGAGCTGACTGGTTCTTGAATGATTCAACACTCCCATGGAGTATAATACAGCAAGAAAAAACATCACTTTTTGAACTGTTTTAACTAGTGTATCACTGTAAAACTATATCAGAAGAGCAGTCTGAGATTATTACAAGGAGAAAAAACAAGATTTATGCCTCAATTTTAATGTGTTACATATCAGTTTATGACCTCTATCACCTTGTTATATAACACCTGCTACTAGTGAACATCAACTTTTCTAGTCTAATGAAAATCTCCACAACTTTTTAATCTTTAATTACACTGTGTAAATATTTTATGTTCTATATATACACTGCTGTCCATATTCTGGTCTGATTGCTTGAGGAGGCACAATTTGGGGATGGCCATTTTTTTTTTCCCTCTTCCACAGTGGGTGTTATGTAGGATGCTTGAGCTCAGGCATGTCTACTCTCTGGCTACTGAGGATGGGTACCTGCATGTCTGAAGCACTTGGTGGCAGCAGGGATGGTCCTTCAGCTGCTAAATGCAGCCTTTTATTTATCGTAGAACCACAGAATGATTTGGGTTAGAAGGGACTTTAAAGCTCATCTTGTTCCAATCCCTCTATAACCAACCGGTTGCAAAATCTTCATCCAGCCTATCCTTGGATATTTCCAGGAATTGGGCTTCTACAGCTTTTATGGGAAATGTGTCAGTGCCTTACACCCTTGCAGAGAGGGTTTTTTTCCTAATATCTAATCTAATCCTACCCTCTTTAACCCATTCCCTGCTCTCCTGTCACTACATGCCCTTATTTAAAAGTCCCTCCCCACCGCTCTTGTAGGTTCCCTTAAGGTACTGGAAGGACACAATTAGATCACCCTTAATCCTTCTATTTTCCAGGTTGAAGAATTCAAATTCTCTCAGCCTTTCCTTGTAGCAGAGGTGCTCTATCCCTCTATTCATCTTGGTCTTTTCTTAAACACCTAACAGCTCAGGTGAGGGGGTGGCAGCAGACAGTTCAAAGCTTCAGCCTTATGTGGGTACACAAACTCACATTAAACAATAATCTATTTAAAGGCACTGACAGCAGAAAGTAAAGTCTGTGTGCTTCTTAATGTACTTGAAGGTAGTTAATTAAATTACTTCAGTTTTCCTTTAGTACGCCTCAAGCAGAAACTCAATTGCATTTCTGCTTTTCACAATAAGGTTGGCAATTTGGCTAATTGGAAGTGCAACAGGAGATTAATTGTACCTTTTTAACTTCAAGAAAATCCTCCCTGCTCTTGGCACATTGCTAATCACATACAGACCTACAGGATAGTCACACACTTGGAAAAGTCCTGGTATTATATTTCAGTTAAACTCTTTCTCTTCTAAATGCTAATTCAAGAAATCAGATGAAAGTAGAAGCTCAAGTCTGAAAAAAACAGAATCCTGCCAACTAGGTGTGAGAGCAGCAGAGGAAAGGCATTACTGAAGTGTCCTTTGTTGCTTTATTCTCTCCAGATTCATGACAAATATGATCTGAGAAGGTGCCCTGTGTTCCAGGGTAATACCGGGAGGGACAAAGTCAACAAAACCCTAGATAAGCCTAAATTTGCACAGAACTGAAAGACTGAAAATTGCTATAAAGCCTAGTTGTTTAACTGCATTAGTTAAATCATTTTTATGTGATATCTTGATTGGCAACAAAATATTTATAAATTTTCATTGCTCTCTTAATCAGAAGCTTTCATAAGCAACTAGCAGTAATTTGTCTCCCATCTATGGGAGCTCCATTAATGAGTTGTCATATATATATTGCAAAAGAGCCATCCTAATGGTACATGTAATTAAACAGTTTCTCTTGCAAACATTTAAGATTGCTTTTAGCATAAAAATATTATTTCTCCATAAATTACCCATCCATATTATTTATCCATTAGAACTCCTTTGCAGTTCCACTTTAATAAAGTCACATCAACTTTTCTCATGCAGAAAATAACTATAATGTAGCTGAAACTGATACATTTGTTATAGCTATAAATTGATTTCTGTCTACAAAAGTGAAGTGGTTAAAATGTGTCATCATTCAAAATAATATACTTTTGCCTCCTAGGAGCAAGCTATATGTTTTCTCAAGTATGTGATTATGAAAGCATTCCTCAATTTGAAAATAAAATGAACTCCTCATGGAGTCAAGTGCATATTGTATTTACAGGGTATTGTTTCACATGGCTTGACATTATCTCCAGAGAAACATGTGTAAATTGATAAAATTTATAAATATAAGTTGCTCCTTCAGAAGCATGGTGAAAGAGAAGATTACCATAAGAAAACAAATATGGTGTAGGGGTAGATAAGAATCTGGTGAATTATCAAGTGTAATGCAGGTAGCTATAGCCTAAACTCATTAGTGTCTTTCATTACTAATTTCATTTTAATCTGTACACTGTAACTCACACTGGAGTTAGATCATTAGTTCAAAAATAGGCTTTATATAACCAATTGTGTAAATACAGAGTTCTTAATTTCTGCTGATGTCAGGTAAGGTGGCACAGCCTTGCTCTCTCAAAATACCCCTCCCAGGGACAAGCACAGAGCTCCAGACCACAGCCTTGACTGCTGGTATTCCCCATCCCCCTGGGAAATCACCTCCAGGTACATCTCATGGCCTTACAAGAGCTGTGCCTACCTGTCTGGAGACACTTTTCATGTACTTTCATGAAGATGTCCCTTTACCATGTGTAATATTTGAAACCCAAAGCAGACAGCCAACCTTTAAAGGCCAAGTCACTGGGATTAGTTTTCTCATTAAAATAGCCTGTATGAGGACAATGTATTCATGTTGATGTTTTTAATGGAGATTCACTGTTAAGTAATAAAAAGCTCATGTGTGAATAACCCCATTAATTCCCTTCTAATAGAATTTGGGCCATTAAAATGATCAAACCCTGGGCCATCCTAGATGCTGCAGTGATGCAGTGATGGGAGCAGGTTACAAAAAGTCGGATATTTAGAACTAAGTTTTTTCTTTTTCCAATCAAAGTTTACGAAATTATAGCTTCTTAATGTATTTACAGGCTCTAAAATAGAGGTTAAGTGCAAAATTACTACTGACAGTATATTCTGACTATATAGTCTCATATTTTGTCATAATGAAGATTATGATACAATTTTTGTATCCACTTGCACTTTTAGAGGAATGTACCTACTATTCATTTTCTTTGTCATATTATCTCTGAGTTTCTCAGGATGTAAAACTCACCTGTTTTTTTGTTATAATTACACAACTATCTAAAAAGTTAATGTCCATATTTTCAAGGCAAAAAAAAATGTTTGACTCAGCAGCATGTTGTGTTAAATTCTTTGAGCAGGAAAACAAGAAAAGATGAATTAATGCCCCATCAGGCTGTGTTTGCAATAGTATTCTGGCATTTGCTTAAGGCTGAATTTTCCTCCATGTAAATGACTAAAGTGATGTCTAAAACCAAGAACAAATAATATTAATGAAGCATAAGTTTTCAGCTTGTCTCTAGAAATGAATTATTAAAAGCATCAAAGAAAGTGATTTAAGGACCCATGATTAATTTAGTTTTTATTATTTTTATATGAATCACTCATAAATCTATTGTAAAAAAGATCAGAGACATTTCATTAGTGAGGAGAAATTATTTCCAAAGTGATAGCCATTGTTGTAGATTTTGCATAATAATAATCTCATTAAATGCTTGGGTACATTTTGTTCTAAAATCCTGTAAACATTATAAGAGAGAGATTTCTAGGACACTGAGGATCAGGCAAGCTTTTTTTAGTGTGAACTAGTAGCTTTGCTGGTGATTGTAAGATTAGGATGGTGTTTTTCTTCATCTGGAATTGTCCAAGGCCAGGTTGGAAGGGGCTTGGAGCAATCTGGTCAAGTGGAAGGTGTCCCTGCCCGTGGCAGGGAGTTGGGGCAAGATGAGCTTTAAGGTCCTTCCAGCCCAAACCATTCTGGGGTTTTAGTGGAAAACTGGTGACACCAGCAGGCCCCTTTGCCAGGACTGGTGTTGTCAGTCGGCACTGAAACCACGTGGAGAAGGTCTCCAGCTTCCCTGGGCTTGGGAAAGGGCTGAAATGGAAGGGGTTAAAAATGAAGTGAATTTTTAGTAGTAGTAGGAGTAATAATAGTATTTGGAAAGCAAATCTCCCAAGAGAAGAGCTACTCAGGGAACTTCATTCCCTCTGCCATTATTTCTGCTATGAACACTTTTAAACCATCGTGGTGAGAGGGTATTGACTGACTTTAGGCCTTCCCTCCTGCCCAGTATTTATTAAGAGCATCCAGGATCTAATTTGGATGGTTTAAAATCACTTTGTGGGTGCAAATGGTTTGAGCAAGGGAGTATTTAACCCACAGTGCCATACTGTGGCATGACTGGTGCCAGTGTGCCCTTCCTGAGAGCTGGGGATGTGGGGAATCTCTGCCTTCATGTCAGTGGGATTAACTTTTCTATTTCTTCTTCCTGTTTATGGTTTGAAGTCAAGTTTGAGTTTTTTTCTCAAGCAGCTGGAAGTTAACCTAAAAAATAAGAAGCATCTATGCTCATTCCTCTTCAAACTTCCAGAAAACCAAGAAACTTTGACAAAAATTTAAAGGGTTTAAAATGTTAGAACAACCCTAAGGCATGTTAGAAAGCTTCATGAAAATGCATCTGAAATAGGCAAAAGGTGGGTGGCAGTGCCCTGCACCCTGTGGCATTGCAGCCAGCTCAGCATCCAGGGTTAATGTGGCTCCTCTCTGCCAGCTCCTTCCTGGGTGTCAGAGCAGCAGATTTGTGGTGTTACAATCACAGGCTGGAATTCACTTGAGACAGAATGTGAACAAGATTTACAAGTAATATGCAATGTTTTACACATCTCTGAGCACGGTGTCTCTGAACCGCGGCAGAGTGCATGACCAGGGAATGCATTAGAATGGGAATGGGATAAATAAATATGAAAAATATTGTGTTTGGAAAGACCAATGCCTTGGGTAATCAGTAGTGATGGAAAGGAAAGGAAATACTGTACCAAAAAAAAAAAGGTATATATCCATTTTCTGGATCTGCTTTGTTATTTTTTTAGAGCAACTTTTTTTTTTTTTTTAATATTTTATAGATTACCAAGCTGTTACCAATGTAAAATGCAGGGTCATGCATTTTTTTTTTTAACTTGAAATGTTAAAACATATTCTGAGGTCATTTAATCAATCATTCGGTTGAAGGGTAAGTGCAAGACATGAAAGGAGCTCATGAAGGACAGAGAACTTTTCATTTGAAAAAGGGAGAAAAAAGGTGATACAAACTGCTGGAGAAGTCAATTTATCAGCTGTCACTAGTTGACTTTATTAATTATGATAAATTATAAGCATAGCTTTCTGAATTTTTTTTTATTCAAAGAATTACTTTGTAATGAAATTCATAAGGTAGAGGTGATGAACACCCTGCCCTTATCTGACTGCTTTGATGCAGGGCTTATGATTCTGTGGAGTTAAATGGGTACTCCCCTCTAGTTTCATCACTTCTCTTTCTTCCTCTTCACAAGAAAATGGTGACATATCCCTGAGCACCCACATCCATTCCAGAGACACCCCATCCCAGGAAGTGTTCAAGGCCAGGTTGGATGGGGCTTGGAGCGACCTGGTCTGGTGAAGGGTGTCAGGGGGGGTTGGACCATATGAGCTTACAGGTCCCTTCCAATCAAAACCTTTCCATAATTCCATGATAATTCACCTTCCGTGGTAAATGAGGAAAACCAAAGTAAATCTCAGAACTTGCTGGTTTTGCCTTGCTACTGGTTGCCTGTTCTTCTTCATGGGATCATACATTTAAATGTCTTTTCAATTCACTGTGGGGCATTACTGGGGTCAAGTAGGGCAGTAACATCTCCCTGGGGTGTGCAGCACTTGCTGAGCCTCCCAGACAGCCCTGAAATACTCAGTTTAAAGCTGGGATTGATGTGGGGAGAGAAGAATTATGTTGCATCAGTTTTATAGGTGTTTTTGTTCTGCTTTGTCTGCTCTCAGGCTTGTGGTGACTTGGAGAACTGGCTTAACAAGCAAAAGCCATCTGAACTGAGTCAAAATATGTGAAATTATTTCCTCTGCTTTTTCCCATGGTGACTTATTCCTATTCCCTCTGCCCACCCCATCCACATGCCAGCAAACCAGAGCAGCAGCTCAGCAGCTGTCAGTGCTCACTCACACCCTGTTAGCACAGGGCAGTGGCCTGGGAGCAGCTGAGCAGCTCCTCAGAGCTCCCAGAGGCAGTGCAGCATGGAGGGGGATGTGGGACACATCCCAAATGCATCTCACAGCTTCCAACTGCAACACAGCATCCCGACTGCAGGATGTGAAGTTAGAGGCTATTAAGGAATCAAAGACTCATCATTTCTTAATGCTCCAGGGCTTGGGTTTTTACAGCACTTCCAAATACACCCTTATGAAATACACAAAGAAAGTGCTTGTGCATAAGAATGCATCCATAGATATAAAATGTAACAGTGCAATCCTAATGTACTAACTGTATCCACAGGGAAACACTAGGAGAAAACCATCAGCTGCAATAAACACACAGAAAGTCATTAATTTGTTAGAGAATTCAGTCTACTTTTTGTACCAACAAAAGGTTCAGCATTAAACATTTAATGCCACAATCTCTTTTTCCTTCCCACTACTAAACACTTTCAAATATTAATAATGTTGTAGTCATATATGAACTTACAGTGTCTGCAGGTTCTAATGCAGGGTTAATAATTCCCTTCTGTGCCTGACATGATGATATGGTACTAACCTAAATCATCTTTGATAACTTTCTTTGAACACCAGAGGTCAGAAAATAGATTTTTAAAGTCACAAACTTTGCTCTAACCAATATAAGCCTCTCTTTTCAACAAAAACACATTTGGAAAGGAGGTTAATACAATTGTGTTGCACCTGTTTGGTTCTGCAAGGGTTTTTGCTTATATTAATACATTTGTCTGCATTGGGAAAAAACAGGCCATCCTTAAAAAGACAATTACAGAGCACAAACCAAGCATTCGGAATATTTTTTGTGATATTTTAAAGGAAGTAACATCCTTAAATAGAGAAGATTATATTGTCTTGTTTTTCCACAACTCCTTGGACTAAATTATTCTATTAAAGTAGCCATTCTGTTTTTATTAATCTAAACTCAATTTTCGTTTAACTTACAAAAACTGTTATTAAGTCGCCTCCAGTGCAAGCATTTTCTGTATCTCATGGAAATACCATTTGAACAGGGTTGATATCTTTTCCATTAGCAGTTACTCACGCATCTTTGCTTTCCATCAGGAAAGATCTAACTGACCAAAAAACAGGCAAATACTTGAAATGGGGATTTTTGAGTAGATATTTGTAATAGCGTATTGGATATCTTAACCAGCTTATCCCATAACATAGATGCCTGACACCAAGATGGCAATAATATCTGAGATGCTTTTGATTACAGATAATTGATTTCAGATCATCTATGGATTTACTCTGATTCTTTATGATTGTTCATATATTTGCCCATTGGAGCAGCACAGCCAGCAGAACCAGGTTATGATTGTGGATATGTCTGCACCCTCTCAGGTGAAGGTCTGTGCTTTGGGAAGGGTTGTGTCCTGCCAGTAAACTCCTTATTTCTTAGTGCTCTCTTTCAACCTGCCTTAAAACATGTCAAAAAACTAGGCAAGTTCTCAAAATTCACTCCCCTCTGCCAGTGCTGACCTGCCACAGAGAGGTGGGGCATAAAGATGCTTCTTAGTGCCAGACAGAAAATTTTGGAGAAGATTCATGAGCTGACATAAGTAGTGCCAGATCAATCCATACTGCATGAGATGGGCTGTTTTGTACTTTTCTTGAAGGGTGCCAGCTGGCATTGCATGTCTGCTGCAGAATCACAGCTTCCTTCCAAAAATGTTCAAAGGGTGGTGTCTGGAAAGGAAGGTTCAAACTGCAAAGCACATACACCCTGAAGAGGCAGAAAATGTGAGATGTAAGGAGCCCCAAAAGGTTTGGGTTTAGAAATCAGCCCATCCACTGATCAAACTACTCCTGGCCTTTGATCTCTGAGTCCTTGGCAGGGTTGGCAGCAGCAGGTGGATGTGATGGTTCCTTGTAGTGCTGGAGCTGCCATGGGTGCAGCAGGGAGGGAGCAGCATCAGAACTTCTGTGTGTGCATTCCCTTCCTCCAGCACAAAGCAATCAGGATCCAAGTTCTTGACTTCGTGCCAGCAGATCAAAATGATGTTCCTGTTTAATCTGTCCCCCTTGGTGGGTTGTGCCCCGGCAGAGGAGGCAATGAGCTGTCACCTCCTCACTGCACACGCTGCATGTCCCAGACACGAGGGTGGCAGCAGGCAGGACCTCCTGGAAGGGCTTCCCCTGCACACCCTGGGCTGCAGGTTGGCTTCCAGCTGCACATTGGAGCTTTGAAAACAAGTCCTTGTGTCTTCATAAGCAGAACCACCCTCCAACATTCACCCTGCTGTACTGGGTTTGTGTCACCCTGACTCAAAGTCGAATTTTCCCATAATATTGCAGTGAAATTACTCAAAGAGTTCAATTTAGCATAACTCACACATGTGGATGATTACAGAAAAATCATTCTTTCAGCTCATGAACTGTTTTTAAATGTATCCTCCTCAGTTTGCATAGAAACACAAGCACTCTGAAGCTGCAGAGTCTGCAGGTTGGTGGAGTAACAAGAGAAGCTGCTTCATTTAGCCATCAGTGCTGTGGTTCTCTTAGCTGTAATTCGGTAAATAAACATTGAAATTAACAAATAATAAATTGAAATAAATTCCTAAGCAGGGTGCTTGTACAATGTATTCAAGTGGCAAAAATGTGTCTAATAACTCAATCCTTCCCATCTGTAATCAAAAACTGAAACAATGCAAGAGCAGGTCTAGGAAGATGGAGGGGATGAAGAAATACACTTGTTAAGCAGTTACAGAACTAAGCAGGTATGTTTGAGAAAGGGTTTTTTGTCATCTTCCTTGTCTCCTGCCTAGGATATTATCTGAGATAAGTGACAGAGAACTTCAGTTCTTTTTCATCAAGGCTGCAATGCATTTTCTGAGAACCGGCACAGATAAAGGAAACTTTAACCCACCCAAATGTTACCATTTTATGCATCTGAGGTTAACAGGTAGATATTAAATTCCCCCATAAATTAAACAGCTGGAAATGGCCATCTTTTTTATGTGCAAAAGAGTACCTTGTTAGCAACAAGCACAAAAGTTCATATTCTCAGATGAGTCACTTTACCTTACTCTTAAATCGCTGCTCATTTTCTCCCTGTGTGTTGATTTATGAACTTTATAGCCTACTGTTCAAAATTCAAGCTGTGTCACCAGGCTGCATTGCTATCAAAACCTCTGAACAGGTAGTATCCATTCATGTAGTGCTTAAAATATTGCTACTAAATAATAAGGCACCTTTCCTGTCTTTTGTTCCATTCAGGATTTTGGAGAAGATGATTCCCTCTACATCACCAAGGTAACAACTATTCACATGGGCAATTACACCTGTCATGCCTACGGCTATGAAGAGCTGTATCAGACCCACATCCTTCAGGTGAATGGTTAGTAAATGGCATATATGACATTCCATGAAAACATTCCCTAAGAAAAGTTGTGTGTTGACCTCATTCACACAGAGATGTGTAAAGCCACAGCCCAAATTATCTGTGCATGAGGCCAAATGCAGCGTGGGGTTGTCTCACTCAGTCACACAAGCAGTCAAAAATAAAAGTATCAGGGGTGGATGTGTATAATTACCTGGGCTTCAGGAGGTATCTTCACTATTAAACAAGCTGTCAGTGACATTTCCATAGAGTTAAGAGCAGGGTTTCCAAGCATCTCTGAAAGTAATTACTACTTTTGTCAACAGAAGTGTTGCCTCAATAATTTTTTCTTCCAGAAAATCATTTCTGTTGCATGAAATAGCCCAGGATATTTAAATAAATACAGTAGTGTTTCCAAAAACAGCTACTCCCAAATATATATCCAGGTTATTACCTGGCTGTGCTGAGCTTGGTTTGCTGAGGGCTGTTTACACTGGCTCACTGGATTGCAAAATTAAGGCAAATCATTTTACAGGTGAGAGAATCACACAGTCCATATTACAGCATTCTCGTGCACCTGCATCCCCTGGACTGCATTTGTGCCTGGTGGAACTTATTCAGGTGCTCACTATCTATCTCCTGACCTCAAGCTCACTCAGTTGGGTTCAGTTTAAAATTACATTAGATTAAGCCAGCATTTAATCGAGGGAACAGCCCACAGAGTATCCACCTGCACAGCAGCAACCAGCATTTTCCACCTTCTGACCCTTTTTCACATGTGCTGATGATGCCCAGCAGTGTTTCCAGAACAGGGGACAGGGTCACCCATTCCTAACTGTAGCAGTAATTCATTCTACCACGTGAAATTGTATGAAATGGGATCTACACTATGGGATGTACTCTGGGAGGAAAGTATTTATTTTTAAGGAAAATTCAGTAACTTTATTACAGAGTATATATATTATAAGGAAAACTAATATTTAGTCCTTTCTCTAGGTGTGTGTTGACCTGCAAAAAGGAGAGCTTTCAGCTAGTAAGAGCAGTAGTTACACAGAGGTCAGTAGTGAGAGGAGAAACAGTAAAGAAGGATACTTATGCATTTTAAGAAGGGCTGTGGTGGACATGAGGTTTTGTTTTGACTGCAGCTCAGGTCTGCTGGACATGTATAAGTGCTCCCCCCACCACATGAGTACCTGGAGGAGAGCACAAAGCATCTGGTTGATCTGAATGAAAGCTGACTTAATGTCTCTACATAATAATTTGTCATCTTTTGAGAAAGTAAACTGTAAATCTCAGCAATGTGGATAACTAAGTTGTGTATGCTGCAGCTGAGAAAATCGGTTTCCTTCCTCAAAGTGTTGTTTGTGTGATGAATGGCAGTTGAAAGAAAAGCCAGCTAACAACTTAATCCCATGTCTATTATGTGATGTATTATGAGGCCTGAATGGAGTTTAGTTGGCAGACAACAATGTAGACTTTATCAGCACTGAGAATAGAAGGCTTTGAAACTTAAACCAGAATGAGAGGAAAGCTGGATGGAGTGTGGAGAGGGGGTGATCTGTTCCATACTCACGCTTGCCACTTGGATTTAACTTGTCATTGAAAGATCACATTTTCTTTTTAAGTGGAAATTTCATACCATAGCTGCATGGGGGCTTTCTTCCCAAAAGAAAAATGCTGTTATTCAAAAAACACTATCTGTGTGGGCTTTTTAATATGCTGTGTAGTCACTAAATACAGAATAAAAAGCCTTGCATTCTGGTATCAACTCAGGCTTGCTAGAAAACACTGCAGGGTCTAGAAATCTTTGTCTCACAGCATCTGATATTCCTATGTGAGCCATTAGGCTTTGCAAAGCTGGGTTTTTGCAATTCTTGATATGGCTATCCACATCACTACGTTCCCTCCTTTTGTGCCACAGTTTCCTCCAGCAGCTGGTGTGAGGGTGACAGCCCTGATGGCAGGACAGAGTTGTTTGCCTTCAAATGCATTGGAGGGTTCCCAAGGCAGAGCCTTTCACAGGGAAACCTCAGTTTTTAGTTACTTAAAGGACAAATGGAGGAATTTTTCTTGACAGGAGTAGTGGGAAGAAACTGAGCCAAACTGAATTGAGTGAAGATGCTGAGAATCTAAGTGTAGTTGATGGGCTCTGTTCAGTGCTGGGGCTTGTCTCTGTCTGTCTGTATCAAACTGAAAACTCCATCTTCAGCATGGAAGGGTTTTTGTTGCTTTCCTGTATTGGACTAAAATGGTAAGAGAATGTGACAGAACCAAATCAGCCAGAACTCGGGTTTATCTGCTCGCCTGTCTCCTCTAGGGAAGCACTGATCTACTTTCAACATCAAAAACATGGGTGCTTTTTATTTTGTGAAAATTACCAGAATTTTTATTTTCACACCTCCTGAGTTTTTCTTTTGGGTGAGAATAGAGAAAGAAGATCCAACTGGAAGTAAAACGGTTTATCCCCCACCCTTCCCAAGCCCGTTCTAATTTGTAGACTGTTTTTCAGTTAATTCAATGTTTTCAAAGCTGCAGTAGTTCTTCCAGCATCCTTGGGTGCTTTTCCATATCACCTGGGCCCTATCTTGCTGCTTCCACTAAGACACATTAGTAAGCTCACCAAAGAGTCTGATCTTAGTTATGTGTGCTCTCTTCCTCTGCTTTTATCCAACATATTGGATGCTGTTTAACTTATTTTTTCTTTGCCTCTTTTTAGAACATTAAACTGAATTCTTACATTGATGAGGTAATATAGAAAATAAGGGAATACAAGCTTAAATAGAAAATTTTCAGCCCAATTTTGACAATATTAAATGTTTTTGAGATTTGGTGCTCTACTACTGCTCAACTGCTGAATGCTATGCGGTGTTTCCCTTTGTGTCAGATGATTCAGGATATCCCAAATAACATGAGTAGATCCAGATGCTTATTTTAACAAGCAGAGTTGAGAATCCTCTTCAGCAGAAAATGCGAAGGTCACCAGGTGAATGCCCCAACCTGCTGGCTCACATCTGGACATGAAGTATGAAGCACATGTGAAATGCAGCCTGTTTGATGTGAGAGCTTTGGTTGAGCTCATCAATCTTAGGATTCACAGTTACAAGTAAAATTTAAGTCAGTGTATTTATACAGCTTGCCCTTAAGGTCTTTGGAGGAAAAGAAATTACTGAAAGGCAATGCTTAAATGGTTTAAGAATGAAAAGTTCATCTTGTATTCTGTATCTTTGATCAGGAGGAGTCAAGAACAGTAGGAAAATTATGTTCTCTCCAATGTATAGATATTGCTTGGGAAATGTGTACAGTATACACTAACTGTAGGGAGGAAGCAATTTAGCACTTTCAAGAGGAAAAAAGAGGTCCTGAGGATAAAGAATATCATAAAATAGTAATCAACTACGAAAATTGATAGTTGGCAAATCAAGAGACTGCTGGGTGTATGGCATCATTTTCCTTGGTCCTTGCACTCAGGAAAACATCAGCATAAATCAGAATATTTTATTCCTTGAAAATAGTTTTTAAAAAGCAATTTGATCCTCAGCCTGATTAGAAGGGTCCAATAGGACAAATTTTCCCGTAAGCGAGATATTAGAACACGGATGTTTCATTAATGTGACTTTTCACGAGAAAACATAAAATGCTGCAAACTCCTTTCAAATCATAAATGGAAAGAGTAAAACATCTCGAGTAAATGATTAATCTGTTAATTATTGCTGCAGCCTGGAGTATAGAGCTCCTACAGCAGCAATGGATGTCTTTGGGCCTTGGTGCCACCATCTGTGCTCATCGTGTGCTTTATCACCTGAGCTGTTTTATAGTAATGAATTGGTCTGCTCACCAGTGAGGTGCTGCTCAGTATGCAGTAGCAGGCAATCTACCCAATCTCGTGCTTGTTTCAATGCCTCTTTCTTCCTACTTTGCTTAAGATAATGGCATTTTTATATTGCCCTTGGCTGCAGACACAGTAATGGTTAGCAATGATATATATTCACCAAGGGAAAAAGCAAAGGGTAATCCATATATCCCAAAGTCTGGAACTGAAATCTTTGCAAGTTTAATGTGCTTACCTGGAATGTATTAATTTGTAGCAAGGACAATAAAAATATATTCTGCAGTTTGCTGTTATCACAAGGCATTTGCATGCAATAATTTACCTGTGCATTGAATTATGTAAGACAAGGAAGAAGAAATAAAAAGTTTAAAAATAGAAGGAGAAGGAAAATTATAAGAGAGCAGAAATTGAGATGAAGCACATATTCTTTGTAGGTGAAAACAAACAATTTCCTTATTAATCACTCTTGAAAAGATATCTTGCTTTAATTTTAAGTTAATTTTCATGCAGAGCATTGATTCAGTGTCTAGGACCTGTGAGCTATCTTTGGCCATATAAATCTATTGTGTTTGTAGCCCTGTGGGTAAAATAAGTGGGTTATTCATGTGCAGACTATCAAATTGTGAGGTAAAAATGTGAAAGATGAAAGTCCAGTCAGTTTGGTGAAG
Organism: Taeniopygia guttata; assembly: GCF_048771995.1. NCBI lineage: Eukaryota > Metazoa > Chordata > Aves > Passeriformes > Estrildidae > Taeniopygia > Taeniopygia guttata. The sequence goes on along the minus strand of NC_133038.1, from coordinate 949,383 downwards.
GAGTGCACTGATTCTGGGGAGCTGATGGCCGTGGCCAGCCTGGGAAGCACTGACACCACTGCCCAGATGAGCAGGAAAGCCTAAAGCAAACAATATGAAGAACATAACAATCCACAATGGTTTTGAGAGCATTAAATAGGTGATGACTGGGATGGGCTCTTTCTGAGAGCTGGCAAGTGAGAGGACACTTGGCTTGGAGTAAAATTTCTCTGGTGCCTGTGGCCATGTGAGATCTCAGCGAAGTCAGTTGATTTCACCAGGATTTGAGAATCAGACCTTTTTGAATATTGTAAATCTTTTTCCTCTGCAATTGTAGAAAGTACACTGTCTTTCAACTGTGAGTCTAAATAAATCATCTTGGCCTCCAATGAACCTCGCTTACTAAATCATTTCATTCAAAAAATGTTACTAGTAGCATCCCATCCAGGCTGGACACATCCACATTGGACTCTGGCCATGATTTTACAAAACTGTACAGCTTTCAGCAGCTACATCATTTATCCCAAAATCTCCTAATCTGATAGAAAAGTTCACTGCTTCATTGTGAAACACAAATACCATTGGCCATGGTATGAGTCGTCCTCACATTTCTTTTTATTTTTCCCTCAAGATGAAAAAGTCTCACTGGTATCTTTCACCAATGTTGCAATATTGCAATTTTTTTTTTTAAGTGTGTAAGTAAATTGTTAAGAAATAGTTAATGGGTACTATTAAGCCTTGTTGGTTTGAGCAGTGAAGGAAAGATGATTGAAAATCAATTAAGATCTCTGAAATTGTAATATAATTAGTAGTTCTGCCAATGGAGTATATTAAATAGTTCAGGAGTGCCTTCATGAACAAGGTAAGTCATGTTTTGAAAGCCTCTCAGTGAAAATAAGTAATTGATAAACACTTTATTTGTTCAGAATAAGAGGTAATGAATACACAGTCTACGTCTTGATGGATATTTAATTAAATACTGAAGATTAAGTTCTTTTTCATAGACGAGAACTCAAATTCCCTCCTAGATTCAGTGAAGATCTGGAGTTTATACTTTAATTTTTAAATATGTGAGTACCCATGTTAGGTTTTAATCCAACTATTAAGTTCAGTTAGTCAATGAAAGCAGGAACAGTCTAAATACAGAATTGGATTGCAAGGTTGCTCCTTGGCATTGGTATATTAGTTTACTATTTTCTGTTAAAGAATCACAGGATCACAGACTGGTTTGGGATGGAAGGGATCTTAGATACCATCTCAATCCAACCCCCTGCCACAGGCAGGGACACCTTCCACTATCCCAGGTTGCTCCAGGCCCCTCCAGCCTGGCCTTGAACACTTCCAGGGATGTGCTTCTCTCATATGCCAGGGCTTGGAAAAGTATTTTTTTCTCTTTTCTGCCCCCGAAGTCAAGCTGTAGAGAAATCATTCTTGTAGCTTGCACTGACAGCCAGACCAAGCTTATCTCCGTGGTTCTCAGCTCAGAGACTGTCAGTGCAGGACAGCAGTGGCTCTCGAGCCCCAGGTATCAAGTCCTCAATTCTTTGCTTCCCACAGTGCCTCCGGTGATCCGCGTCTACCCCGAAACACAGGCGCAGGAGCCGGGCGTGTCAGCGAGCCTGAAATGTCACGCTGAAGGCATCCCTAATCCCCGAATTACCTGGCTAAAGAACGGCATTGATATCATGCCAAAACTATCCAAACAGCTATCACTGCTTGGTAAGAACAGAATTTTGATTAATTAAAGTATTGTAGACAGGGATTAAGGAGGATTATTTTGCACTTTAAACCAGAAGTTCTTGTACTTTGCTAAGCCACAGTTGTTGGAAATCGTGTTATAAAACCCCTGTTCTTTCTTTTTATCTCTTTCTCCTGTGAATTTCCTGGGAAATATACTATTGATTGATGTAAGTGGTAATTGCATTCTGTTCAAAGACAGCCTGCCTGTTTCTTCACTGCCTTGCTTCTTGTGTACAGCACAGCAGAAAAGAAATGCATTAAATTATTTGTTCAAGTCTAAGCCCACACTGGATGCAAGTCATCTTAGAATCAGTCTCCCACTCAGCCCTGCTGAAGGAATTGGGCTTATAACTCCTCTAGATCCCTATTTGAATGAGGGTGCAACAGGTATAGCAAAAGGCAAAACATTTCTTTGCAATTTTCTGTGTAAAAATATTAACTCCATTTTCAACACATGCCCCAGGCTTGCTTTGGGAGATTGAGCCCTTCAGCTTGTGTTGGTAGCTCTGGTATTGCTGCATGACACATATAATATCTCAACGTGTTCCAAAGGTTTTAGGTATTGGTCCCACTTGCAGGAAGCAAAATGGTAGGAGGAACTGTAGAGAGATCCCTTTAAACTGAAGTTTTTTGGTGATCTGATGAAAAACAGTTTGCAAAATTGAAATTAATTTTTCTTCACTAAAGCCAAAGCATTTTTATAACAAAAAGAAGAAATAAATGTAATTTATTGTTTGACTTGAGATTGTTCTTTGTTCTTTTCTGGTGCGGAGTGTGTATTTGCTGATGGAAAGGAGCAAGACATCAGCTCCCATGAGAATCCCCAAAAACCTCTAGTCAGACAGGGAGAAACACAGTGGGGTGGAACCACCCTGTCGAGCCGTCACTGGGTGGCAATTGGAAGGCAATTAAGACAGGGACAGCAATTAGCAGCAGTGAGGAGCTCTGGTTATGAGTGTTTCTCTTACAGCAAACGGAAGTGAACTTCATATCAGCAGTGTCCGCTATGAAGACACTGGTGCCTACACCTGCATTGCTAAAAATGAGGTGGGAGTGGATGAGGACATCTCTTCCCTTTTCATTGAAGATTCAGCAAGAAAGACCCGTAAGCTCAATTTTCCATGTATTTCTTTCTTTAAATAGTGTTGGAATGTGATGGTATACATGTAATTTAATAGTTCAGGCTATTGCATGCAGTAAGTTGGATCTTACATAACGTAATGACAGTTCTGAATGCACTTTTATCAGAGGATTGGACAATTTTTGGGGGTAGGAATCATGCCTAGAAGGTAAAGTCTTGTCCAGGAAGATGGTGTCTTTCATGTGTCAGAAGTATACTGGGTGTGTGATGGGTAACAGCTTTATTGGAGTAACAAATTGGCAATAGTTTCAGATATCAGGGAATCCAAAATGTAATATTTTGTTGAATTCTATAAAACTCATTGATTTCTGTACTAGACTTCTTTTGAAGCCAGTTACCAGTCAAAATTCTTGAATATTTAGGTGTCTGAAAAACATTTTGATTAATATATTCATTTTGCCTGTTTTTACATCACTGACTGGCAGAATAGGTTTCCCTCAGTGTGAAATTATCTTCCACCTCAGAGACAAACACTCTCCCAGCTCCTCTTCCCACATCTCCCATAGGTGTGCAGCAGTGTTATCTTGACCACACTGACCCAAAAACATAATTGCTGAAGGAGGTGGTCAGTTTTCTCATTAGAAAAGTTCCTGAGGCCTGATATTTCCCAGTTCTGCCATCTTAACTGCCTGGGAGATTACCTGGCTTTATGGTAATACTAAAAGTCTAGGTGCAAATGGGATTTTTGCTGCTTTTCTAGCTGCTAATATAGAGCAAGAATTGAAGCAAAGTTACCCATAAATATGATCTTTTAAGAAAAATCTTAGGAAAATATATCTTATTCCTCATTTACTAGATTTATGTACTCTTGTTAATATTGGTCATTTTCCCTTGAATACTTATGCAAGGGAAATTACAGTATGTTGAGAAATAATTGGATCTATCTGGAACAGAAATTCAAATGCAGGTATACTTTCAAAGCTTATGTGAATCCTGAAAGAATGCAGTTGCATGAAGTTCCAAGAGACAGCACAGCCAAGGGTGCAGCTGCTGTAGCTGCAGGCTCAGGCTTCTAAAAGATGCTGGTGGGCCTGGTAGTGCTGGGTTAATGGTTGGACTCGATGATCTTAGAGGTTTTTTCCAACCTTAATGGTTCTATAATTCCATGTTGTGTTCCCTCTCTGAACTGCACAGAAAACCACAGGCTGTACCATACCTGCAGCTGCATTTGAAGGTAACAGCTTCTCTTTAGTAGGTCATTGATCTTTGCATAGCTGCCTTCATTTCAGGAAGGATTTTTCCCATGTCAAAGTTTCTTAATTGTCTCTAGAAGGAGAAAATATGTTTAGAACTCTCTGTCTTTCCTGGTATTTTATTTGAATGAATGTTACAAAATTTTCACCAATTAAACAGTTCATGTAAACATGAGTATTTATTCAGTTATTTGTTACAATGAAAGTTTTGACATTGTTTTGTTGTTTTTTTCTTTTCCTGATTATTTTCTGGCTTTCCCAATATTCTGATGCTGCAGTTGCAAACATACTGTGGCGAGAGGAAGGTACTGCAGTAAAGTTCTTTTGTCGTAGTGATAATGTGCTTGTCTGCTTTAATAATTCCATGATGGGCCATTCTCCACTGACTTGCCACTAACCCTATCAACTTTCACACTCACCAGATTAAGTACAGACCAGACTTTTAAAAGCTGAATTATTCAAATAAGAGATGTCACTCTTGCACCTATAACTTCTTGCATTTTCCCACTATGAAATAATAGATGGCCATAAAATATATAAAAATATGAATTTTATATATACTGCCAAAAATGTGGGTAGCCTGAGATTTTCAAGCTGCATTAGCAATCACACAAGTGTCAGAAGTGCTCCCAAATTACCATAATTGAACAAGTAAGGCATAAATTCAATATACTGCATTTTTAAGCAAGCAATTCAGATTCTTCTTTTCAGTAGCATGTATCGATGCTTCTAGGTGCACAACAAAAATTGTGTTCTTGACTGTTAGGCAAAACAAAAATCCAAACCACAACAGGTTTTCTTCCCTCTATCCTTTGAATCGATGCAGGGTAAAGGTTGCCCCATTTCTCCGTGTTTTAATTGGCAGTTAAGAGCTTTAGTTTGATCAAACTTACAGTGTGCCCTTCACAAGGTCAACAACTGTGTATCTTAGAAGCCAAAGTAAAAAAAAACCCTATTCTGAGCAGCTAATTGACTCAAAGAGGTCATGGAGGCCCTTAAAACTGCCTCATTTTGTACAAATTATGACTTGTGCTGCCATAATTTCCAAAATACCCAGTAAGAAGCGTCATGCAACAGCCCAAGGCACTCTCACACAGGTTGTCCATCTGACTGTAGACGTGGAACCCAAGTGTGTGGAGGATATTGTGTGAACTTGGGCTCCTGGAGGGCTGGGAGCAGAACATCCACTCCCTGGAGGAAGGTTCTGAGGTTGAAGTGCAGATGTAAACCAGTTCTTGCAGCTGCCAGCTGCTTATGAGGCAGCTGAGACCTTGGTGTCCTTCAAGCTGTGTGGGAAAGGTTGCTGTGCAGTGACAAACTGCTCCTGGCCATGTCCCCCTGCCCCCTGCAAACACCCAAACTCCCTCACGTTGCTCCTCCAAGAAGGGCTTCAGGCTCACTCTGCTTTTGGAGGGTGCAAAGCCCCTTTGTAAGTAGTGCCTCCAGGTACTCCAAAACAATAGGTGAGCTTTCAGCAGAAAACTTTCTGGGTAGTTTGGGCTTGGCACAAGGTGCCAGGGCGTGATGACCACAGCAGCCTGGGCCAGGTGTGCAAACACCTGATGCACACTGTCAGTGCCACTGTTGGCCACAGACACATACAGCAGATACAGTAGTTTGTTTCTGAAATCCCTTCCAACCCAAGCCCAGTGCAGCTCTCTGGAGGTCAGAGAGGTGGCTCAGTCACCTAGGAGAGCTCCCCAGCACTTCTTTCTAGATACCCCACCTGCAGGTTCCTGGTGCAGGGCTGTGAGGAGTCTACAGTGCTGACGCTGCTGTAAATGGCATTATGGGCACCAAGAATTGCTATTTCACTTGTGCTTGGAAATGAAATCTCTCATGCATCTCATCAGCCAAGAATCACCTGCACGATGCTCCATGGCTGTTTATATACAGTGTCCCTTATGCTCCTTTTTAAAGAAAGCAGATGGATAATCCTACCAGAGGTAAAAGTAGAGTAATATTTAAAGAACAGCTGAGAAGTTGGTTGCAGAAAGTCTTATTATAATTTTGCTAAATAGATGGACTTACTGCTTATCAACCTTGCACATTTTAAATCAAAGTATGAGCAATGTTGAGGCAAAACATGGCCAGATCTGTTATTGATGTTCCTAAACAATTCAGTATCTGTAAAGCAGGTTTATTACCTTGCTTATGTTGTTCTGTAATATTTGATGGGCATATTCATTCTAGAATATACTTCAGCATGTGAAATCTTGGCACAGAGAAAGCTGGAAGACAGGAGTGGTATTTTTGGTTTTACATTTTAAAATATTCTTTCAGTTCTTTACTATGTGCAATTACCACTATTAACAAATGTATTGGTAGATTTGAGCTACTTTAAAGATCACTACCTCATCTCCACAAGGTCTGGAGTAATTAAAACCTTGGGAAAATGCCTAAACAAAATATGTTGTAGAATAAACTTTTGCTGCAAGTCAAACTTTTAACACAAGTATTTGGTGATTTTAAAAGTCAGTCTGTCAGTTTGTTGTTTCAGACCATGCACAAGCAACACCTCAAGAAATGAGTACACGTAGGGCAGCCAGACAGTTAAACCTGGGGCTGGAAGCACATGCAGTATTTACTCAATGTGCAAATAGGTTTTAATTTTGTCCAGAGAAAACCATGAGTAGCCCAAATGTAAAGCAGAGATTTTTTTTCATGACAGTGTTCATTTCTGTAGTGAGCATTGCTTACCTAATACCTGGAGAAAAGGAGCATTTTGTGCCAGCAGGCAATCAGCAGTTATGTGAGTCCATGCACTTAAAAAGCTGAAAGCCTTTTCAGTACCAAATTTAAGTTCTAAAACATTTCCAAATATTTAGATTAAGTTGAGGAAAACTATTTAAGTATCAGATTATTTCATAGTGAAAAAATTGCCCTTTGATCTCAAAGGAGGGATGTATAAATGTACACTGAGGGAAGCACTGTATTTCTCAAATAAGCTCTTGTCGATATCGGGTGTCCTCCCAATGTTTTGGGTTTTTTTTGTTAGAGCCAGCTTCATCTGGAGTGGATCAAATAAGAACTGTTATGTTTAGGAAACACTCCCCATTCTTAATGGGCTTTTTTTATATTAGGGATATTTTGCTATACAGATGAAGTATTTTGCCTTTTATAATGCCTTTGGGTTTTGAACTAGTTGTGTCATCTAACCTGAAATGTCCTCAATTCAAAAGGAAAAAAATTTTTTTAACTCCTCATTAGTCCCCCAGTTCCCAATTTAGTACCTGCCTCACCTCACTCCTATGAAAAACACAAAATACTTCATTGCCCACCTCTGTACTGAAATAATTCCCCATTCTCTGCACCAAGGAGTTGCATCAGTATAATCAAAAATTGAGTCTGTTCTACTGATGTCCATGAGATTGTTTAGGATGTATCCCAACCAAGATTTGGTAAATGTTTCACAAGTCACAATAAAACACCTAGTTTGTCTAGTAAAATCCTGCTTGGTCTAAATATCAGTATGAAGATCAATCCCTAGGGGAAAAAAAAGTAGTTTAATTTAAACTGACAAACTTTTTTAAAAAGAGAGTAAGTGAATGCTCTCAGGATTTTGTAGTATATTTTAATCAGTCTGAAAAATAATCTTGGACTCATTTTACTGTAAAATAAGTAGTAGAACTTGCTGAGTCTCTGACTCTAAACCTGTTGGGGTAAAATTTTTTATCAAAGTATTTTGTGGGTAATTAAGGCAATTAAATACACCCTCATTTTAATAGGATCATTAGACAAAAATCACACTACTCTTGTGCATGAAAATAATAATAAGCATCTTCACGGTAGTCATAATTGCCTGCCTGTTTTCACTTCTTAGGATTAAAATCCTTTACCCATGAAATGTCAGCACTCATTCCAGGCAGGGTCAAATTCTGCCCTCTGATGTGTTCATCAAATCCCACTAAAGCAGGTGGGAGTTGTGTGGATGCTGGGAGCGCAGGTTTTGGTCCAAAGTGCCTGAATGAAATTTATTACCAATATACCTGGGGAAAAAATAACCCTTAGTCCATGAAATAACTCTCAGTGGAGCTTTTTTCTTACATGCATGATCCTGCCCTGTGCAATCACATTTGAGGATCACAGCTCTTGTACCCACCTGATGCCCTGACTGGGGGATTTCTGTGCTATGGTTCAGAAACTCAACTTGAACCATGTCAGTGCAGCAAACATCACATGCTGACACATTATTCTCTGAAGCTACATATTTGGCATCAAAAGAAGGGGGCTTAGCAACAACACCACCCTTCTAGCCATACTAAATACAATGTGTATTACAAAATTTTACAAAAATGCATTTATCCAAATTATCCGTATTTTTACTGTCAAATTTTCTGTGATTAGATCTCAATCCTGCAGACAGTTAAGAAATGTGAGAAACTCTGTCTCTGTGAGCAGTACTTAGAGCTGCCACCACAGGACCAGCAAAGGGAATTTTTAACACTGAACATTGCTTAGAGCTATGGAATGGGGACTTCATTTCTCCATGGGAAAAATGGAATTAATTAGAATATACAAATTATAGCATCACCATATTATTGGCAGATAAAGTTCACTGTCAACACTGCTAGGGGTGACAGTGGTCATTGCAAACACTTACTGGTGGTGGTGTGAAAAAATAGAATTATTGGATCTTTGAAATTAGAGTGTTTGAAAGGATCCTGAATATTTCTTAAAGATCATGTCACTGCAATTCCATCTAGCATGACAGAAGTGATAAAACACAATCTCCTAATGGCAAAGCAATGACAATCAACCAGTTTTCCAAATCTCCTGGAATGCCCCGGTTGGATAAATGAGTGCTAATGCAATGCTGAACTACTCCACATTTGTGAATTACAGTTTGCAAGATTTCAAAAATGTATTTATTTTGGTGGCTGTAGTTATTTTTTTCAGATAGTTTAAGAAAATAGAGAAATCTGTATATTTTCATTCATGATACAGATGCAAAACACTTCCATTTAACATCACAGTTACCAGCGGTCAATTTGCCTGTAACAGAATGACCTTCACTTTAATTTTAACTAAAGCTTGTCTTTCAGTTCTCAAATTATTGTCAAGCTATTTTTAATGAAATCATAGGAAAAAAACAAATTCATAATCTGAGGAGGCAGCGGTGCAACAGAGAGGCTTCTTGGGATCAAATCCTGTTTTGGTACCTGTCTACAAGACCCAGCCATAATTATTTGGGTACAACCACCGCCACCAAGGCAATGCATTTTTGAATGTGTTTGTACCTCTTCACTCCTTGAAGCCCTTGTTGTGACATGAAATTTGATTTTGTGAATGCTCCAACTGCATCCAAATGACCAACTTTTATGTACGGCAGAATTTATTTGTCGGGAGAGGAGGACAAGTTCTTTAAAAAAGTCCTAACAGCTATGGATACATACCAAAAAAGAATCCAACTCCTTCTTCTTTATCCCCCTTTAAGGCCTGAGTGTTGGGAATATGTTCTATGTCTTTTCTGATGATGGGATCACTGTCCTTCAGCCAAACGAATGTGAAATCCGGAGACATATCAGGCCTGAAGAGAGGATTTTCACAAGTTATGTAAGTTCTGAACCCGGCAGCTACAGCTGACAGCTGAGAAGCTTTCTCTTAATCTCTTCAAAGGTTGTTATTGCTAAAGGACCTGTTTGCCACAGGGATGTTGGAGCTTGGTGGGCTTCATGCAGCATCCCTGAGGTATAGCATCTTCTCTTGAAAATCAGGGGATCCACATAAGTTCTAAGGCTGACATGGAGGATTTACTGACACGCTATAGAGAATTTGGTTAGTTATCACATAAGCAAAGATTTTCATTTGTCCTTTTGATCTCTTTACTTATCCATGCCCCAAATTTGTAACTGGGCTTTAGGGAAGGTATAAAAGTCAATAGCAGAGAGATGTGCACATCCTTCACTGGTGCTTCTTTTACTCATGGCTTCATAGGCAAAGAAGTGAGCTACTTTGGACCACTTTCTGCTCTTTGGAAGTGCTTTGCCATGTTAAACTGCAGCAGGGAGGCAAATAAGAATGTCCAGAAAATGGTTATGCCATGAAGGTCCTCTGCATCTTCTGCACTGAGAGACAGACTGCGCTGTCTGTGTTTGCTGTTGGCACTTTTCTGTCTGCACTGAATTTACCTAACCCTTGCTTTAGGAATCACAAGGAAAATTTTTTCAGGTGTCAGAAATGTCAAGCACTGGCTTGTAGGCAGTGGAGTTCAACATGGCCAGTGGGATAACATGTGCCTGGAGGCTCTGCGAGGTCAGTGTTCTCAGTGACCTGTCTTATGTACTCCTGCACAGGAACATACAGCAGGCATATCCTCATGAAACTGCCAGTTCTTAAAAAAAAAAATCACAGGTGCTGAAATACATCCAGAAATGCTTTTTTATCCACTCCTTTACTTACTTTCTAATTTTTAAAAGGGGAAGTTAAAAACGTGGTTAAAGAATGTGGCACTTCTGAAAAAAGGGGCTCAGCCTTGATTTCAATTTTGGGAGGAGTGAAAGGCTAGAATCACTGTCATGAGCCCTATGGTTGGGTCAAACTCTGCTGCTATGGGTCATGATCTTCTTATGAGTTTGTAGTAAGTATTTTCTAAATTTCAATAAATTTGTGGTTAATACTTGGGTTTTTTTCCACTAGATTTTAATATACCTTGGAAGAACTCCAGACTGATGCTCACTGCAAGGCTAGTCCTTACCACGGACTTAATACTATTAAGCCACACGTAAGCTTTACAAAGACAGAAATCCTGTGTTTCTTTTCTGAAGAACTGTAAATATCAAAGAGGTGGTCCCGGAGAAACAGATCAAAAAGAACAAACAGAGGGGGCACTTAAGGAAATAATGTCAGCACATTGATGTGCATAAGAGGGATTTTTAGCATCACTTGGCTGCTCTTCAGAGACCCCTCTGAGGGATTCCTACAGATCTCCAAGGACCCTTCCCTTGGTCTAGGGAGAAATGACATTTTTTTCCTCCCTTTTCCCTTTTGCTATCTTGAATGTTTGCTACATAGACAGTGACACCAGCCCAACTTTAGGAGTGGATCTACAAAAAAGGGTTGCTTCATTTGCTCATAGAGGGCACAAAAGCAGGTGGAGCATCTGCAGCTGAGCCCTGTAGCAGAAAGACTGGTAACTTTTCCCTGCTCCCCTTGCATTGTGAGAGCTGAGGATGAGGAGGGCAGTGTGAAGGCTGGCAGGTACCTGACAACATGAATGACTGCTGGAAACCCAAGTCTGAGCTTTTGTATCATCATCTACCTTGTAGCATAGATTCCCAGCCTAGCTGGAGGAGCAGAAAGGAAAATGCAGACAAGTTATTGAGTTTTGTATCTTCAGTTCTTACTCATGTCTCTACCAAGACAGTCAGCAGAGTTTTGCTGCTTAGAGGTGACAGCTTTCTGTCCATAATTGTTTCACATGGTGTAGGTCCCTTCCACCTCAGGATATTCTATTCTATTCTATTCTATTCTATTCTATTCTATTCTATTCTATTCTATTCTATTCTATTCTAGTCTAGTCTAGTCTAGTCTAGTCTAGTCTAGTCTAGTCTAGCCTAGTCTAGTCTAGTCTATTCCTCCAGTGCAGACACAATGCTGGCATTGGGTTTTGTTGTACCTCCTCTTTCCCTGAACGTGCTCTGATGCAGCTCCAATCACATTTCCCTTAGGTAGGTTGGGCTGTTATTTAATATTACCCAACATAAGGTCTAAAATCAACAGTTGTGCTCACTGAAATTTATATGTGTTCATTCTCATTTTACCCCATTTCCTCCCCACAGCCTGGCCCCACATAAATGCTCTTTCAAATAAAGCATCTTGAGAGAAGGAAGAGTGATGAGGAGTAGCAAACATGCAGAGTTGTTAGTGAGACCAAAAGTGACTTCAAACTCCTGTGCAGAAAATGAAGACTTTATGAAAAAATATAAAGCAGTGACTCAGTTAATGTAAATCACTGTTTTTTCAAAGCACAGAGTGATAGTTCTGTTGCTAATAAATGCTGACAGCCCTGCAAGTCTTGATGAACACAGCATGCTTCAAAAGATCAATCCATAGGCTCTGTGGTTATTTAAATTCAATATAAGTTTGCAGGAGGTCCAGCTGTTTAATGACATTGCATAGAGCCAGGATGAAGTGTGGTACCTGATAAATTAATTATTTCACGATTTTCCAGGAAAGAAAGGGGAGAAGTATCATCCTAATGGAATCCCCAGGGATTTTTGCCTGCAGTTTACAAAGCTAAGCTTCTTGCTGCTCCAGGCACTGAACTTGTAAAAATTAAACTTTCTCTTTTTTTGACCCCTCAGGAGGAGATCTGTCCTAGAGTGGAAGGTGAAGACACTCAGTCCTGCCTCTGGGCTTCAGCAGTCAATGTCAGAGACAAGTACATTTATGTGACACAGCCAAAGCAGAACAGAGTAATGATAATTGATATCCAGACTCAGAAAGCCATACAGGTACTTACAAATGAACACATTATTCACTGATGACAAAAGACCTGATATAGGACAAAAAAATCAGATCTTTGCCCAGTGGATCTGCTGGGCAAAGATCTGCTGATCAATAAAGAGCTGGCCTACGTTGCTTTCACCAGTGGCATCAGATGGAGTTCAATGTTCTGTAACCTCACTGGCAGGAATAAACTCCTCTGTGGGCTGGAGATCACAGTCTCAGGGCTGCCTCTGCAGCCAAGCTTACAGTGAGTCTGGTAAAATAACACTAGGATGAATTTCTGGCTTAGCTGCCTGACCTGGGTTATAAGCAGTTTGGAAAGAATGCCTAGAAATGGAAAAAGCTGGTGTGGATACAATTCAGACAGAAATTGGCCCTTGATCTACTGGCTATAAGTAACAGCATAATATGGAATGATGTCTACCCAGAAAATGGCACCAAACAGCCAAATTTTTCAACTGCTGCTGATCCCCCACTTGATTTGAAGGCAAAACTGCCCAGGGAACAGTGGTGCTTGAGAATGCCTGCACTGAACTGATGTAATATTTGTCATGTTCATTAGAGTCACTGTATAAATAACTCTCTCTGGGTTTTTTAAAGTCCTTGGATGTGGACCCTTTACCAACAAAATTACATTATGACAAGTCCCATGACCAAGTGTGGGTGCTCAGCTGGGGGGACATGAGGAAATCATCACCCACACTGCAGGTGAGTCTTTACACTTTGGAGCCTTTGCTCTTTCTGGGCTCAGCATCAGTGGTAAAACACTGGTGGCTGGTGGGTTGCAGGTAATTAACAGCATTTAATGGTCTGGATATAAAGCTGCTGTTTCATTTGCATATCCAGTGTGTTTTATTCATCCTTCCTTTGTCCATCCTCCCATATTTTTCTTGCTGTTTAGTTTGTTTTTGAGCAATGACTATGCCACAGGCTGACAGCAGGGCTGCTTTGTGCCAAGGTCTATTTTGTTTTAAGACTGGTGACAGAGCCAAGTGCCAAAAAGTTATATAGCAAGGTCTGACAGCTGTCTGTGAGCAGGACAAGACTGCTGTGCTCTGCAACACTGGTGAGGCACCTCACATCCTGGGTTCAGTTTTGGGCTCCCACTACAAGACAGACATTGAGGTGCTGGGATGTGTCCAGAAAAGTGCAACAAGAGCTGGGGAAGGGTCTGGAGTACAAGTCTGGTGAGGAGCAGCTGAGGGAGCTCAGGGGAGACCTTATCAGTCTCTACAATTCCCTGAAGGGAGATTGAATCCAGATAAAAGTCAGTCTTTTCTCCCATGTAACAAATGATAAGAGGAAATGGCTTAAAGTTATGCCAGGGGAGGTTGAGGTTGATATTAGGAAAAGTTTCTTCACTAATAACTTTCTCAAGCCCTGGAACAGGATGCCAAGAGCAATGGTGGAGTCCCTGTCCCTGGAAGGATTGAAAGGACCTGTAGATGTGGCACCTGGGGACACAGTTCAGTGTGGGCTTGGCAGTGCTGGGGAAATAGCTGGACCTGATGACCTTGGAAGGCTTTTCCATCCTTAACAATTCTGTGATTCTATGAGTGTCTTACAGTAAAATGCAAAAAGGGGCTTTCTAGGGCATGAAGAAAAAAAGCCAAGCCAGGAGAAGTAAAACCCTGGGGACAAATTGTGTTATTGGGTGTTAGTGATTCCAGTGCAGGGGTGCCAGTGATATCCATGGAACTCCTCCATGCTCAGCACCACCAGGGCCACAGTGACACTGGGACACAGCACTGCACATGACTTTGGACAACTAAATAGCTTCCACTTCTAGATCACCTTGGCAGATTTACTCTTCGGTTGACAGTACAGAGAACATGGAGAATAGCCACCTGGTGGGGCACTTTTCTGCTGCTGTATGTTGTATGACAGAGTTGACACCATTTAATGGATCTGCTTTAATCCATCCAGATGTCCCATTCTCTGGTAGTTGTTTTCTGGCACTTGCTGCCCAACCTTTCTGGAAACAGGTGTCTTGTGAATACTCCTTCTGCCAGAAGTTTGCTGCTAAGTCTACAATTAAAGCGTTCCCCAGCAGGCAGAGAAGAAGGGGGGCTCTGCTCTCTGACCTAAAAACCAACAAATTAACAAATTGCCCTGCATTAATTGTGGGGCTACCCAAAGCTTCTGCTGGAGATACTGCCTCATGAAGATGGGATGAGCCATCCCCACCATCCACATTGCTGGCTGTCAATAATAAAGACTGAACCAGCTACTCATCACAGGCAATTTCAGAAAAATATGCCAAAACCAGAATGGAACCATGTAAATGAAGGTTTCCAGGGCAGCAGGACCAGGTTGTCTCACCTGGGGATGTGAGTTTCCTGTGCAGGGTATAAGGAGACAAAATGGGCTCTTTTTACCCTTTCTGACTTAATTTCTTCCATCCAGCTGTGAGAAGTTTCTGTAATTAAAGGAGAGATCCACAAGCATGTCATTATTAGGGAGAACACACCAAATGCACAGTTGGAAACTTGTTAGAAGGTTACAGGCCTCAGATAGTCCTTTCTGTTATTTTATGATACGCAGTTACACACATAGAGATGAGATTAGCATCATCAGCAGCAGATCCTTTCTTTTTTTCTGACCTTCTTTCCCAAAAGGTGGGCAGTGACTAATTGGGCAAAGTTCTTTTTTAAAACCTGCAGTGTTTGGTTGCAGACATGCAATAAAATACCTTTTTTTAATGAAGATGCTGCTGCAGAGGTTGATCTAAATTTCCACTTCTCTGGAAGTCAGGGATTTATCAAACTGCCTGTACAACCAACTAATGGGATGCTGTCGTTTGGTGATTACTGGCTTGTTGGAAGCAAATATCTGGCCTCCTGAAAGCACTGTGCTAGGGTGGGCATCCTTCTTGGGCAATCTAATTGGAAGAAATCTAAATGGCATGACCAGAACAGCTGTCTGAAATAAACCTTTTAGGGATTTAGCATGTCTTTCATGAGTTATGTACCTATAAATTCAAAGCAACAACTGCTGCAAATTAGAGCAGCAGAAGGTCCTAATGAATGGACTAAAGTCATCTTAAACCCAGCAAACAATTTGAGGGTTTAACATTTTAATTTTTGGAAACTTTTCCTCTCTGGAGCAGTGGAGGTGCTGAGTTCCCCTGTCCATGGGGATCTGTGCTGTGCTGGAGGACAGGACCGGGGGACAGCCAAAGGGCACTTCTCCACTCCTCCCTGGACTTTATATCAATGGATGAACAGTTTTTCTCCTTCAAAGTGATAATTAACTGCTGTGAGTTAGTGTTTGATCTTTCAGGGTGGTAAGTTATCACTGTGCATTAAAGTGAGATTAATAAATATGACCATGAAGTAAATGTTTACTTTAGACATAAATTATTATGGTCCTACTGCTGTCATACTGCTTCAGCTCCTGCTTGACTGCTCTTTCTCAAGATGTAAACTTATAAAAATGAAGTTGTGTACTTACCTCACAAATGTCACTATTTGCTAGCACACCTTTTCAAGACAACTACACTAAACAGTGTTTTGAAATCATTAATCAGTTGAGTCTACTACAGTCTGGAGAAAGCCACTCGGTACCATGCTTGTCTCTAATCTGTATTTACCTTTCTGCCTTACTCAGTGTTTATCCTGTGCTCAACCTTGTGTGTATTTATTGTAGGTAATTCCAGAGGCAAGCACTGGGGAGGATCCACATGTTATCCACACACCCTTTGAAGGAGTGGAGGATTTTTTTATACCACCTACAAATCTTATTATTAATCATGTTAGGTGAGAAATTATTTTAATTAATAATAATGGTGACCATGCTGCTCCTTCTCATAACCTTAAAGTCCTTTACAGATATGAATGAATAAATGAATGAGTGAATGAATGAATGAGTGAATGAATAAATGAATTTGTGATGAATCTTAACTACATTTATCCCCATTTTCACACATGAAGTGGAGAAATGATTGAGGAAATTGCCAGTGGTTATTCAGCTAATCAATAAAACAGCAAGAAACAATCCTGGACTTCCCCTTAGATCATGCACAGGTATTCAAACCTCACCTTAGTGAGCCATCCCTCCTTGCAGCTCATGGCACACTGCCCTGGCTTATTTGTGCCAGGAATTTGATGGCCCCAAAATCACCTTCCTTGCCACAAAACTGTTACAGATCTGAGCAGAAATCTGTGTCAAGGATATATTGCTTGAAGTGGTAAATGTGCATGCTGCCTGAAGTAGAAGATGTGGTTCTTTCTTTGTGGTGCTTCCAACTTGTTTAAGTATTGGATCTCTATGTGATCTTTATGGCTGGAGCAGAAAAATTGTATGCACTGCAGATGAAAAAACTAAACCCCCATGAACAATCAGGTTTGAATGTTAATGTGATGTAGTGGTTAATGAGGTTGTGTAACTAACATACTAATAAACCTGGAGTAATACTGGCTGCTTCCCAGCAGGCACAGGAAGCCTCCCATTAACATTATCAAAATTGATGGTAACTGCACAGCAATTTATACTATTATTTCCATGTTACAACAACTGTTTAACCATCTTCTGTCCTCTATATACTTTAACTAAGTTAAACACTCAAAAACCGTAATGTAACTCTTTACAGTCATCTTAGGTTTCCTGCAGGAAACACTGAGAGAAGGGGTTACACTTAAATGATTATGGGTTGAGTTTGTTCTAAAATAAATAATTTTTCCTGCTGAAGCACAAAATAATGATGCATGCCTCATGGCTGTCATTTGTAATTTCTCTCTACTTCATATTTCCAGTTTTCTTTCACAATTTCATTATGGCTAATAGTAGTGCTAGGAGGTAGATGACTCTGCTGAATGTTAAAGCCTGATCAGAGAAGGTAAGAATTGGATTCAAAGACAGGAAGGTGGAACAGTTACACATTTTTGTTTGTTTAATTGTCCTTTTGCTTCACTGTGATTAGTTGGCCAAAATAATAAATATAGATAGATTACTATCCATAGTTTTCCATATGCAAAGCTGCAGGTGCTGTCCCTGATTTCCTGTTGCATTTCTTCAGGGCCAAATCTTTGTCTGTTCTCTCTCACCCTTAGCACAGAAAAAAATAATTGCTTGCAGGCTAATGAGACTCATTGAGATGATGTTCTAAATTCTCCACTCAGAAACAATAAATGGCAGTACCAGCATTTCCCAGGAAGGTGAACATTTAAGCAATTTCTTCCACTAGCCAAATAATATTTGTATGCAAATACTCCTGCATATGTATTTCAGCTGCCTCTTATTTTAGATGGATATCTAGAAATGTATCCATTTTTATTAGTTCCTAGGGTAGACTGTTGTCTATTAAAAACTCTTAAATGCAAGGTTTGCTTTGAGATCTCAGATCACAGATTTCATGCAAGGGCAGAGCCTCTTCTGCAACTGTGGGCACATAAAATATATCCTGACCCACTTTTTTAAACGGAAGTTTATGATAAAAATAATTTCTTAAGTTCTTCGGGCATTTGGCCAAGTATTAAGGAAGTCTTGGGGAAAAAAAAGCTGTAAGGGAAAGCACTTTTTAAAAGTACTTAAAATTCATTCATCCAGAGAAATACAAGTGTCATATCCAATTTACACACACACAGTGTACTACGACTCTCCACTGCTGATACTTTGTGAAGTCTCTAATGGATGTGAGTATAATGGGAAAATGAAAGTCTTAGTCTAGTGATTTTCATGGGGTCTCACACTACACTGGCTCATTCTTTAGAAGTGAAATCATTGCTGAGTGTCTCATTGACAGATGGATTAAGAATAAAGAAATAAATTTAGTGTTTCAAGCAAAATATGTATTTTCTGCACAGAAGCACGTTGTTCTCCACATTTCACAAGGCAATTTTTCATCTTCTGAGGAAAAGATACAACACTAAGCACTCACTTCATTTCCCTCTGTCTGCATTGAATGGATGAAAAGATAGTC
The DNA here is from genome assembly GCF_048771995.1 of Taeniopygia guttata. NCBI lineage: Eukaryota > Metazoa > Chordata > Aves > Passeriformes > Estrildidae > Taeniopygia > Taeniopygia guttata. Next base: position 930,959 of record NC_133038.1, on the reverse strand, counting down.
AATGTAAAATTAGTTTTTGTAAGTCAGTGTCAGTGAATCCAGTGGAACACAAGCAGGCTGTTTCTAAAGCCTCCTGCTCAAATTAAGCAGAAACCTTTCTTGGCTATTCTTGACCTTTTCTCGTCTTCAGCAAAGGTCAGATGTGCTGCAGTATATATCTTTTACAGAACATTTATCCTCTGCTCACTGGTTTTGGCCCTGTCTTGAGACACAAAATAAAGACCCCTTATCTTCAGGGCACCCTGGTTATGTTCCTCAATAAATGTTTTACACCTTTCCTGGATTGGCAGGATGGTTTTTAAGAGTCTGCTCTGCACCACAGCCTTGCCATCTCCTGCAGTGGTTCCTAGGCACCACAGGTACCAAACACATACCACAGCTTCCCTCTGGTGCTGTCAGTTAAGAGATGAGATTAGATATGGTCTTCATTCAGGATTTATACATTACATTGTACACAGCTATATTTATTATATATGGTTACTCTCTGACCCCAACCTGGCAGCAATATGCTTTATTTTGAATGCTTTTCTATTTTGAGATTGAATGCATGCATATATATTGAATTTTCATGACTGTAATCTCAGACAGATTAAATACAGATCTGGTCAGTGTTAACCTACTGAACACCCAAACCTTGATATCATGTGTAAAGAAATTGGTCTTCCCAATAAAATATTTCAGCTCTCAAATGTTCAAACAGCTAAGCAGATATTCAAATTTCCATTATCAGGTTGCTAATTTGAACTGAAATATATCACTCCTTCTAGGATGTTTTAGAAGCACTAAAACAAGACATTTCTTACAAAAAGAGACAGCATTATTGCACATACTTCCTAAACCAATTAATAAAAATTCCCAATTCTGCTGATTCTGTCTTTGTTCAAGCATGTCACCGTGTCTCCAGAGGTGACCTCGGTGTCCTGTTTTCTGTTTCAGGTTTGGCTTCATTTTTAACCAGTCAAAACACGCGGTTCACAAGATTGACCTGGAGACTGTGACCCACATCAAGACCATCCACCTCAAAGCGCACAGCTGCGTGCCTCAGGCCATGGCGTACACTCACCTGGGCGGTTACTACTTCGTGCAGTGCAGGAGGAGCCGCTCGGCGGCCGCCTCGCCGCAGCTCATCATCGACAGCGTCACCGATGCCGTCATCGGCCCCAACGGCCGCGTGTCGGGCACGCCGCACGTGTCGCCCGACGGGCGGTACCTGGTCAGCGCGGACCAAGGCAGCGGCAGGATCAGAGTCCAGGCTCTCACTGTCCGAGGGGAAATCAAGTTGATCTATGACTTAAAAACAAACATACACGTATCTGATCTGACATTTCAACCCTCTTTCACTGAAGGCAATCAGTACTATATATATGCTACTTCACATTTGCAAACAGATGTGCTTTTTGTAGAGCTGTCGACGGGGAGGATGAATGTACTGAAGAATTTAAAGGACCCTATCACATCCAAAGACTGGCCCTGGAGCAGCTACAACAGAATTATGAAAGACAGTGGATTATTTGGACAATATCTCATTACACCAGCTAAAGATTCCTTGTTTGTTATAAATGGGAGGCAAAATACATTACGCTGTGAGGTTTCAGGTATAAGGAGGGGTAACACAGTGGTCTGGGTTGGGGAGGTATGAAAGGGCAGTAGCAGTGGAGCCTTCAGCAGGCAAGGACCAGTTGGACCTTTACACTGCAGGAAATGAGCAGTAGCATTGTATATTTTTACACTGGGAAAACAAAAAGACAAAAAAACGCTGTATAGGCTTCATGGTACAACACTGGTCTACTTGCAAGTTTTATAATATAAGGTATGCTCTGCTAATAGGAAGTGGTTTTGAAGGGATATTTTTTATTTGTGGGTATGATTTGTGGTTATGAGAAAAATGCTGGGAAGCGAATAATATCTCCACTGAGATATCATACAAGCCACGAAACCTAGTAATTCTGTAGAACAAAACAGATTTTGACTTCCCATACTGAGGAGCTTTTATGTTATGTCCAAGCATCAGTTTTCTTCCCTGTATCCCTTGCCTATTGGCTGCACTGACTACCCCACCCCAGCACAGGGAGACGGCAGCAGCGAGGACTATTCACCTTTGAATATTCACCTTTGGATGATGAGGGAAAGTAAACATCAGAGCAGTTTTCAACCCAGAGAAACCTAGGAGAGTGATTTAATGAAAACTGATCAGTTTTCTCTGCAGGATGGCTTTGAGAGGATTTGCTGATGTGATTTCAGGAGGCATCACAGAAATAGTAACTGTCAGCTCGCTTGCTTCTGCACTTCATTTTGCTCTTGGTCCTACTGAAGGCAATGGGATGAGTTCCCTCTCTTCCAGTGCATATTTGTGTGATTGTATTGGAGAAATTTGCCATGAAATATCCAGGCTATTACCCATCCAGGCCTGGGTAAAAGCTGGAAAATACTGAAAGGGGGGATAGAGTTTATGTAAACAATTTTGTTGAGAAGGTGGCATTAGTCTTACAACGGCTCATGAGTGTAGTCAGTTTGGGAACAATATGCAAAATCTGCTCTTTGGGGGCAGAGAATTAGTTATGGTTATTCCCTAGGAGACAGCAACAGTTCTAGAAATCATTGGTTTCCCTCATTAAATATTTAGGAGCACTGGAATCACTTGGTTCTTCATAAAATAACAGTTAAAATAACAGTGGTTATTTTTAATAGAAAACTCAGTCATTTTCTAGTCATAGCCTTAATTTGCCTGCTTCTTTTCAGAACAACCAGGAAACTATTTTTCTTTGTGGTTTTTTCCTTTCTGTTTATAGTACACTTGGTTATAGTCAATTATCTTTTAGTTATGAACAAAGACATTCATGTAAAAGCAACTGAATTATCCAAGAATGCAACAGCTGGCATTGAGAAATTTCAGTCGAGTTCCCATAAAAACATACAACCATTTATTTGCACACTTGGAAGATATAAAAAGCTTTTCTATTTGCATTTTTCTAACTTTCTATATCCATCACTATGAAGTAATGAGGGCAAAAGCAGCTGTGGCAGCAGAGCCAGGCAAGAAGTGGTGCCATCCAAGCTGTTGTAACCATCGCTTGGAAAATGGGGTCTTGTGGGTGAAACCTCTCTGTAGGTAAAATATCAGTTGTGTTGGAGCCACCCATTGGCCTCTGGACAGAGCCAGCTTGGATTGCCAAGGACCTTGTTGCCAAGAGTCTGTAGAAAGCTGCCCTTGAACACGTGCAGTGATAGGCAGTGGTGTAATTATTTCCCTCCAAAGATGCTTTAAGTCACCCATTCCACAACATACACAGAGGGATTTTAAGCAAGAAGTATACAGAATAACACTGGCAATTAAATGTTTGACTTTATCAAAAGAGCAGCATTTTAGCATGGCTGTAGACCTGAGGTATTTTACACCATTTCAGTTCTATAGAGAATATAAAAATCTGTTCCGACAGACAAAGAAGGGGAGCTGAATCTTATCAATTCATTAACCATGGAGTCCTTGAAATTGTCCTTCAACATCCATGTACTGAATCCTACATCTCTTTCACTTATAAGCCATAGAAGTTAGAAGAGACTCTTCCATCATTGCAACACAGACATGTGAAACAGATGGGCATAACCTTCCTTCAGCAATGCATGGTGTCCGTGATTTTGTATTCATCCCATTAGGAAACATCCCATGTCAAAGAAAGGAGAAGACCAGCTTTGTAAGTACCTTTAAATATGCACAGCTCCTTTCTTGAACAAAGCTGTATCCATACATTACAGCCATCCTAAATGTGTTTTACCAAGGCCAAACACTGCTCTCGTGTTACCTTTTATGACTTCTTGAGTATTTTATTATGCCTATGGTAAGTTTTCCCTGTAGAGATGTTCATTGTGTCATAGATCAAGCAAATATTACTTTTTTAAGAATATTTAAAAAAAAAACTGTATATATATGTTCAGGTAAATATTCTTGAGGCTGGTTTATATATAGGCTGTGAAAGATGTGTAACAGACCTCACTTTTTCCTGTTTGTTGCAAAGTATTGGAATAACATTCACTTAAAAAATCCCACTTGAACCTTCCAAAGATGTTCCCTTTGTTCCCTCTCCAGCCCAAGTTCCAGTGATGTGTTTTTCTAAAGTATCCTAATGGTTATATATCATACTTAGAAAGTGAAGTATAATTTAGATTGTCCACACTACTTGTGAACAGTTCCAATGACAGTCAAATCTGACATTAAAGTGCTGCACATTTGTTACTCTGATATTTTTCTTTTACAACACATAAATTTTATATATACTCAAAAATATGTTTAAACTCATATTTGCCTTTCAACTCTGTCAAAAGAGACTACATTTCTTTGCAGGCAATTTCTTTCACTGTCCTTTTGGTTCTCCACCAATTCACATTTAATTCCTAGTTACTAAATTATTAATTAATCATTGTGATTAATCAAAATTGATCTAAATTGAATTAATGATCTTTTCATTATCGTATACACTCATGTGTCAGTAGGATGTTCTGACACTAGAATCATGGGAAAAATAATCCTTGGTTGCCCACTAAGACTCCAATGTCAAGATCAGATTCATTTGCCATTCATCATTGAGGTTAAACAGCAGTAGGATAGAAATGCTGTTTTGTCTTAGTATTTCCCTCAATATTTTCACTTTCTGAATGGACCTGCCTGTTCAGAAGCCATCCACTTTTAAACTGGAAGCAAAAGTCTCAAGTCTCTCATTTGGAATCTGTGATGGTTAACATATTCTTATCATTAAATACTTTATTTTTCTATACCACTAAAAAAATCAACAAAAGTACCAGAATATTTTGGTGGGCTTGTCTGCAGAATGGGTGGGAGATGGGAACTGGCAGGGTGGGTTGGTCCCCCCTGCGAAAGAGACTTCATGAGGGGCTACTGAAAAACACTCTGCCTTGAAGGCCTTGGGTCATTTTGCTGCATTGACCTCCTGGAGCACAGCTTTGCCCAAGAGGCACACCAGTCCTGATGACCTGCTGACAGGTACTTATTTACTTGATTTATACCATGATTAGGTCTTAATTGCTGGAGTGCCTGGTAGTGTGCTGGGTGCCGTGTAAAACAGATAAAACAGGTCAAGATCTCAATTCTGTAAGGAGATAATAGCTAATTCCCTGTTTGACACTACAGCAGGTCAACAAGATGAACAGGAACACAGGAACAGAGGCTGGGGGGACAGGTGTGCATTAACCTGTTTATTTATAAAAGATGTGGGCATGCCATAATGCCTTTGTATTTTTTTCCCTAAGACCACCTTTTTCCCTCCCTGTACAAGGCTTTGTGAGCATCTCTCAGATTACAGGTATAGCTGTCAACCTTCACTGACCCCCCAGGACCCGGGGATTTCCCTTTCTGCCACGTACCCTTATGACTCACTGCCTCACTCTCCAGTAATTGCTTTCTTAGAAAACCTGGGGGTAAATCCTGCTCTTCTTAAGGAAGTGCATTACACAAGGCAAGCAGCAGCACTGGCCTTCTGTATGGGATTCCCATCTGAAACCAACACCCATCCCCTGACTCACTGCTTTGTGCATTTTCTAATGGGCCAACAACAAAAAAAAAAAAAAAAACTAAAAAAAAAAAACCAACAAAACAAAAAAAAAAGCCTGAAGTCTGTATAGTATAGTTAAGTTATAGGAAACAGAGATCAATCTTCCAATTGGCTCTTCCAGTGCTGCTATTTTCTCACTAGAGCTCATTTCCCCCAGCCTGGCAAGCTCCCCTTCAACCTACAGAGGTGCATCCCCTCTGCCAGTCATGGGCTTCCACAGGTACCAGCAGCTGCTGTTTCTAGAGTTAATCATCAGAGGGTTGGAGGAGTCTTTAAGCTCATCTCATTCCAAGCCCCACCATGGGCAGGGACACCTTCCACTAGACCAGAGGTTGCTCCAAGCCACATCCAACCTGGCCTTGAACATTGCCAGGGATGGAGCATCCACAATCCACGTTTCACACCTCCTTTCCCCTTTGTGCACCTGCAGCACAAGGGACTTCAGACATGATGTGGGCACAGCTCCTGCACATCACTGTAGTGTCCCACTCACATGGCTGCTGCCAACTTCCCCCAACCACTTCTACAGAAAGGGATTTTTATATATATTCTTGTTAACTTTTTGAAGTAGACTGAAATAAAACACAGGGACATCTCTCCATCCGGAGACCAGGGAGACTCATGTTTTTCTTTTATACACAACATGGTGTGATGGTGTGTGGTGTTGAAGACCAGACAAATTCCCAGGCAAGCACTGCAAGCCCAGGAATGGACTGCTCCTCTCTGCTAGTGGAGGAAAAACACGCCTGAAATGTCACTCTTTTTTAACCTACCTCTAACAAGAGGGTTGGAGGTCTGTTTGGTTGGTTTATTAACATTTGTTTCTAAAATAATAAAATAGCAAAGCTATAAAGATTTATTTTTTTTTAATAAGCCTGAAAACAGAGAAGAAAGGCAGGCAGGAATCTTACATCTGCTCGTGTGTGCTAAAAATCAGGATGCACCAAAATTGCAAAGGTGCTGACCTGGAGTCATGGCAGGAGTGATGAGGGTTGAGCTGAGCTTGGGTTGGGGCCATCTGATGAAGGGGCTGCAAATACCTGACTTTTTTTTTTTTTTTTTTTTTTTTTTTTATCCCAAGCAATGTGAGCTGGCTGTGCAGCTCAGCTTAATGCATTGGCCAAAATTCCCTCAGTTCTGGCTGCCCAGTACAGTGCAGTGAGATTTACCACCTGTACAAGCAGAGCAGGATGGTTTGGGCAGGACCAGTGCAACTTGTTAAGTTCTTGGCCCAATCTGCTCTCTGCACCAGCTGAATTAATGCCCATTACTCAGTTCTGTGGCAGCAAAAGGTCACCACCATGCAGCCCAGAGGGAAGATGTAGTGGTGCCTTCACACTGCTGTTAATGACCCTTGGCACAGCATGCTCAGGTGACTTACAGTCCTCACAGACGTGACTGGCTACTAAAGAAGCTTCCTACCTTTGGGGATTTTTTCTTTGTGATTTTATCTGTCCCTTATTTGAGAAAATCATGAAAAAAAAGGTGAAAATTCATCTGAGTGGCACAAAAGGCTCTTGCATGTCTCATCTTTGAGTTTAGGAAATATGGGGATTGTGGGTCATATTTTCCAAATAGTTGTGGCTGAAAACAAAATGCATGAAAAAGAAAAAAAAAATATTTTTTTCCAGTTCACAATACTAACTTTAGAAGAAAAAAAAAATAAAAATAAAAAGTCCTGGTGTGGTGCTCCTACCAAGCAAATTGCCACACCCCAGAGGCTTGTTTAATTAAGCACTTCAGCACTTCACTAGACCTTGGCAGTCTGTGGTGTCTTTGACAGTTTTCCAAAGCCATCAGATGAAGGCAGTGAGCACAGCGAGAGCAGAGAGCCAGCTGTGCCTCATGAACAAGACAAGCACTAAATCAAACGAGCAGCATCCCATTTTCCAAAGGTCAGAGCACTGGCATTTCCAGAAGCATAGCTCCAGTTGCCAGGTCAGCACAGGTTTCTGCCACTGCTGCACACAGGTGATGCCAGGCATGGCCTGATGGCCACATCACTCCTGTGCCATCAGATACCCAGCCCAGGAGCTGTGTGCTCTTCAGTTACTCTTCAATTAAAAGAGTGTAACCACAGCTGCCACCACAACCACCTGTAGTCACAGCAGGGTGTGGAGTTACCTGGAGAGGAATTCACTGCAGGGAATATTGCAGAGAGAGAGTTTTTAATGTTTTATTTAAGGCTACAGTAAACTCAATGTTAATGGGCTTTCAGAAATTGGAGTTTCTTTGGAGGAAAGTTCATCATTTCTTCAGAGGATTTGCTCTGAGTGCTGGCAAAGCCTGAGCTGAGCTGAGTCAGGCAGGAGAACCAAGCTGGCATCTCCCTTTTTCTTTTCTTTAAGGAATTGGCTAGGAATTTGGGGTGATAGGGGGTTTTGAACAACTGTATTATTTCCTGCTTTTAATCCTCATCCTATTTGGCACAGCTGCTCCTGCAGGCCAGTACCTCCTGTACCTGTCAAAGCTGTTCTGAGCATTAACCATGAATTTTCCTCAGCTGTACACCAGACCTGTTTGCAGACAGTTCCATATGAGCTGCTGGGTTACGTTCCTCTGTATTTGGAGTGTTGCACTGGGTTTCACTCTTAGTCTCACACTGAATCCAATATAATTACTTTTAAATACAGTGTCAAAAATGTTAACATCTGTAGAGTTGATGGACCACAAAAAGAGGCTAACGACTGGCTAATTATCATTATAGTATGATTTGGGTGGGAAGGGACCTTAAAGCTCATCTTGTTCCAACCCCCTGCCATGGGCAGGGACACTTTCCACTAGACCAGGTTGCTCCAAACCCTGTCCAGCCTGGCCATGATGGGGCACCCAAAACTGCTCTGGCCAACCCTCTCCCCACCTCTTTCTTTCTGGTGACTGATGTGCAATGGTCCATCTCCTGCCAGACAACTCAGCTTTAGCTTAATCTCTTTCTCCAGACCATCAGCACATCAAGCCCCGGTGCAGATAGCATTGCGTGCTGTGTCCAGCACAGCTGAATTCCTCCAGGAAGATGCCCCACGCTGACTCAGACAGCAAATGCCAGCCAGTCCTGCTCCCTCGGCACTTTTCCAGTTCCCAAGCTTGCTCAGCACAAAGTCAGCTCTGTGTAAAACACAACTTCAGCTTTGAAGCTGGCTGGTTCTGGTGTCCCATCATTGGCACATAAGATGCCAGCTTTGTCCCACAGCCAAAATTTCTAAGTATTTTCTCTCTGTAAAATTATTTCAGTCAACTAGATACATTGGCTTCTTAATGATTTGTTAAGTATATTTTATTCTCTCAAGGCAAGGCATTTTCTCAAGCCTAAAAGCTCTTTATGTGATTTTTTTAAAATTTATTTTTCTTACCTTCATTTTTCCATAATTTCTATTTTTAATGGATGAATGGGATACATTTACATGACATTGCCCTTCTTCCCTCACATGTGGACCACACTGGCAAAAAAACCCCATTTCTAACACCAATAGGGCAGATAGAACATCAAACCAAACATTTCCCCCACCCTGCCACCACTAAACTGTGTCTCAAAGTGCCATACCTACATGTCTGTTAAATCCCTCCAGGGATGATGTCTCCATCACTACCCTGGGCAGCCTATTCCAGGGCTTGACAACCCTTTCCATGGAGAAATTTTCCCTAGCATCCAATTTAAACTTCCTGTGGTACCACCAACTATCACCACACCTGGTCCCTCCACAGCTCATTCTGGTGTCAGAACTTCTTCTAAAAGCAATAGAATTGAACAAGGTGAGCTCCCAGGGTTCTCAAGCACATTGTACTACTGCTTTATGGGTTTATATGGACATGTCTGTGTCATTTATAATTATAATTTTGGCTTGGGAAAAATTAGTCTGTCTTTACATTGAGCTATTTTAATGCTGAGACACAGATTGCTAATTATCAATATATCTAATATGATCTTTGTAATAGTCCTAAGGCAAAAATATCCAGCTTTTGAGAAGCACTATTTGCTGAAACAAATTCCATTTAATTAAGATGTGAAATCTGGTCTGAAATACAACGTAGTTTGTCAACACTACTAACTGCAGCGGATACTGATAGAGGTTAAGTTTTGCATTTAGGCTAAGTGGTAATGGCCAGGAGCTTTTGGAAAATTTTCTTAAACTTGCCTGTATAACAAGGTTAAGGTGGTTTGTTTTCTTGGACAGTATTTTACTTTAGAAGCTTAAATCAATGTTGATGAAAGCACTCAGTTTGACAGCTTTGGAGGCTAAAATCTTCTCTGTACCCCATAAACTACTTTCACCAATGCAGGCAGCCCTGTGCGCCCTGCTTAAGGTCTGAGAGACCTGAAACCCCACAGAGGTGAATGTGGGAGCACAGGGGCTGTGTCAGCAGCACCATCACTACTCATGAGTGCTTCTCATAACAGGTTGGAGGTTAAAAAACCATCCCTGCTTGAACCACATCAGCAGAAGTCATGGGCTTCATCCCAGGGATGTGGAGGTTGCAGTTCACAGCTCGTCAAGTGAGGCTCGTTAATGCGCGGAGGGGTTGTGTGCAAAGCCAGCAACTCAAGGTCTGCAGCATCCCATATGGCAGTAAAATTATTCAAGGAGAAATTATGCAGATAGTCAACAAGTTCAAGCTGCAATGAATTATGCTGAAAACATCAGCAGAAGTAGCAGTCAATTTGTGTTAACGGTCAACGAGAGCGGTTCACTTCTTTTCTCCTGCTTGAGGCCCTGGGGGCTCAGGGATGCGCTAACAAACACCCCACAGCTATAGCTCTTACATCAGTCTGTGACAGCACTGGTAAATTAGCAAGAAAAAAATGTCTGAGAGTAACAGCCATCATGCAAAGAACACAGCACTTCATCCACTGGCAGCTCATCCACTAGTTTTCCAAACATAGCACCAGGCAAGTGTGGGAGGAAAAAGGGCAGCAGGGAAGGCGCTGGCTTTACAGCAGTTACAGCTACAGGCTGACTCCCAACAAGCTACAGGGGGGAATTGCTTCCAACAAACAGGCGCTGGGTTAGATTAGTTATTAGAAAGAAATAACCACCTGTGAGGGTGGTAAGGAACTGGCATACGCTGCCCAGAGAAGGTGGAAATGCACCATCCCTGGAGGGACTGAAAAAGCATGTAGATGTGGCACCTGGAGACATGGTTTAGTGGTGGTCTTGGCTGTGCTGGGGTAATAGTTGGACTGGATGATCTCAGAGGTCTCTTTCAACCTAAATGATTCTGTGATTCTGTGACTCTGAATAAATCACAGGTTTTAGAAACTATAACCGGGTTTGTGTCAAACACCCTTAAAAATGTCACCAAAGCAGGAGGGAGGCTGATACAGTCATCACACATCAGGCAATGATACAGAATAAATTTGTGTTTATTTAAATCCTTGCAGCAATAAAATCAAACCCACCAGCTCTGGTTTCCAAGTATTTCTTTGAGTCAGCCAAGCAAATCCCTGAATTATCATCTGCAGCAAACAGAAAACAGACACACTATTAAGCCAGGCTGTAAATATCACTGAAAAGCACACCTTGACCAATAAATCAGGGGCTGTAGTGGCAATGGTGTTAATGCAAAACTGGCCCATGAGAAAATGCACATTATTGCTCATGAGGGACAAATAATGCATTTGTGGTGTTGCAGGAGAGAGGCAGATAATGAATGCTGGTTGTGTAGCACCACTTGTTCATGAGACCCTTCAGACCATTGCCAAGAACCTCCCAGCTGATGGATGGAATTGACATATGGAAAGATTTGCACTTCTTTTCACACCTCCTTGGGAAGGCTGGGATGGTCTAGGGCATGCAGCGAGTTTGCTGAAAACATTTCAGAAAAAGCTGTGGGTCACCCAGCCCTGGGTCTGGGCTGCCAGTTCCCAGATCATCAATACAGTGAACATGGCATCTTCAGGAGTTTGCACCTCAGAACAAAAATATTTGCTCAATGAACCTTATGACTGTCTGGAGCTGTGTCTGGAGCTGGAAGCTGAAGGAGCACATGAGCTCTGGCACCAAGGGGGAAACCTGGGGTCGTGCACTACATGAGGCTTGTGGGGGTCCCAAAGGCACATCAGTCACCAGGAACTGGGTGTGTATGTGTGTGACTGAGCACAAAGGTGGTCCACAGGTACCCCAGGACAGGAAAACTGGTTCCACTTCAGTAGAGTGAGTCTCACCACAGTGATGTGATGTTTAAACACATGATAAGGAATGAGAAAAATTAAGGAAAGTTTAAGGAAAGTATA